>NC_069679.1:24594540-24897570 GCF_023699985.2 Odocoileus virginianus
CTCACGAGTTTGGCTTGACCTTTCTGAGAAACAGAGACAGTCTTCAAAATAGGATTATAAGAGGAAGGAAAAATGGATTGGAATCTTTCTCTTTATTTGCCACCTCATTTTGGTGACCTCTCTACAGTTAGGACCACTCAAGGAAAGTGAAAGATAGAGGAAGAAGGAAAAGGAGAGTCCTGTCAGTTGATTTTGCTATATGTTGCCAGCCTGGTAAAAGCATTTGGAGGTAGAGAGTATTTTAAACATGGAATGAAAAAAGTTAGGGAATTAGTTGTGTGGATTTAATTTCCTCATACTACTCTCATTGTTTCCCAGCAGGAAATATTCATGAGTCAACTCGCCAGAATTGTAGTTATTATTCAAGAGTTGTGGGCTTATAAGGAGGTTTGATAGCATGGCAAATCTCATGGACTTAGACTGTTCTTCAAGTTGAAGGGCAAAATGATGTCTGAAGGGACTAAACACATTTGGCTTTAGAGTGTGTGAGGAAGACCTGAAAGCTCCCACATGGAAGTGAAATTCATTACTGGCAAGATCAGTGACAGGACACTCCAGAGGATGGAGCTACAAAGAATTCAGAGCCCTATGGTTAGCTCCATGGCCTAGTTTGATCTTAAAGTCATTGCCTTGGATAATCCTTTCAAATCTGTTCCTGTGCTTACTCAACATGACTGAGCCACTCAACATGACTGAGCTTTCTCTTGCAGGTTCTTTTGCACTGACCTGTAAGAGGATACCTTCAGCAAACACAGATATCATGTCAAATCATCCAACAGATGTCCTTTCAAAGAAATTGGGGCAGAACCAACTATATGGAGAAGTCATAAACAAGGAAATAACTCAACCCAAGGATTTTCTGTGCTGTGCTAAGTCACTTCAGTTGTGTTCGACTCTTTGTGAACCCATGGACTATAGCCCACCAGTCTCCTCTGTCCATGGGGATTCTCCAGGCAAGAATACTGGAGTGGTTGCTACACCCTCCTCCAGGGGATCTTACTGACTCAGGGATCAAAAATGCATCTCTTGTTTCTCCTGCATTGCCAGCAGGTTCTTTACCACTAGCACCACCTGGGAAGTCCTAAAGATTTTCTACAGATTGGCATAGTTCTTTGTACAGAGAATTCAGTCTCCTGGGAGGAACACAAGGTAGCCAGAGGGATAAACATCAGAAAACTGAATCTTGCCCCAACTGGGGGTTATGTTGTCTTAATGGAGAGGCAGAGGACATTTTAGAACCTAAACTCTTCACCATCTCAATAAAGTAGTCCTCACTAGCACAGCTCTAAGAAGTAACACATTTTAATAATTAGGATAAAAGGATATAGGAGAGAGAAACCCAGCATCCAACCCCATTTCAGTTAGCGACTTTCTCACCATATTGGGAGGGGATGGGCCAGAATCATCTGATCTGTTTCTGATCTCCCTCTTCATTGGCATCAGAGATCTACTGCAGGAAAACTAATATCTAACTGGGCTCCAAATGCTAAACAAGAGCATTCCACATTGATTCCAGGCCACCAAGAGGTTTGGGGTCACTGAGTCACAGACTATAAATTTTAACACTTGATGATTTTTGCAGGTGACTGGGTGAACAAAGGAAAACCCAGGAGATACATAAAGGTGGAAACTAGACATTTCTCATTTGAATTGTTTGACATATCTCATTCTGATGGTTCTGAAAATAAAAGAATTTCAGGCCCTTCAAATGAAGTTACTGTGTTTAGGTTCCTGGCCCAATGAGAAGCAGAAGTGCACTCACTAATATTTACAAGGTCCTTCAAGGCACCAGGGAAAATGGCCAGTTTATTGGCCAGATGTTTGTTGATATTGCTTTTACTTCAAATGGGCAGGCAAGAAATCCTATTTAAAAAAATAAAGATACCGATTCAACACTGCCTTGTTGTTGTTTTTCAGTCATTAAGTCATGTCTGACCCTTTGAGACCCCATGGACTGCAGCATGCCAGGCCTCCCTGTCCCTTACTATCTCAGGGAGCTTGCCCAAGATCATGTCTACTTCTTATTTAATTTTATTCTAGCAATAGCCTAGGATTTATTGGAAATTTCCAATGTATCAGGCACTATACAAGGAATATAATAATCAATAAAGGTACTATCCCTTACTTCAAGGAATCTTCATTATTTCAACAATTTTATTATGCCAATTTTATTACATATTTTTATGATGAAATTACCAGAGCATTTACCTCAAACCAAACGTTTGGATTAAACTTCATAAATGAGATCTTGGTTGAGATGAGTCTCACAGGACATAGGAAGACATGTACACATTTATTAAATGTTGGTGGCCTTTTAAGAAGAGAAAAAGAAAGAAATTAATTTCTCTTTCTGTCTCCACCATGTTAGGACATAGCAAAAAGGTGGCCATCTACAAGCCAGGAAGACAACGCTCCTTGATACTAACCTTGACAAATACCCTGATCTCTGACTTTCAGCCTTCAGAACTGTAGAAAAATTTACTTCTGTTGTCAAGTCACCTAGTCTATGGTGTTTTGTTATGGCAGCCCAAGCAGACTAATAAAGCAGTTAGGACTATTTTATAAGAACAGCATATGAAATTTAAAGGAGTCATTAGGACATGTAATGAGTAAAGTTGGTAATTTGAGGGGTTTACTTGCTAAATCTAGTATATAGCTTCAACCACTATGGGATATAGTGTACTTTCCCACAGGTATGCCATAGCCTACTACTCCAAGAGAATCAAGGAATAAAGAATAAGCAGATTTAGGGGGTGCAATAGTCCTATACTGGGCAGTGGATATGACTTCTGTGGTTAGGGGTGTGGAATAACATCTGTCACTGACACATAAGTGCTAATCCTGCTCATTCTCTTCCTTGGAAATGGACACAGATGTTTCCATAACAGGTGTGTTTGCTTCCCCAATGTGGTTTGCCCAGGCACATCACATGCAGTCTTCTCAATGAATCAACTTTTCAATTCAGGCAAAGTAAGTAGAAAAATGAGACAACTGCCCAGATAATCTGATTCTGAGAGGAAATAATATTAATTGGTAGTTTCTATGGTATTTCAACGTATATTTGACAGGCAGTAGGGAAATTACCAAATGGTGGAGACTACATGTTTCTCAAACTTTTTATAATTTTTGAATTTTTTCACTTCTTTTTCTGTTATTCATGAGTATTAGAATCAAGACAAGATAATGTACAGTATATTCCCTGAGCAACAGATTGGCAGGTTGAGCCTTGAAAGTTGAAGCCGTATGGTGGCAATGAACATATTATTGGAGCTCAAACTTGACTACTAAATTCACAATCTTAGATCAAATCCTTAATCTATCACTCTCATCTACCAATAATTTTTATCACCTAATTTCTTTCATGAATTTATTTAAAAAAAAAGTACTAGCAATTGTTTAATTTTAAATCATGTGATTTGCATTTCTAGTATATAACTAGTTTGTGGTTCATCAGAAAATTCCTAGATTTTTCTCTTTCAATCATCATGTATCAGAATATAATTTCCCACAAACCTTGAATTTAAAATGCACACACATTTCCAGACCCCTTTTTAAAGAGTAACATAGGATGGTAAAAAGTCATACATAACCCTAATAAAAGCTAGGACACCTCATAATTCTATCTAAGCCTAGAAAGACATTCAAAGAGAAATAGTCTGCCCGAATTAAAATCAATTCAAAGTTTTACTTATATTTTACGAAGAATTATGAGTATAGGGATATATACCCTTAATGCAGAAAAAACATCTTAAAGTCTTTCCAATAATGAACTAGACCTGTATCTTGCTTATGAATTATTTCTGTATTCATCTGACCCAAGAATCTCACTTTTCACAGATGTAACAAGTATGATTTTTAGGTATTATTTTAAGATAACAATCTATCTAGGTGTCCAGAGAAGCTGCTGTCCAAGACAACACACCTCCATTCTTAAGGAAATGTTTTAAGATCTCACTGCCAGATCATGTGAATTGACATTTCCTCTCTATAAAAGCAGCATCCTAGATACCTATCATTTAAATAAATGAGATATATATTTTTTAATACAAAGGATAAAATGCCAGAACTGAAAAAAAAAAATTGTATGTTTCAGTCACCAGGAAAATTCACTTATTAGACTAATGGGTCCCCTGGTGGCTCAGACAGTAAAGAATCTGCCTGCAGTACAGGACACCCAGGTTCAATCCCTGGATGGGGAAGATCCCCTGGAGAAAGAAATGGCAACCCACTCAAGTATTCTTGCCTGGAGAATTCTATGGACAGAGGAACCTGGTTGGGCTACAGTCCATGGGGTTGCAGAATTGGACATGAATGAGTCATCTCACACGCTAGTAAAGTAATGCTCAAAATCCTCCAAGCCAGGCTTTAGCAATACGTGAACCATGAACTTCCAGATGTTCAAGTTGGTTTTAGAAAAGGCAGAGGAACCAGAGATCAAATTGTCAACATATGCTTGATCATCAAAAAGGCAAGAGAGTTCCAGAAAACCATCTATTTCTGCTTTATTGACTATGTCAAAGCCTTTGACTGTGTGGATCACAATAAACTGTGGAAAATTCTGAAAGAGATGGGAATACCAGACCACCTGACCTCCCTCTTGAGAAACCTGTATGCAGGTCAGGAAGCAACAGTTAGAACTGGACATGGAACAACACACTGGTTCCAAATAGGAAAAGGAGTACGTCAAGGCTGTATATTGTCACCCTGCTTATTTAACTTCTATGCAGAGTACATCATGAGAAACACTGGGCTGGAAGAAGCACAAGCTGGAATCAAGATTGCCAGGAGAAATATCAATAACCTCAGATATGGAGATGACACCACCCTTATGGCAGAAAGTGAAGAGGAACTAAAGAGTATCTTGAGGAAAGTGAAAGAGCAGAATTAAAAAAATTGGCTTAAAGCTCAACATTCAGAAAACTAAGATCATGGCATCTGGTCCCATCACTTCATGGCAAATAGATGGGGAAACGGTGGGAACAGCGGCTGACTTTATTTTGGGGGGCTCCAAAATCACTGCAGATGGTGATTGCAGCCATGAAATTAAAAGATGCTTACTCCTTGGAAGGAAAGTTATGACCAACCTAGACAGCATATTAAAAAGCAGGTCAACAAAGGTCCGTCTAATCAAGGCTATGGTTTTTCCATTAGTCATGTATGGATGTGAGAGTTGGACTATAAAGAAAGCTGAGCATCGAAAAATTGGTGCTTTTGAACTGTGGTGTTGGAGAAGACTCTTGAGAGTCCCCTGGACTGCAAGGAGATCCAATCAGTCCATCCTAAAGGAGATCAGTCCTGGGTGTTCATTGGAGGACTAATGCGAAAGCTGAAACTCCAATACTTTGGCCACCTGATGCAAAGAACTGACTCATTTGAAATGACCCTGATGCTGGGAAAGATTGAAGGCAGGAGGAGAAGGGGAAGACAGAGGATGGGATGGTTGGATGGCATCACCGACTCAATGGACATGAGTTTGGGTAAACTCCAGGAGTTGGTGTTGGACAGGGAGGCCTGGAGTGCTGTGGTTCATGGGGTTGCAGAGAGTCAGACACGACTAAGGGACTAAGCGACTGAACTGAACTGAACTGAACTGAACTAAGTGATTAACACTTTCACTTTACTTTCAGTGTCTATTAAACCTAATCTGATGGCTGTTACCAGTATCTTGGATATTGAGGGAGGTTGGTCTTATCATTAGATAAGTTATTATCATTGATAACATAAAATAACTTATCATTAGAGCCATAGTGTTTACTTGCTTGTTCGCCCATATATTGCCTGCCTTTTCCACCACCAGATTGTAAACATGAAAGTAGGGACATACTCTGTCTTTTCATCTCTCACTTATAGCTCCCAATATACGCTTGTCAAGAATAGATTCTCTAAAAGTGATTTGAATGATTAAGTAAATGAATAAATGAACAATTTTTTGTAAAAATGCCCCCTCCCCTTTCCTCTGCATTAGCCTGTCAACTGGTGCTGGCTCATTGCACCAATGACAAACATTAAGCAAAAAGTTAGGGACTCAGATATCAAAAAGTGGACATCAGAACAAATAATAAACTAAGATGACACATATCTTCTGAGGGTAGGATTCTAGGGAAACATATGTATGCTTTTAACATCTTCTGTCAATAGTTTGAAATTAAGTACTTTCTCCAATTATAAAAGCAAATTTACCAGCCATTCTGTGCACTCAAAATGGCTAACACCAAGCTTATATGTGTGTGCATTTGGAAAAAGGTGTTGTAGAAAGGCATTTAAATCAACTCTTGGAGATAGTTTTTATCTTAAAAGAATCTAAGGTAATTATAAAACCAAATTCTTCCCCATGAAAATAATTAGCATCAGTAAGAAATACATAGGTATCTACTGACTAGATATTATATGCAAAATACTGTGTAAATTTTAGGTAATGTACTAGTCTGCTAGAGCTGCTATAACAGAACACCACAGTCTAGGTGGCTTGTGAACTGTAGTAATTAATTTTCTCACCATATTGAAGGCTGGAAGTTCAAGTTCTTGGTGATACAGAACTGGTTTCTGATGAGGCCTCCTCCTGGTTTACAGATCGCTGTCATCTTGATGTGCCCTCACGTGACATTTCCTCTCTGTGCAGAGAGAAAAAGAGAGTTTTTGTTTCCTTTCCTCCTCTTTTAAAAACACCTATCAGTCCCATGGGATTAGGTCCCCACCCTCATCACCTCATTTAAACTTATTACCTCCTTAAAGAATTTGTCTCCAAGTACAGTCCATTGGGGCTTAGGGTTGCAACATACTGATTTGCTGAGAGGGAAGAATTCAATCCATAGCAGGAAATAAACAAGATAACGGGCTTCTCTGATGGCTCAGATGATAAAGAATCTGCCTGCGATGTAGGAGACTCGGGTTCAATTCTTGGGTCAGGAAGATTCCCTGGATAAAGGGATGGCTACTCATTCCAGTATTTTTGCCTGGAGAATTCCATGGACATAGGAGCCTGGTGGGCTATAGTCCATGGGTCCACAAAGAGTTGGACATGACTGAGCCACTAACACTTTCATCTGATCAGATGATGAGCAAGGTAATATGAGTAAGACCCTGATTTTCTCTAGGAGTTCACAACCTAGAGGTGGGTTGGGAGTGGAAACCAATATAAACACCCATGCATAACTGGAGCACCCAACCTGATAGAAATTCCCAGACAGAAGGGAAAACCAGTTGCCCTGAGACTGACAAAAGGGAAGCTAATAAATTTTTTCTGAAATGACTGAGAAAATCTTCTGAAAGATATATTAGGTGATACCACAAATATATGATCCTAGGCTAGCTTCCTTCTGAGGCAGATTTCAAAAACAGCAATCTGTTAAAATCTAACCACATGAAAACAGAATGAAATCTTAGAAAGAAAACAAGATAAAATATATGAAAATAAAGTTTAAAAAACCTAAAAACTTTCCTATTTGGGAAACTCAATAGTTGGCCATATGTGAAGGTGGTTGTTTTGCTTATCAATATCTGATGCATAGTTCTCAGCAGCAGGGTCTCAGGCACAGTGAAAAATGTCTAAAGCAAGATTAGCAAGAATATCTCAAAATCTAAATCTATATGCAACAGTCTGTGTATTTAACTACACCCGCATATTGCAGAACTCTCTTGATCGTTATTATTTATTTTTTTACACCAAAAAAATTTGTGTGACCTGATTTATTGTGATATTTGTGGCGTTTTTAAAAAATTAATTATTTTCTATTGAAGGATAATTGCTTTACAGAATTTTGCTGCTTTCTGTTTAAGCTCAACATGAATCAGCCATAGGTATACATATATCCTCTCCCTTTTGAAACTCTCTCCCATCTCCTGCCCCATCCCACCCCTCTAGGCTGATACAGAGCCCCTGTTTGAGTTTCCTGAGCCATACAGTAAATTCCCGTTGGCTACCTATTTTACATACGGTAATGTAAGTTTCCATGTTATTCTTTCCATGCACCTCACCCTCTCCTCCCCTCTCCCAATGTCCATAAGTCTGTTCCCTAATTTATTAACCAGAACAAGGGGACACATTTTTAGATAGGTGACTAACTTCTACTGATAAAAGCACATCCTATGGCTTTAAAAAAGAAAGTAAAAATCCGTTTTCTCTTGTGTGGCTTATTTTCCCTTAAGAAAAGAGAGAGAAACTCTGATTGCCAACATGGTACTACAGAGAGGCTCCTTTTTAGGATTTCTAAGACATGGAATTTCCCTAATACTGGGGGTTCCTAACAAGACTTGATGAGGTATATTGAGGGGAACTGGCAATTTTATATTAACATATCTAAGGTCAGTTCATCTGACTTCAGGTAATTTTTAGCTAATCAGCAGAACTTCTGCAGGACATAATACTTTCACAAAAATGGACTGATTCTGATTTCAATTAGAAGTTTTGCAGTTTGCTTTGAAATCACTGCAACAGTATCTTTCAAAGCTCATTTCTTACCACACTGCCATTATCTGTTTACTCATTATCTCCCCTGCTAGACTGTAAGCTCTTTGATGACAGGCACTGCCTTGTCCACTGCCTTCTCTCTACCACTTCTCAGGGACAATACCTTATTGAAGGTTTTGGACCTTCTCCATCAAGTTTCCTGTTAGTCATTTTCCACAACTGTTTTTTGTTGTTGTTGTTGTTTTAATTTGAAAAACAAATCTATCCAGCATCTGGACTGGAAATTGGTATACAACGAATATGCAGTCGCTCAAAAATACAAATTGGCTATAGAATGTAAAACTGGATAAATCTTTACAGGTCCTGAACAAGCCCTGTCACTGAAGGGGCGAATTACATTCTTTCTTGTACTGAAAGTTCTTAATAGTTGGTGTTGGCTAATGGAATCCTCACATTCATTTCTAATTGATACCCTGAGGTTCTGAAAGTATCTCTGAGTAAACTAGATAATCTCCAACACCATTCTTCTCCATCTTCCTTTAAGGTGAGTATGACTTCCTAAAAATAATTACTACATTTCAGAGCATCTCTTGAAACTTGGTATGACTGGCTTCACAACTAAAACTCTTGTCAATAAAGTATATGTGGAAACAATGCATGCAGTTTCCAGGAAGTCTTACAAGGAGGGGTTGCTCTTCTAATCCTTGTCCTGCTCCTTCTAGCTGACTGGAATATTGACATAATAGCTGGAGTTCCAGCAGTTATTTTGTGTCATGAGGTATGTTGAGAAAAGAAGCCATGTCCACTGAAACAATAAGATAGAAGCCTGGATCACTGATGCAAAGGGTCACTGACTATATCACTCCCCAATACCAGACTCCTTTGAAGTGTGAAGTTGCTCAGTCGTGTCCAACTCTGTGATCCCGTGGACTGTAGCCCACCAGACTCCTCCATCCATGGGATTCTCCAGGCAAGAATACTGGAGTGGGTTGCCATTTCCTTCTCCAGGGGATCTTCCCGACCCAGGGATCGAACCCAGGTCTCCCGCATTGCAGGCAGATGCTTTAACCTCTGAGCCACCAGGGAAGCCAGACTCCTTTAATATGAAACAAATAACTGCAATCTTGTATAAGTTGCATTATTTTACTTTGTTTTGATACTTATGGCCAAATGTAATCTCTATTTTTATTCTGTGACTGAGGGAGTAGTTTCTTGGTCTGATATTACTCAGTAAGTATTAAAGAATTTATAGTAGCTTCATAAGAGTTTTGAAGAGGCATCTATTTAAGGGCTATGCAAAATATTATCCATGGACCAGAGACAATCCACATGCTATCTGTTATGGGTCCATGACAAGATAACTAGAGAATTTGAGAATAAGCATTTAGAAACTTTTGCAGCAATTTCATACTGCCTGACTCATCTCATTGAATGAGGTGAACATCTTTTAACTTTCCTAATGAGTTACATATAATCCAAACTGCCTGCTAATCATGGACTTTATGATATGTCACTTTAAAGGTTATCTTGTCAGCTGTCAGCAAAAGTGTTTTAAAAATCTGAGACTGTATAAGCACATATTCATAAGTGCATATATCTACAGAGACATAGATAGATAGACTGATAGACATCTGAGAAAGTACAAGCATATAAATACATATATAAGCATATATACAAATGAAATTTATATATTGGAGAATTGAAATTGGTATTACTAATTTTAACATTAATTTACAGATAAAAACAAGCTTTACTGATCATTTTTGTGAAGAAAATAGTAACTTCTTATGATCACAGCTGCTGTACTAACTAAATGATGACAATAAATAAGATTTCATAGAAATAAAGGCTGAAAAGTTTTATACTTTTATTTGAAAGCATGATTCTTCATATGCTGAGTTCAGTTTTGCAGCCATAATTGATGTTTAAGAGTTAAATAACAGTGTGTTATCTGAAGAGGTGGGTTGTCTAATCAATCAATGAAATTATTAAGACCTAAGAAATATTTACACCCAAATCATAAAAAGTAAATTCAAAGCCAGAATTATTTTTTTTTTAAAGTACAGGATCAAACAGCTACCAGAAATAAATGTGCTTTGGGGGCTTCTTATAAAAGTAACACATTGAGTTGCTAAGTTGAAAAACCCACACATTTGTTGAAATATTAATGAGAGACTGCAAATCAAAGATGCTTGCTTGGAAATGTTGAAAGGATCTTGTCAGACAAGGTAGTTCAACTGCCTTTTCCCAGGGATACCAAAGTTCAATGTTATGCAGGATCAAATATAAAACAAACAAAGCTAGTAATATAATTTTTACTGCAACTAGACAGATGTACAACTATTTCTAAAATAGCAATTCTTTTCATGTACATGCAGTTTGAACATGATGGTGACATAAGGAAGAATTGTTTCTTAAGTGTTCTTTACAAAACACAACCAGTTCTACACTATATAGAACCACGAAGGGTCAATCAACAAATATGATTTAGAGTTTAAATTTTAGGAGTACTCTCTGATGGATTTATGGAAAGCATTTTGGAAGACCTGTGCCACAGTGTAAATCAATGAAGTGCTTCTTTCATCAAGAAAATCTTATTACAAAAATGTTGACTAAACTCAAAAGTTCACTTAGTGCAAGTTACATTAAAGCTAATGCACTAAATTTGAGAGCCTTCTTTTTGCTTGTAATGGTACAGAAGCTGATTATAAAAAACTACTGTGATATGGTTACTGAGGAAAAACATTCAATCAGAAATATTTGAACTACTGGACACATCTATCGTGTTTCTGCACAATAAGAACTAGTTTCAACATCTCAGAGATATGAGTTAGTTTGTTATGCTAATTTGTTTTTTATCATTTGCTGTTTTAAAGAACTTAATACTTTCACTCAAATAAATGATGTGACATTTTTTCAATGATAGACAAGATCAAAAGGCAAAAAAAAATGTTAGATTAGACAGAGTTTCTCCAGAGTTTTGATAGTCCTGTAATTTAACAATAACTAATAATAAAGCTCCAAAATCACTGCATATGGTGATTGTAGCCATGAAATTAAAAGATGCTTACTCCTTGGAAGGAAACTTATGACCAACTTAAACAGCATATTAAAAACCAGAGACATCACTTTGTCAACAAAGGTCCGTCTAGTCAAGGCTATGGTTTTTCCAGTAGTCATGTATGGAATGTGAGAGTTGGACTATAAAGAAAGCTGAGCACTGAAGAATTGATGCTTTTGAACTGAGGTGTTGGAGAAGACTCTTGAGAGTTCCTTGGACTGCAAGGACATCCAACTGGTCCATCCTAAAGGAGATCATGTCCTGGCTATTATAAACAGTGATGCAATGAACACTGGGGTACATGTGTCTCTTTCAGATCTGGTTTCCTTGGTGTGTATGCCCAGGAGTGGGATTGCTGGGTCATATGGCAGTTCTATTCCCAACTTTTTAAGGAATCTCCACACTGTTCTCCATAGTGGCTGTATTAGTTTGCATTTCCACCAACAGTGTAAGAGGGTTCCCTTTTCTCCACACCCTCTCCAGCATTTATTGCTTGTAGACTTTTGGATAGCAGCCATTCTGACTGGCATGTAACCACTACAATACTGTAAAGTAATTAGCCTCCAACTAATAAAAATAAATGGAAAAAAATAAATAAAATATCTAAGCTTAAATAAAATAAAATAACACATCAATTATGCTAATTAAAAAAATAAAAATAAAGGAGATCAGTCCTGGGTGTTCATTGGAAGGACTGATGAAGCTGAAACTCCAATCCTTTGGCCACATGATCCAAAGAGCTGACTCATTTGAAAAGACTCTGATGCTGGGAAAGATTGAGGGCAGGAGGAGAAGGGGATGACAGAGGATGAGATGGTTGGATGGCATCACCGACTCAATGGACATGAGTTTGGGTAAACTCCAGGAGTTGGTGATGGACAGGGAGGCCTGGCGTGCTGCAGTTCACAGGGTCACAAAGAGTTGGACAGGACTAAGCGACTGAACTGAGCTGAATAATAAGGTAGATGATGATCCTGAAATTACACATTTGCAAAGTTATTGCAATGCCTCTTAGAGATTTTATAGAAGGTTTTGAATTTTACTTTTCATCATAAAAATATTTACAAACAGGAAATTCATAGATTAAATTAAAGTGTCCATATAGGTATTTAGTATATAAAATGCTACTTTATCCATAATTTTCATTAGTTTAAAATGCAGAGACAGAAGCTATTGATTCTCTATGGTTATAGCCTATATGTATACATTGTATGAACAATATAAGCTTCATAGTTATTTTCTTTTTTCCTATATTATGTTCATTTTGACCGTGTTTATTAAAACAAGTTTATGTCTGTAGAATATAATAATTAAAGCTGGCTTGCACTTTTATTCCTTTTATTTTTTATTTATTTATTTATTATTATTCCTTTTCTTTTTATATGAATTCATGCTATATTGTATTTTACAAAAGTGTATTTTACCAGGTCTGTGATGGATTAGGAACTGAAAGACAAACAAACTGGTCCTTTTCCAGAGATGATCTAAGAAGCACTCACAGATTATTTCTCTGCCTCCAGTTTGGACCATTTCTAATCAATTCTCAAATCAGCACTCTACTTTTCTTAAACCACACCTACCCAAACCTCCATGACATCTTCTCTGTCTTAGGCACACCACCCAAATTTACCCAGGTGGAACCAATGCAGCCTGTACTATGTGACTAGTCAAGGTCAAAAACTCCAGGGATGGCAGAGGCCAGCTAGTGAAGAAGCAAGTGCAGTGAGCTGAGGGAGTCAGGGACAAGTGAGGAGCGGGGCTGCTCCCCGGCTTCAGATCACCGTTTCCTAGCACAGGCAAAGCCCGGGGTTGCCAGTTACAATCCTTTCAAGAGCAGCCAGAAATTCCAATTTTTATATAAAAACACTCATTTTAAAAGGTTCCAAAGAATTTCAGGTTTTTACAAACGTAAAGACCAGCTAAAGAAAATGCATCTGTGGGCTAGATTTGGCCTCCTGGCCACCAACTGGAGACTGCTAGGGTTCCAGATGCTCTTGATGGAGATAGTAAGACCAGCACACTGCCAGGTCTCCTTTGGAGTCCAGCCTGCAGATATAGTTTGGCAGTGTCTTGTCAGCCTTTGTTCACTGGTGGAGAGGAGCTGATGGTGTATCCAAAGGTGACAGAAGCACACTTCCTCAAAACAGACTGAGGCACTACCACAATAGGTCTCAGAAACCAAGAGAGCAGGAAACAGACCTCAAATGGAAAAGCCACAGGAAACAGTAAGAGGTCCTGTAACTCTTGGGCTGCACTCCCTGATGGCTCAGGAAAAGAGTCCACCTGCAATGCCGGAGACAAGGGTTCGATTCCTGGGTCGAGAAGATCCTCTGCGGGAGGAAATGGCAACCCACTCCAGGAACCTTGCCTGGAGAATCCCCATGGACAGAGGAGACTGACGGGCTATAGTACATGAGGCCACAGAAGACGTGGATGTGACTGAGCACCTACACAGCAACAACTCTTGGGCTACTTGGCCAGTGGATGTTCTCAGTTACTCAGTTATGTCCCACTCTACACGACCCCATGCACTGTAGCCTGCCAGACTTCTCTGTCCCTGGGATTCTCCAGGCAAGAATCCTGGAGTGGGATGCCACTCACTCCTCCAGGATATCATCCCAACCCAGGGATTAAACCCACATCTCCGAAGTCTCCTACACAGGTAGGTGGATTCTTGACCACAGCCAGAAAAGGATGCCAAACCAAGACACAGAAGCAGACAGTACAGCTCACCTGAGGGGGACCTCTCTGAAGGGAATGGGAAGTGAGTCTCCAAACCTCACTGGCAGGGTAGGGAGGAGGGGCAGGGCCATCTACTCCTTTAACACTGATGGGGAGGCAGATGTTCCACAGGACAATTTAGAGAGCCTGGTAGATGCGGAGGCTTGGCACGTGGTCCATACATGACACAGCTGAGCCCCTGATAGATTTGGCCCCATAGACATTGGCTGCCTACTCTCTCTATTTGGCAGGTCAAGGGATACCTGAGAGTTTTCATCAGACACACATAGGCTCTGTGCCCATAATCCACTCTCAGAGATCAGGGAAGACCATGCACACTTGTTCTCCAGGGATGTCATATGACTTTTCTATAAAAGAGTTGAAAGAGCTATATAAGTACTGAAGGGCATTGTTCTTCCCCAGAGCTCTCATTGGCAAGATAAAAGATAGGAGCTCCCTCTCTCCCTCTGAGAGCCTTTTCCCAGAGGCCCTTCTCCTTTTGTCCGCCCCATCTATAAACTATAAGGTATCTGCCCTGAGATTCTGAGATGACCTTTTCCATTAATCACCTTGATTATTCATGTTTTGTGGAAAGAACTCACTTGAGGTCTGCATCCCCAGTAAGCTGTAGGAGTGCCTGGTCAAATCCAGTACAATGTAGCAATGATCTCATTCTCTAGAGCTGGCTTCATTTAAAGAAATGCTTCATTCACTGGAGGAATGGGGAGGTTGGGGTGGGAGGTGTGGTTTGCATTCATTGTGGAGCTTCAGTATCTTCGACAAGTGAACTGGGTTTCTGTGCTAGACTCTGCCTTTCCCTTTCCTGTCCAGTACTTTCAAACTCTATATTCACAAGACCTCCAAAATCCCATCACAAGTCAGACAATAGAGCCCTCAATTTAAAAACTCTAACTCTGGTTTCGGCGAACCAAGCCAACATCCAAACCCTCCCTGAGTTTCACAGCCCTTATTGCTTGTGTCATAGGCTTGGCACCTGATTATATTCAACTTAGCACATAATTATATCCCCACCCTCACAAGTTTTCCTTTCATTGCTTGTTAAGTGTTCTGCTTTCTTCTTCCTAATAACACAGTTAGTCCCTAAACAACAGAGACCACTTTTCACCCTTCACCAGCAAGCCACAGACATAACATAATGTCAGGCCAAGAGAAGACATGTGATAAGCACCTGCTGAGCTAAACAGGGTGGAACAAATCACCAGATTCACCTTCCAACTTGCAATGTGATTGATGAGGAGAAAAGGCAAGACCAATTGGGCATTGAGCTTACCCCTGTATCTTTCACTGCTGGAAAGTCATTCGCTTCCTCACTGGGCTTTTTTGATGGGAAAAGAATGGTCTTCCTGAGGCTTTAGCGTGGGCATGTCCTGGGGGAGCCCCTTCTAATGAGCAGTAAGGGTCTGGGTGGATAGTGACTGTGACTCATTGTCAAGCCTACGTGGGCGCCGGGGTGGCTATCATCTCATATGAAAAGTATTTCTGCTCCATCCTGCTTTTTCCCACACCCAATCTTCCTGGGTTACTTTGTTACCATAATCATCCATACCATGCCTTGAGTTTCCAGGCTAAGTGTGATTCTCAGAACATCAACACCAGGAACTGGGCTTATTGAAAATGCAGAATATGGGGCTACATCTCAGGCTTAATGAAGCAGGACCTTTTTAACAAGAGTCTTAAGCACATTACAATTAGGGAAGCCCTATTCTCTAAAGGAGCTTCCTAGGTTGCTCAGTGGTAAAGAATCCACCTGTCAAGCAGGAGATGTGGGTTCGATCCTTGGATTGGGAAGTCCCTCTGGAGAAGGAAATAGCAACCCACACCAGTATTCTGGCCTGGGAAATTCCATGGACAAAGGAGCCTGGTGGGCTGCAGTCCATGGGGTTGCAAAGAGTTGGACATGACTTGGAGACTAAACAGCAGAGGCGGCAGCACTAAAGAGAGCCTTGTAAGGAATCACCCTTGAGGAGGCAGCCTGACTCTCTGAGCTACAGCTGCACGTTAATCCAGAGAGCTCTCCTGAACTCTAAATTATGCTTTCTTACTCAAGAGAAGGAGAAACTCAACACAGCAGCAAGCACATAAACTATCCTCAACCCATAGGTAGGCATAAAACTCAAAAGAAATTTGGCAAGCCGAACAGTAAGCAGGATGTTGCTGCTAAGACTTGTAATAAACAACGCAGGTAGCCCCCCACGCACTGCTCTGTACTTCTGTCTGTGGCCCTTTATGCTCCAGAACATCTAACCTTCAGCTGAGTGCTGATGCAACATATTAGCAGGAACCTAATACGGGTCTGAAAACATATTCTAGTGAAAGTCCAAAACCACAGAGCACAATAGAGCAGACCACAGAGTACAACAGACCACAGAGCACAGCAGCACCAACGCTTCCTAACAAATGTTGTAGAGATCACTACCGTGGTTCCAAAGCTCTGAAACCTGGGTTTGGTCCAATCTGTTGCAGTCTACAACAACTCAGAATGTTCTTCCCTCCCTTCCACCTACAGATGCTCTGTACAAGTTTCAAGGCTTAATTCAAGCCCGGCTTCCTTCCCAGCATCTCCCTGATCACTCCAAACCACACGGGGGACATCCTCCAATATGCTGGTGCTTCACAGTTTCATGAAGATTGTTCTCCTCAATAAAGTTGTACGTTTCCGGAATGAGGAACTCTTGTGTCTTAGTTCTATTCCTCACCTTGTCCGTTCCCTTGAAGGCTGTAGACACAAATCATTAAATATGAGTAAACATTCTCAAACAGAACTTAGAAATGACTGTGGAATAGTCCATCAGTCTGAGAATCTTCAGCTTACTTCCTAACAGCCAGCACCCTCCCTCTCTACACAATCACAGCTTGGCTGTGTCCTGGGTGGACAATCCTCTCTCCAGAGGTCCTTCTAGGAGAGTCTCAGGGCACTCAGATTTCAGAACCGTGTGCAGTCCAGGTGAGTAGACTAAGAGATGACCCTTGTCTGACAGCAGCAAATGATGTTCAGCCCAGAGACCCAGCCAAGCGATTCCTCCACTTGATTGTGACTCTTGGGGAGTACTGAGCTAGTATTTCAGAATGGGAATGACAGGTCAGACAACAAGAAATGACAATAATAATAATAGCTTCAGGATGAGGTTTTTCTGTTAGGCTAACTGTATTTCTGACCTCCACTGTGAAAATAACGGCACTCCACAGTCCTCCTGCCTTTGGCACTATTAACTAGAAAAGCACAGTTTCAGACAATGTCCAAAAGTATCCACTGACCTTCCTCCTGGAAGTATTATTGCTCAAAGACAAACACCATATGATATTGCTTTTATGTGGAATCTGAAAAAAAAAATGGATACAAATGAGCTTACTTGTAAAACAGAAATGGACTCACATACATGGAAAACAAATTTTTGGTTACCTAAGGGATGGAAAGAGAGAAATTAGGAGTTTGAGATTAATATATACCCACTACTGTATATAAAATAGATAAACAACAAGGACCTACTATATAGTACAGGGAACTATACTCAGTATCTTATAAAAATCTATAAAGGAAAAGAATCTGAAAAAGTATGTATGTATGTGTGTGTGTATATATATATATGTGTGTGTGTGCAAATACACATGTATACACACACACACATCTGAATCACTCTGCTGTATATCTGAACCTAACATGACATTGTAACATTTATAAATCAACTATACTTCAATAAATACCCTCCGAAAAAAAAAAAAGCATGAAAAAAGAGATGATGCCTGTTATCAGAATATCTTTTTTAAAAACTAGATGTGTGGCTTTTCCTCCTCCCTCTCTGCTGTCTTCCCTAACATGAACTAAATTAGCAATACATAGACCAAATTTTAACATCACTGAATAACCTTAAATACATAGTCAATTGAAAACATCCTGCATGCAGGGATGGAAACACTAGTTATGATTCCACCCCGCCATGACTGTCATGAAGGTCAGCCTCCCTCCCAGGACCACTGGATTCATAGTTCCAGGGACTGCAGCTCACAGGGTAGGTTCAGAAACAGGGTCCACAGTGCTTGCAGTGGGCAACCTGCTGGTCATACGCGGTAGCCCTGAGCCTTCTTCTACAAATTATCTTTTATTCTTTCCAATGACTATAGACCCATACCTGACAAACTTGTAAAATATGAGGAAATTTAGAATGGTTACTAAGTCTTGAAATGAGGAAAGTTGAATGTTTTTCCTTTAAATTGCCCTGAGTATGATGTCCTCAAGAATTACAGGCCTAGCAGGAACCCTCAGGAGTTATTACATTTTTGTCTTAAGAATAATGTCACACAACAAGAAACCACTCTAGTCCTTCTTTAAAAAGCAAACAACCATCTCTCCCTCAAAACATAATCCTAAAAAGGAACTGCAAAAATTCTACAGGATGATACAGTCTTGCCTCTAACCTCTTGCACGCCAGGAAATCCTTCCTGATTGCTACCCTCATTACCATCTTCTATTAAAAATAGAGGCTGGCTCCATTAAGCACAAAGTTTCAGGCTCCCCACAAGTATCCATGGTCTCATACTTGGCCGGCACCTTTCTGGGCACCAGATGACTCAGCGCTGAAAGCATTCCTCCAGGTCCTTAAAATGTAACCTCAGTCCTCCACCCAGTTGCTCCTTAAAAGGAGAAAACTCAGAAGTTGGTTTGAACAGGTTTGGGATCCAACAAATATCTATGGCAAATATTTGCTGGTTTTTTTTTCCCCCCTGAGCCAACCGTCATGACCTAGAAGAAGCTGCACCTGTCTTAGAGGTTAGAGAAATGAACCAAGGCACTTGATACAGAGGCAATCTTGTCATCTCCAAAAGCCAGAGGAGGAAATCCAAGTCTCAAAAGGAAAATTCTTACGAAAAAGGTAGTGAAAGATTTACCACTTTCCTTTTTCCCTTTGAAAAAAATCAATGGCCATTGGGTGTTTAAAGGAGAACAAAGACTCCCTGAGAGAAAGGTGAAGGTAAATATTTGCAATAATATGTCACTGCATTTTACATAATGGGCCAGTCGTCTATGAGACCTGACACCCTCCATACCTACAGGTTGTTGGGTTTTTTCCTTGTTTGCTCTCTCGAGGTAAGCCTCTCTTAGGCTGCCAGCCACCAAAGAGGCTGCTGAACGAATACCAGGACGCTGGCGGGCATTTGGCCAGCATGACCTCAGCCGTATTGACACAGTGAGATGAGATTGTGATATAATCCAGTTTCTGCCTCACTTTCTGCCCACGAATATTCCAACGTGTGCCTCAAGGATGTGGTCAATGTTGGTTTAAGATAAAAAAGTTAAGACAAATATTAGCGTGCTACATAAAGGTACCACTTTCCATGAGAGCTTTGTTTTTCAGCACGAGCTCCCTGGATCTCATCTCCAGAGAGTCTGATTTCATCAGTCTAAAGTGCAGCCTAGGCACTATCATTTAAAAAAACTCCTCCAGTGATTCTAATGAGAGGCTCTGACTGAGAAACACTACATTTGAGAATTGCCAGAATATTTTGTATTGTATTTGGAATGATAGATAAAAAACTGGCCCAATGAGCCCACACCAGATGTTAAAAGCTGAATCTGCAGAGAAATAGGGAAGGTGGGGATTGAAGGATTAATGGCAGAAGAAAAAAGACTACTGTGCCCCAACCTGAAATCTGGCGAGAGACAAAACACACAAATAGTAACTCTGAGCAGGAGACCCAGGTTTGATCCCTGGTCAGGAAACTAGATCCCACATAGTGCTACTAAGAGTTTGCATGCCAAAGCTAAAGATCTCACATGCTGCAAACTAAGACCCAATGCAGCCAAATAAATAAATACTAAAAAAGAAAGAAAAAAAAAATGTCACAGGAGACCTAGAAAAAATTCAGTGAAAAGTCAGTAAGGTTTCTAGACAATCCAACTTCTGCTGTGGGACCTGGGAATTGATGACAACCCCTTCCCACTCTCCATGGTGGGCCCTGATGTTGGATTTTGCACATGAAGAAATTATCTAAAAGGAAGTTAAAAAAAAAAAAAGAAGAAAACACTGAACTGAGCACTAATGACCTATGGTACAGTATCAAACAATCAAATATATACATAAACAGAGTTTCTAAAGACACAAGGATTGTGGCAGGAGTATTGGCCATACATTATAAGCATATAGTAACAAATTCTGGAAAAGGAAGAGAAAGGAAATATCGTAAAAACAGCTGAATAGTATATAGAGATATAACAAGAAAAATGAAGGCTGACTTGTTAAGAAAAACTATGTAGTCCTACTTCAAAAAAAAAGTTTATTAATCTAATACTCTATATGTCCAGTAATAATATCCTTCAACATAAAGGCCAAATAAACATATTTTCATACAAATTAAAGCTGAGTGAATCCACTGTCCACAAACCTACAGTGTGAGAAGTGCTAAACCAAGTTCTTCAGGCTGAAGTAAATGATACCACTTTGGAAACTGGCAATTTGTTCCTATAGGAATGTTTTAAAAGTGGCTGAAATGGTAAATGGATGGGTAAATACATAGTACTGCTTTTTTTCTAGTTTCTTTGAAAGATATTTGCTTAAAATGAAAGTAAATAACATTGTATTTGAGTGGTTATAATGTATATAGTAGCAAATTATATGACAGCAATTTGAAAAAAGTACAGGGAAAGCAAATGGAATTAAAATGTTGTGATCACCTTACATTATACTTAGAGCGATACTATATTAATTCCAGATATGCTGTAAGTTATGTACATATATTATAGACCTTTGAGCAAATACTGAAGGATAAAGTAAAAAGATGAGAATAAAAGGTCAAGAGAAGACACACAATAGGACATTTTATATATTTTAATATATATAATATATTTAAATATATATATTTGAGAAAGGATATGTATTCAGGCTATACAAAGAAATTTTACAATTAAGTAGTTTTTCAAAAGACAACCCACTAAAAATGGGCCAAAGATTTGAATAGACATTTCACGAAAGAAGATATAAAGCTGTTCAACATCATTAGTCATCAAGGAAATGCAAATGAAAACCAAAATGAGAAATCCCATGGAAAGAGGAGCCTGGCAGGCTATAATCCATGGAGTTGCTAGAGTCAGACATGACTCAGAGACTAAACCACCACCGTTACACATCTACTACAGGGTTAAAATTAAAAAGTCTAAAATGCCAAATATTACTTATAATCCTGCAATTCTCAGTGTTCACCCAAAAGAAATGAAAACATAGGTCCACAAATTAGGTTGTACATGAATATTCATTGTACTTTTATTAATAATAGCTGAGACCCAAAAAAAACAAGAGGAAAATGAATAAACTAATGGTGGTATATTTATACAACACAATATGACCAAACGACAATAACAAAAAGGAATGAACTACTGATTCATGCAAGAACATGGATGAATGTCAAGGACAAGGCATTGAAGAGGTGGGAGGGAAGACACACAGGAGTCCATAGTGCATGATTCCTTTTTGCGATATTCAAAAATAGGCACACAGGCAAAATCGTTTGGGTGGATAAATCAGAACAGACAAGATATTTGAAAGGAATTTTTTTTTCCCCCAAATGTAGCTCAAATGGTCAGAAGTTGGCCAAATTGAAAGTTGATATTCAGAGCCTGAGAGGAATTTTTTTTTTTTTTTAATCCTTTTTGTTTTATGTTGGAGTATAGCTGAAAATGGGACTTCCCAGGTGGTGCTAGTGGTAAAGAACCTGCTTGCCAATGCAGGAGACATAAGAGATGTGGGTTTGATCCCTGGGTCAGGAAGATCCCCTGGAGGAGGGCATGGTAACCCACTCCAGTATTCTTGACTGGAGAATCCCATGGACAGAGGAGCCTGGCAGGCTACAGTCCACAGAGTCACAAAGAGCTAGACACAACCGAAGTGACTTAGCAGGCACACAGAGAAGATAAACAATGTCCTGATAGCTTCAGATGGACAGCAAAGGGATTAGCCATATACATACATGTATCCATTCTGCTCTCACAAACTTCCCTCCAAAAAGCCTGAAAGGAACTTTTTTAAAGTCTTCTCTTCTAAGCTAAAATTAAACTATGTACCCAAGCTGCATGAAAACCATTCCAAAGACAAACAGCTCTAACTCTGGAATGTAGGTAGAATCTTTTGGATTCTTTTTAGTTCAAGATTTTCTCCCTGATAGTGGAAAGCATATTTGAAGATAATGTAACTAGATTGAGGGTGGTGGGGTACCAGTCTTGATATCATTCAGATTGCAACCCAATTCTTTGAGAAATTAAAGGCAACTGTCCTACAACTGGTAGAACTTCTACAGCAGCCTGAATCTTTACAAGAATAGAAAAAATCCACCTCTCCTTTTTACCAATTCCAAAAGGCTTATAGGTATTATAAAAATTCTGGTCTCAGAAAACAGAAGTTCTTCCTGAAGAAATTGATATTCTTTCTCTGAGTCTTTGTTGCTTCCCTGGTGGCTCAGACGGTAAAGCATCTGTCTGCAATGCCTGAGAAGTCAGCTGCTTAACTCTGCAAATGGGAAAGGCAGCAAAGTCCACCAATGGCCTCAGCATTCATTTCACCTGCTCTCTTTAGTAACAGAAATCAGGGCTTCTCCAGTGGCTCAGACGGTAAAGAATCTGCCTGCAATGTGGGAGACCTGGGTTCCGCCCCTGGGTTGAGAAGATCCCCTGGAGAAGGAAACAGCAACCCACTCCAGTATTCTTGCCTGGAGAATCCCCATGGACAGAGGTGCCTGGCAGGCCAAGGTCCATGGGGTCGCCAACTGAACGACTTCACTTTTCTTTCTGAGCCTTTGAGATGTAAATATTCTACCGGTTTTCCCTAGAGAGCCACCTCTTTGAAATGCAAACTTCAAGTAGGTAAATTCTTATCAGAAGAAAGAAAAGGGAGGGTCTATTTGGAAACTAGGCAAATGGAAAATCTTTAAAGTCTTCTCCATAAATATTAATAAAAAGTTTAAGCCATCTGAGCAGGTAAGCTTAATTTATTCCCTTTGCCAGAAACAAGATTTGAATCCAACTCTTCTGCAAACTTGTGAGTTTTCATTATCATACTTGTCTTATGGTTAAAATTTTAAAATGAAAGCTGTAAGATCTGTTTTCACATTATTAGTGTGTTTACGTAGGTATGTCACAGATGTGTGATATTTTTCGACCTTCAGAGGATACTGTCATAATTAATTTGTGCATGTGTATGCTCAGTCTCTCAGTTGTGTCAGACTCTGCCACCCCATGGACTGTCCTTCCCCCAGGTTCCTCTGTCCATGGGATTTCCCAGGCAAGAATACTGGAGTGGGTTGCCATTTCCTTCTCCGGGGATCTTCTGGACCAGGGATTGAACCTGTGTCTCTGGCATTGGCAGGTGGAATCTTTACCACTGATCCACCTGGAAAGCCCATATAAAGAGCTCTATTTAATTGACTTAAGGAGAGTAAAGTATTTGCATAAATTAATATAGTCTGAGGAATATAGAAACTAAGCCAAATGTTACTCAAGTTCATGTGATCTAGG
Organism: Odocoileus virginianus; assembly: GCF_023699985.2. Classification (NCBI taxonomy): domain Eukaryota; kingdom Metazoa; phylum Chordata; class Mammalia; order Artiodactyla; family Cervidae; genus Odocoileus; species Odocoileus virginianus. The sequence goes on from NC_069679.1 coordinate 24,618,247, forward strand.
ATAATTTGGGGGAAAACAAACAAGTCTGTTGGCCTGATTAAAACAGGTACTCTTTAGAGTTATCAATGTTAAAAATAATGCAGACATGCAACTTTCATTTCACCTTGGTTTACTAAAAGAGCTGATGTTACCTCTGTCACAGATTTGCCAGGAAAAAAGATAGCTTAAGATGATGGTTAGATGTTAATGTTTCATGACACTTTTAAGAGTAATATAAGCATAACTGTTAAGAACTGTTGGGACCAGTGTGAGGAAAGCAAGAGAGACTCCATCTTGAAGCCTGTCATCCATCTTAAAGACTGGATGTGAACTGGGCCTGAGCCCTGACCAAGAGTGCGGAAACCATTGCTAGTGAAAACCAGGTCTCCTGGAGACTTCCCTCCCCACAGACGACAGAGATTATAGTTGAGGTCAGGCTGCCCCTCTTAGATTAACCATGGAAACATCCCCCCTTGATGTATAATTATTGTCCCCCCCCTTTAACTTTAATTGTTTATTCTCCTAGCACCTACTTGTTGTTACAACTCAATCATATACAACAAAGAGGCTGCTAACACGTAGTCAGTCATGTAGGAGGGGGTATAAAACTGGGTCTCTCAGAAACATCAGAGTCCTGTTGGGAACTGATTTCCCTTGAACCCACTGGCATAATAAACTGTATTCCACTGTCTCGAGTGTCCTCCAACATCTGTTTTGTGACTCAGGATTCCACACCGTTTCTGGTGCATCGGCCAGGAAGCAGTCAGAGAGAGAGGCCCATTGAGCCTCCGCCTGCCACTTGCTGGGATGAGAGCCTCTGGGAGGGGAAGATGCCTCCCACTCCAGATCGGCTCTTGTTTTAGTGAATTATCCTTCCAGGCAGATTTCACAAGACTGTGGACAACAGAAGGGAAGCATGCAGGTAGGTCCCACTATAGCAGTGGAAAAGGGGGCCTGGTCAACCAACCCCTCAGGGCTAGATGAGTCTACGGCAGCTGTGTCCTCATAGGCTCAGTGGGAAATTGTTTATCGAAATAAGTGGTACTCTGTTAACTGGGCCTGTACTGACTGTTTGTCAACATATCTTTTGTTTTCCAAGGGACTGTCCCCTTTGCCTAGGGACTCAGGGACCTCCCGAGAGTTGCTTGGGGTTGGATTGGGAACTGTGGTTTTGGACACAGGTTTGCCTGTACCAACCAGTGATAAGACAGTCTTGGATTTCACAAGGATCAGACTTGGGCAGAGAAGAGTAGGTGGAAGCCTTAATTTATTGGCTCTGGTTGGCTACCAAGAGAGCAAAAGGAGCATAAGAGGTTTATAAAAGGAAAGTGAAAGCAGGGTGGATAGCGGAGAATCCAAGCCTACCATTCTTGGATGCAAGACTAAAAACTTCAGAAAGGGCTTTGGAGGAGACTATGGCATAAAGTTAACCCCAAACAGGCTTAAAACATTTTGTGAGATAGACTGGCCAAGCTTTAGGGTAGGATGGCCCTCAGAGGGAACCCTAAAATTGGACAAAGTGCAGGCTGTGTACTCTGTGGTAACCAGGCAGCCAGGCCGCCTAGATCAGTTTCTGCACACTGACTCATGGCTACTAATTCTGCAAAACCCACCCCCTTGGGCCAGGGTGTGTTACCTTAAAAATGGAGAAAGCAAGATTTGCTGGTGTAGGCAGAACCCACGCAAGAAAAGCTGAAAAAAAATATATAATGATCCAGAGGAAGAGGAGCTCCCATTTCCTCCCCCATACTGGGGCACATGATGAGGAGTCCCAGAGCAGGAGGTGGAGATAAGAAAAGAGGGAGATTTTCCTCCCTCACCTCCCCCAGTGAAGGAGGCTCCTTTCCCTCCTATTGTGCCACCGAGTGTGATGGGAGCAACTGCGCCAGCATTATACACCCCCTCCCGGGTTCAGAAGAGGGAAAAAAGTGAGAGCCATGGTTCAGAGGCGGCTGAGGTCTACAAAGAAACCCCAAGAGAAAGTGGTTTTGCAGATGCCTCTTAAGGAAGTCCAGACGGCACTGCAGGTGGGTCAGACCGGCACATTCATCCTGGCCCGAGTGCTCTTTACTACCAGCTGTTCTCCATAGATAAGGAAAGGGGGCTTTTTACTGCAACTGACAAAGAGATAGAAAACAAAGAGGAAATTCTGCTGCTGTTGGAAGCAGTGTGGGAAGCCTGCTGCAGTGGCAGTAATGCACAGCAGTGCAGTAATGCACTGCCACCAGCGGCCGGACACAGCTCAGGCGAGAGGGGACTGTCTGGCCAGCCGAGTGGCAAAGCAAGCAGCCACCCAGGACAACAGAGCAACAAAACCCATGGTGACGCCTGTGGGGTCTAGCCTACTAACCGCCCAAATGGTCCCAGTCTGTGATAAGGAAAACAACCACCTGGGCATGAACTGAGCAAGATTTTAGTTTGCTATTTTGTCATACCCTGTCTAATAGCCCTGTGTGCAGATGTAAGCCGCTGATGTCTAACCTGTGCCAAGAATAACCTGTCTCCCAAGGAGACCGCGCCTTCTGAGATACAATTAAAGGGGACCACTCCATTTAAACATCTAGAAGTGGATTTCACTGAGGTAAACCCATGCCAAGGATACAAATATTTGCTGGTGATGGTATGTACTTTTACGGGATGGATAGAAGCTTACCCCACCAAGACTGAAAAAGCTAAGGAAGTGGCCCAATTCTTGCTTGAGAGACATTATTCCTAGGTTTGGGTTCCCTCTGAGCATAGAATCAGAAAATGGGCCCGCATTTGTGGCTGAATTACTCCAACTGGTCTGCAAAGCAGTAAATATTAAATGGAAATTACATACAGTGTATAGGCCACAAAGCTCAAGAATGATTGAGAGAATGAACTGGATCATCAAGGTGACTCTGGCAAAATAGGTGCAAGAAACTGGCACTCCCCTGGATGGATGTGCTGCCATTAGTGTTAATGAGGATCAGAATGACCCCCCACACAGGTATTCCCCCTATGAGATAATGTTTGGGAGTCCTCCCCCACTTATTCGGGAAGTAAAGGGAAATTTATTACAAAGAGGACGGATGGAGGTATTGTGGCAACTGGAACAGTTGGGGAAGGTGATCCATGACATCACTCCTTATGTTCAAAAAGAAAGAATTCCCTTTTCTTTAGGTACTACTGTACACCCATAATCACCAGGAGATTTAGTATGCATAAAGGATTGAAAACGGCAGACATTATCCCCCAGCTGGAAAGGGCCATACACTACTGTTCTAACCACTCCCACTGCAGTTAAAGTTGCAGGTACACCCAGCTCAAGATAGCAGCTGAGGAAAAGGGACCTTGGACTGCCCATCCTGACCCGAAGAAACCAATGAAGACCCAACTTGTCTTCCATCAGTGGCCACAGATTCAGGATGTAGCCGCTGCAAATAATTCTGCTGTTCCTGATCACAGGATGACCCTACCAGGACTGCAAACTCAGGATAATGTGTTCCTGTCCTGGGCCCACTCATATACAAACTTCCATAATACTTCTAACTGTTAGGTTTGTGGGGCCATGCCTTTGTCAGTGATAAATGGACTTCCTTCGTGGGTGTCTCCCCTATGCAGAAGGGACTTTAGCTCCCTCTGCTCATTTTTGAGACAGCAATGAGAGGTGTTTACTTCCTTGGTAACTCACAACCTGTCGCTTCTTACTTGGTGTAACCTGGACTTTAACCAAATTTATCAAGGCCATGAGGTGACATTTGAGGTAAATGCAAGCCTCACAAACGTGACCAAAGCCTATACTTTTTTACTTTAAAAAAAAAAAGAATGATAACTCAATGGCCAGCCAGAAGGGCAATCCATCAGGTAATTTGAACAATTTTACCAGATATGGGATGAATATTTTTGGATGACCTCAGAAAAAGGCCAACCTATTGTCCCTGCCCCTATCTGTCAGGAACAAAGGGAACAAGAAGTTGGATTTGGTGACCATTCCTCGGATCCAAAACAACTAAAATATGTGGGATACTTGTCCTCTGAGCAATGTGAACAAATATTAGAGGTCACTTATTGCCCAGATTTACTAGCTCGCTGGCCTGGCTCAGATAGGAAGTACAACCCTGGGATCCAATGGGTGGCCCCTAATGGCACCCAATGGCTGTGTGGATCAAATTTATGGCCTTGCTTCCAGTCGGTTGAGTCAGCTGCTGCACATTAGGATTTGCCTTTGCTCATGGAAGTATTAAGCCATCTTTACAAGAAGCCCTAGTAAATTTGCCTTATTTACATGTTGGGTGAGCAAGGTCTGTGATGATTAAAATAAAAGCTCTAACTAACTTCATGAAACAAGCCTGGACAACACAAAGGCAATCCAAGCTTTAAATGAAGAACAAATACAAATGAGAAAGGCAGTGATTCAAAATCAGGTGGTTACAGGCTTATAGCCACCCAAGGAGGGACCTGTGCTATAAGTAAAATTGAATGTTGTGTACATATCCTTGATTCATCTGGCAATATATCAGCCAATCTAGATGACATGATAAACCAGGTTGAAGCTATGTCTAATGATAATCCTCCTTTTTAGATGTCGGTATTTTCTTGGATCAAAGGTGATTGGTGGAAAAACTTTTTGTAATTATTTTGTTAATCATTATATTGTTAATTTGGGGGCCTTGTATTCTCCAGTGTGTAACTTGATGTGTAACCTCCAGACTGACAACCTTGCTGCAGTTACATAGTCCCCCTGTGCAGTACTTACCCATGACTGATGCCCATCATTAAAGACAAGATGAGTATCAAGAAGCAGGAATGTTGGGACTAGTGTGAGGAAAGCAGTAGAGACTCCATCTTGAAGCCTGTCATCCATCTTAAAGACTGGATGTGAACTGGGCCTGAGCCCTGATCAAGAGTGAGGAAACCATTGCTAGTGAAAACCAGGTCTCCCTCCCCACAGATGACAAACAGAGATTGTAGTTGAGATCAGGCTGCCCCTCTTAGATTAACCATGGAGACATCCCTCCTTGATGTATAATCATCATTCCCCCCCTTTAATTGTTTGTTCTCCTAGCACCTACTGGTTGTAAAACTCTATCATATACAACAAAGAGATTGCTAACATGTAACCAGTCATGTAGTGGGGGGTATAAAACTGGGCCTCTCAGAAACATCAGGGTCCTTGTTGGGAACTGATTCCCCTTGGACCTGCTGGCATAATAAACTGTATTCTACTGTCTTGAGTGTCCTCTGAGGTGTTTCATGACTCTGGATTCCACAACAGAATAAGTATATTAAATAGATGTATTGCAGATAAAAACTTATAAATGAACTTTTCAATGATAACTTTGCTTCATGGTATGTCTACTTAAAAATAGTTTTTAGAAACTTTTTGGTAACTTGAAACCTCAAAGTTTACTGAAACCTCGAAGTATACTGAAATAAGTTAAATGATGGGTATTGTGAATGAAATATATTACCTGCTATATCAGTAAACAAAGGATATTGAAGCCATCAAGCTATCACATTACAGATGCCCTAATGGTGAGCTCCTAAGGGAATTCAAGGTAGAATCATAATGCCTGACATCAAACGACCCGACTTTGCAGCCACTCCAGTGGTGGACCCCAAAGAAACTCAGGGTGAGAAAACACAGAAAACAGGCCATAGAGAGCTGAGGTGTACATCAAAAGAATGATTTCAGTGAGCCCAGACTCTTGCATTTCCCCATACATAGAAAAGTGTTAAATTCCTTAACTTGAGATATCTGGTTTTCAATTAAGAGTAATCTTTTGATGTTCCAACTATCTGGTCTTTGTTACAAAAACTCCTATATATCCTGGCTCCTCCCTTAGAGTCCTTTGGACAGGAAGGAGATCAAATCAGTCAATCCTAAAGGAAATTAACCATGAATAGTCATCAGTAGGACTGATGCTGAAGCTGAAACTCCAATACTTTGGCCACTTGATGCAAAGAGCCAACTCACTGGAAAATACTCTGATACTGGGAAAGATTGAGGGCAGGAGGAGAAGGGGATGACAGTGGACCACATCACTGACTCAAGGGACATGAGTTTGAGCAAATTTTGGGAGACAATGAAGGACAAGGAAGACTGGTATGCTGCAGATCATGGGGTCACAAAGAGTTGGACATGACAGAGCAACTGAACAACAACAATCCTTACCTCTTCAGAGCAGTCTCTCAGAGCTAGCTGAGAGGCTTACTCCCGAGGAAATCCTGTTTTGTCAACAAAATAAAACATAGCTCTCAGCTTTTACACTGTGAAATTTTTTTCAGTAAACAACATTCACTGAATATCTACATCATTTCCAAATAACATAAAATATTGAAACATTAATGACTAAATATGGGTTTATTCACATTTGACTTCCTATTGCAAAAGAACTAAAGATATTTGGGTTTACTGGCAAATGTTTTGTTTCACATTGAAAATTTTACTATGAAGAATTATATACTTCTAGAAATTGCAAAATGTATTTACAAATTTGTCAGTTCACAGAATGTTAGTGTAACAGTGCACAGCTGCTTACTTTTTAGTTTTACTAGGAATTAATGATTTAAAATTATAATTAATATATATAACTAAAACTACTAGGAAAAAAATATATTCCCTAGTGGCTCAGATGCAAAGAATCTACATGCAGTGTGGGATTCCTGGGTTTGATCCCAGGGTCAGGAAGATCCCCTGGAGAAGGGAGTGGCTACCCACTCCAGTATTCTCTTGCCTGGAGAATTCCACAGACAGAGGAGACTGGAGGGCTACAGTCCATGGGGTCACAAAGAGTCAGACACAACTGAGCAACTAACACTTTCACTCACTAGAAATAATAAGGGAAAAATCTCTTTGCAAGGAAAGTAGCGTGTGGTTTTGGTACAAAAATGGATGAGGTATGGAATGTGTTTTTGTTAAGGGAAAAAAAGAGTAATTTTGTCCTTAAAGTAAAACAACTGATTGTTTCAGAATGAGCAATAGGGGTAAAAACATAAGACAAAATCTGAATTAAAAAGTTACAAGAGGTTTGTGGGAAAGGAATCTTAGGAAATTAAATTTTATATATGGTTAATCTAGCTAAGACTAGAATGGCTTGATTTAAGCTTTCTTTAAAAATGCATTTTAATAACAAAAGTATAGTGGTGCAAAATTAGATTATGGTTTTCTTTCTGTTAAAAGGACAAACTTTTCTTTAGATTATTGGTCTGCTTTTAATAAAATATTGTAAACAAGATTCACCTTTACCTTTTAAGTAATCTTCCTGGAAAGCAAAGATTTTGTGTCTCACCAAAAAGATTGACTCCGCTCCATACTGTCTTTATCAGGCCTTTGATTACTTAAGAAAACCCAGTCTTTTCAGTACTAAAAATAGCTATTTTGTTCACAAATAGTCAGTCTTTTGTATTTACCTTTAAAATTTTATATTGTCACTTTAAATAAATAATTAAGTATTATTTCTTCTGTGATGCTGTTTAGTCAAACAATAAAACTTTGACATTTCACTAGTTTCAAAAAATGAAATTCTAAATGAAGGCTTTTTGATCTCAAACTAACTTTGGGATTTTCCAGATGGCCACTAGAATATTTCAAAAAAATTATTCTCTCTTCTTATAAAAATAGACATGTTGAGCTAATTGACATGTAAAATCACACTGGAAGTATTATCAATTAAGAAGTGAAGTTTAAACTTCTAAGGTTATATTTGTATGGGTATATGTTATTAATAAATGTTCCAGAAATTATATAAAATTCCTAAAAATATGATATGTCCTGGTATTGTGCTATCAGGCATAATCCCACTTATTTTAAAATGTTATTTCACAGAAATAACCAATTTGGTTGTCAATTTCATTGTAATAAGCTCTTATGAGATCTTTAACCATGGGCATTTTTAAGCCTTTTGTTATGTACAGGTGGTTCTAGTTTTATTTTGATGCTTTTGCAAAAGTGAGATTTAAGAAAAGCACTCTACCCAAAATGCTTGACCAACTGACACCACTGCCAAATTACCAGGTATCACAACTTGGGTATGTATTTCACAACTTAAGAAGGCTTGACCTGACATCTGGTTTATGCAAACACTGTGCTAAGTCACTTCAGTCATGTCTGACTCTGTGTGACCCTATGGACTATAGCCTGCCCATTTCCTCTGTCCATGAGATTCTCCAGGCAAAACTACCGGGAGTGGGTTGCCATTTCCTTCTCCAGGGGATTGTCTCAACCCAGGGATCAAACCCGTGTCTTTTATGTCTCCTGCATTTTCAGATGGGTTCTTTACCACTAGTGCTTCCCGGGAAGTGAACACTGAAAGTGAAATTTGCTCAGTTGTGTTTGACTCTTTGTGACCCCATGGAGTGTAGCCAGCCAGGATCCTCTGCCCATGGAATCGTTCAGGCCAGAATACTGGAGTGGGTAGCCGTTCCCATCCCCAGGGGATTTTCCCAATCCAGGGATCAGACCCAGGTCTTCTGCACTGCAGGCAGATCTTTACCATCTGAACTACCAGGGAAGCCCCAAACACTGTAGACCTCGATATCAAATTGACTGGGAACAAAAGTAGCAAACATCAAGGCAGACTGTCCCAAGACATTGGCTCAGGAGGATCAGGAACATTTCCTTTCACTCCTCCTCTTCTCTTTGACCATATTTTTCCTAACTCTTACAGCAGGAGAGTCTTTGTGATTATTTTGTCCACTTATTGTCTCACATATAAGTGAGACAATTTTTCACATATCTCAGGCCATTACAAAGGAGAGTAATCCAAACTCCAACCAACTGCTGGATTTCCTATGATGCTGTTAATCATGTAGTTCTTTCTGTCATAAGCTTCTCCCTAATTTCCAAGCCTCAATTTCTCTGCAATAAGCTTTCTGGATACATATTTCTAGGGAAGTGGAGACAGTTACACAAAACACATAAACAAGTTAACTGGCTTAAAGAAGTAACCACACATCACACAGACATCCACCCCTACCTCCATAGGATCACTTCTTCACTTTCATGATTCTAGCTGGTTTGGGTCTCAGAAGCACTCTCCAAACTGTGGACATTATTTTGTTGCTAGTAATTAGTATTATCTCCCTTACATGCTATATTCTCTAATATTAACCAGCCAACTGATGGTCTCTCTCTAACTAGAACAACAAAAGAGAACAGAATAATGTAACCAGGTCCAAGAACAGAAACCTGATAGGTCTCTGTCAATACTGCACTGAAACCTAAGAGGCCATGGTAGCTGAGTTATGCTAAGATGGATGTTTTTGATCAAACCGTTTGAATTGACAAGTGAATGATCAGACTGTTGAAAATAACTTTTCAGGCCCAAGATGGAGCCGGTCCTGCCCAGTGTACCATATCAGCAAATCAAAACTTAGATAACATTTCTGTCCCTATAAAGTGCTCTGCTTAATCAGAAATGCGGTATATCCAGTCAGCCTGTCTCTGAACACCAAACCAACTCTGGGCCTTTTCACCCCAAACAAGGTTGACCAAGTAGCCCCAGCCAATATTCAGATATTTTTCTATTTTTCTCTTCCTTGTTTTCTTATTCTTTATTCTATAAAAACACTCTGCCTTCCATTTCACTTTTCAGTTCTCTGAAAGGAGACTGACAGTTTACTTCATGAAGTATTAAATTTGTTCATATCATCTGAATTGTTCTCTTTAGTATTATTTTTAATGGTATATAAGGTACTTAGCATCATTTTTCAATAAATGATAACTACCTTTATAGTATCCTTTTACAGTTCTCAGAAACAAAAGTAATTTAAGGATAAAATTTTATCAATGTCCAGTTTTTATTGTGAAGAATTTTCTTAAATGATTGTGCTTTGCGCTTCCCTTGTGGCTCATGGTAAAGAATCCATCTGCAATGCAGGAGGCCTGGATTTGATCCCTGGGTTGGGAAGATCCCCTGGAGAAGGGAAAGGCTACCCACTCCAGTGTTCTGGCCTGGAGAATTCCATGGACTGTATAGTCCACGGGGTCACAAAGAGTCAGACATGAATGAGAGATTTTCACTTTCACTTTGTATATCACATGTATACACTTGTCATATGTTTGAGAAAATTATTCTGAGACCGTATGATAAAATAATTAATTACTGATCTATAGTTAGTAATAAGAGAAGGTTTAGAAGGTTTTCTGACTCCTCCTCAGAATCTGATGATCAAAATGTCCCGCATTTAAAGGAACTGGTAACAGCAAGAGGGAAACGACACATATCGCTGCTATACCTGGTGGGTCAGTTTGCATCTCAGCTCTGTGGGCAGAATGGAGATAGAGTTGATGTCTTTCACAATATGGGAAGTTCTAAGAATTGTTTGTGAGAAGCTTCTGATTTTATTCCCTGGGATATAGGAGAACAGCTGTGGCAAATATCCAGGGGCTTTTTATCCCAGCAAGTCCTAACATATTTTAAATATTTCAGAAGAATCTGTGGTAGGTCAAGTTCCCCAGGGAAAGGGCTCTGAAGCTCTGAAATTGTGTGCAGGAGTCGTTAGGGATAACTTTTAGGACCAGGTCAGGACAGAGACTAACTGTAATGCGTGCACAGAGGAATAGCACTAATCCTGCTAGTCCTGTGGGGAGCTCTGGGGCTCGTCCTGCCTTGAAGCTCTAGGACAAGGTATAGGTGCAGGCTGTCCCTGGGGAAGATTCATGGCCTTGAGCATGGTAGCATTGATGGCCAAGGGCAATTCCTATAGGAGAGTCAATGACTCAGCTGCCACCCTTCTAGCTGCTGGAAGAATGAGTACCTCAGAGCTGAAGGGGGTTCCAAGCACAGCATCACCAGCTCTTTCCTACAGCCACAGAGATTCTGAACCTCTCCCTGAGAGGGACCAATGACTACATGGCCAAAATTAAACTAAAGCATCTTTTGCCGCTGTTCTTGTTGCTGCTGTTTTTAGCGTTATCTGTGATTTTCTGGAAGATATGAATTTCCACTGCCTAAACAAAATTATCTTTTATATGGATGCTTTCTGATACTTAGAATAGATCAGAAGGGAAATCCCACGTCTGGGGGGAAATGCATTTCTCTACCCAGAGAGATCCCCACATGCCACTATGAGCATCTCAGACTTGATATGGCTCACTTTAGGGGAAGACTTCCTGCAGTTAAGAAACTATGATCTCAGAGTTTGGATTTTAAATTAAAGCTCTGTTTGTTGATACAGCTGACAGTGATTTGGGAGAGGGAGGTTGGTAATGCCCACATGGGCAAAATATACTGGTTTCTGCTCCTGATCTGAAATTTAACAAATATATCTTACATATTACAGAAGCCACAAGCTGATGTGTGGCCTGTGGAACGAAGCCTATGAAGGTGGTGAACTAGATTCAGAGGCAGAGAGATGAGAACAGCCTGTCCATCCCTGGTATGTAAGGGTGGTGCCCAAGCAGAGAGACAGATGGCTTTTCTGTCCCAAAAAACAGCTGCTTTGGAATTTCTGTGGTTAGGATCTTGGGGGAGAGCACATAAAATGAGGAAGATGTAAAGAGTAAGATGAACAATGAAAGAAAAAAGAAGAGTCTTACTGAGAGAGAGAGAAAGAATAAAGGAAAGAATTATATTCTTCCCTCCTTTGGTCAATAATAACAAGATAAATCTCAGCACAAATAGAGAGATAGCATAAAATTATGACTATTTTGTCATCACAACCTCTGCCTCGTTTGCAAGCTGAGTTTGGTGATGAAATATGATGGTGATGATGATGATGATGAAACCAATGGAGAAAATGGAAAGGGGTGAAGAGGAAGAGTAGATAAGAACAGAGAAGGGGGACAATTAGAACCAAAAACCACAGCTGAAACAGGAAATAAAGGATGGCTGTCTCAGAGCCCATGAACTTGCCTCAAGATCTTCTATTGGAAACCTTTTTTTAAAAAATTGCAAATTTCTGTTGAAAATTCTTGAAGAAACAAAGGGTCAAGGTTAAAACATTTGGTTTAGCAGAAAAAGGATGGCATCTGCAGTGAGAATATCTGTTTCAGATTCCATCTTGTCATTTAATAGCCACCTGGTTGTGGTTCCATCATTAATCTCCCCAAGTCTTATCTATAAAGTGGAGCCCAGAGAGTTGATATAAAATTCAATCAATAAAAATGAATGGCAACATTTTGTGCTCTGTGCTACACAAACTTAATACCAGACTCTTTTGGAGATAATGAATTTTTGTGATTGATTCTCTGAATCAATAAGAATCCAGATACTTTTATTTAAATTTAGGTTTGTTGCAAAACACTTGAAAAAGGGTTTGAAATTTCTTTCATCTCTGAGTTGATGAGATAATACTTCCTCTCTTAAGCGCTAATCAGTGATGGACAGTCATTCAAGGAAATTGAGAGAGAGCTGGAGAAGGAAATGGCAACCCTCTCCAGTATTCTTGCCCGGAAAATCCCGTGGACAGAGGAGCCTGGTAGGCTACAGTCCATGGGGTCACAAAGAGTCAGACACGACTGAGAAACTTCACTTTCTTTCTTAGTTAAATTTAAACTTGATATAGGGTAAGCATTTACCAAATTCAAGTTGTCCTTGAATTTTGTCCAACCTTTTGAAGGAGGACACCATTTTCTTCATTACCCCCACCACAGTTTGGCCTCAGGTCAAACAACAGGGAGGGAACACAGCCCCACCAATCAACAACTGGATTAAAGATTTTCTGAGCATGGACCCGCCCATCAGAACAAGACAAGTTTTCCCCTCAGTCAGTCTCTCCCATCAGGAAACTTCCATAAGCCTCTTATCCTTCTCCATCAGAGGGCAGAGAGAATGAAAAACACAATCACAGAAAATTAAAAAATCTGATAACATGGACCACAGCCTTGTCTAACTCAATGAAACTCTGAGCCATGACTTGTAGGGTCACCCGAGACAGACGGGTCATGGTGGAGAGTTCTGACAAAATGTGGTCCACTGGAGAAGGGAATGGCAAACCACTTCAGTATTCTTGCCTTGAGAACCCCATGAATAGAATGAAAAGGCAGAAAGATAGGACACTGAAATATGAACTCCCCAGGTTGGTAGGTGCACTATATGCTACTGAAGAAGGGTGGAGAAATAACTCCAGAAAGAATGAAGAGACAGAGCCAAAGCAAAAACAACACCCAGGTGTGGATGTGACGGGTGATGGAGTAAAGTCTGATGCTGCAAAGAGCAATATTGCGTAGGAATCTGGAATGTCAGGTCCATGAATCAAGGCAAATTGGAAGTGGTCAAGCAGGAGATGGCAAGAGAGAATATCAACACTTTAGGACTCAGTGAACTACAATGGACTAGAATGGGTGAATTTAACTCAAATGACCATTATATCTACTACTGTGGGCAAGAATCTCTTGGAAGAAATGGAGTAGTCATCATAGTCAGCAAAAGAGTCTGAAATGCAGTATTTGGATGCCATCTCAAAAGCAACAGAATGATCTCTGTTCATTTCCAGAACAAACTATTCAATATCACAGTAATCCAAGTCTATGCCTCGACCAGTAATGCTGAAGAAGCAGAAGTTGAATGGTTCTATGAAGACCGACAAGACTTTCGAGAACAATCACCCCAAAACGATGTCCTTTTCATTATAGGAACTGGAATGCAAAAGTAGGAAGTCAAGAGATACCTGGAGTAACAGGCAAATTTAGCCTTGGAGTACAGAACAAAGCAGGTCAAAGGCTAATTGAGTTTTGCCAACAACACAAGAGATAACTCTATATGTGGATATCATGAGATGGTCAATACCAAAGTCAGATTGATTATATTCTTTGCAGTCAAAAATGGAGAAGCTCTATACAGTCAACAAAAACAAGACCGGGAATTCACTGTGGCTCATAGCATGAACTCCTTATTGCCAAATTCAGACTTAAATTGAAAGTAGGGGGAAAACCACTAGACCATTCAGGTATGACCTAAATCACATCCCTTATGATTACACAGTAGAAGTGACAAATAGATTCAAGGGATTAGATCTGATAGACAGAGTGTCTGAAGAACTATGGATGGAGGGTCATGATATAGTACAGGAGGCAGTGATCAAGACCATCCCCAAGAAAAAGAAATGAAAAAAGGCAAAATGGTTGTCTGAGGAGAACTTACAAAGAGCTGAGAAAAGAAAAGATGCAAAAGGCAAAGGAGAAAAGGAAAGATATACCCATTTGAATGCAGAGTTCCAAAGAATAGCAAGGAGAGATAAGAAAGCCTTCCTTGGTGATCAATACAAAGAAACAGAGGAAAACAATAGAATGGGAAAGATGAGAGATCTCTTCAAGAAAATTAGAGATACCAAGGGCACATTTCATGCAAAGATGGGCTCAATAAAGGACAGAAATGGTATGGACCTAACAAAAGCAGAATATATTAAAAAGAGGTAGCAAGAATACACAGAAGAACTATATAAAAAAAGGTCTTCATGACCCAGATAACCACAATTGTGTGATCAATCACCTAGAGCCAATATCTTGGAATGCGAAGTGAAATGGGCCTTAGGAAGCATCACTACAAACAAAGCTAGTGGAGGTGATGGAATTGCAGTTGGGCTATTTCAAATCCTAAAAGATGATGCTGTGAAAGTGCTGCACTCAATATGCCAGCAAATTTGGAAAACTCAGCAGTGGCCACAGGACTGGAAAAAGTCAGTTTTCATTCCAATCCCAAAGAAAGACAATGCCAAATAATGTTCAAACTACTGCACAATTGCACTCATCTCATATGCTAGCAAAGTAATGCTCAAAATTTTCCAAGTCAGGCTTCAATAGTCCGTGAACCATAAACTTCCAGATGTTCAAGCTGAATTTAGAAAAGGCAGAGGAACAAGAGATCAAATTGCCAACATTTGCTGGATCATCAAAAAAGCAAGTGAATTACAGGAAAACATCTACTTCTGCTTTATTGACTATGCCAAAGCCTTTGACTGTGTGGATCACAACAAACTGTGGAAAATTCTTAAAGACATGGGAATACCAGACCACCTGACCTGCCTCCTGAGAAATCTGTATGCAGGTCAAGAATCAACAGTTAGAACTGGACATGGAACAGTAGACTGGCTCCAAATTGGGAAAAGAGTATGTCAAAGCTGTATATTGTCACCCTGCTTATTTAACTTATATGTATAGTACATCATGTGAAATACTGGGCTGGATGAAGCACAAGCTGGAATCAAGATTGCTGGGAGAAATATCAATGACCTCATATACGCAGATGACACCACCCTTATGGCAGAAAGTGAAGAAGAACTAAAGAGCCTTTTGATGAAAGTGAAAGAGAAGAGTGAAAAAGTTGGGTTAAAACTCAACATTCAGAAAACTAAAATTGTGGCATCTGATCGCACCACTTCATGGTAAATGGATGGGGAAACAGTGGAAACAGTGACAGACTTTATCTTTTGGGCTCCATAATCACTGCAGATGGTGACTGCAGCCATGAAATAAAAAGATGCTTACTCCTTGGAAGAAAAGTTATGATCAACCTAGAAAGAATATTAAAAAGCAGAGACATTGCTTGGCCAACAAAGGTCTGTTTAGTCAAAGTTATGGTTTTTCCAGTAATCATGTATGGATGTGAGAGTTGGACTATAAAGAAAGCTGAGTGCCAAAGAATTGATGCTTTTGAACTGTGGTGTTGGAGAAGACTCTTGAGAATCCCTTGGACAGCAAGGAGATCCAACCAATCCATTGTAAAGGAAATCAGTCCTGAATATTCATTGGAAGGACTGATGCTGAAGCTGAAACTCCAATACTTTGGCCACCTGATGTGAAGAACTGACTCTTTAGGAAAGACCCTAATGCTGGGAAAAACTGAAGGCAGGAAGAGAAGGGGAGACAGAGGGTGAGATGGTTGGACGGCATCACCAACTAGATGGACATGAGCTTGAGTAAGCTTGGGAGTTGGTGATGGACAGGGAAGCATGCCGTTCTGTAGTTCATGGGGTCACAAAGAGTCGGACACAACTGAGTGACTGAACTAAGTTTTCCTTATGGCTTATGTCAATAAAATTAAACCTCCTTTGGAAATATCCATCAAAAAGTATGTGTTCATTTTTCAAGTATAACTGTTGTAATGTTTCCAATAATGGCTCTATAGCAATGCAAGATCATCAACTTAAACTACTTTTGAATCAACCAGGGAAGTTTCATTAGGAACAGCTTTCTTATTGTGACAAATATATTTGGATTTTTTCAGCTCTTTCAGAAGTGGTCACCAGTAGAAACGGTGTCTTCAGTTAACCTATTCCTTACTACAAAAGAGAACTAGGATTTTCCTTTAGCCACTGATTTCTGGAAAAATTTGGAGATGAACACATTTTCATTTGCCTTTCAGCTGATCTCTTGCTCCTCAGATTTTGACCATCACCTGGGGAAGGTAAGTAGTCACTTCTTTGCACTCACATATGTGGGCACCCATTGTCCATATTCTCCCATCTTGCTTCTTTACTTCTGCATTCAATATTTCTCCCTGACCCAGAATGTATCAGTACTCATATATTGACCCAATTAAGTAACTAACACAAAACACTTTTCAACTCTTCTTCTTTCCCCTGATTCATTTGCTATTTTTGGAAGACCTTCAAGAAAGATGTTGTGCCTCCACAAAGATAACAGCCAGATAATGGATATACCAAAAAAAAAAAAAAGAAGAAGAAGAAGGCAAAAATTTTCACACACAGATCCTTGTAAAATAAGAATGACATCTGGATGCCATAAGGTAGATTTTTCATTTGCTGGTAAAATGTCTCTTGGTTCTTCTATTATAGAACCATAAAGCAAGGGATGCTGTTACAACTCACCTGTTCTCCAGAGCAATTCTGTCTAGTCTAGGTCTATGCTTAACCTGCTTTTAGTAAAATGTTAACCAGTATAGAAGGTTTGGCATCCCCAGTGCAAAAAATTCACATCAGCAATGTCATGGTCACTATTAACCACCAAAAGGTGCTTCTTTCCATATGGAATAGATTCTAAGAAATTTTATTTTTCATTTCAAGCTCTGTGAATTATATTCAGAATAAAAGAAAAAGAATCTTCTAAGATTCCAAGTGGTCTGAAAAACCCATTTATATGACAGCATAAAGACTGAAGCGTTTTTCCCCTCCCAGAGCTCTGCTCACTTTCAGTCAATGCCTATATCTTATGATGTCCTGGGACTCCAAAGTGTCATCCTCAGATAGCGATCTGAACCTGATTTTGCACTTAAGAAGCTACTTTGATGCACATCAGCTATTTTGCTCTTAGGTCAGGTCTGATGAGGGCACTCCCTGTGTTGTTCCCCCTGCAGTCAATGCCTTTGGAAACTGCACATTCTAAAGCAGGAAGCTTTTTCATGCTTCTGGGCTGGTGTTTATGTGACTCCCTCACTTTAAAATGTTCCCACTTCCTCCAGTTCTCAAAGTATTGGAATACTTTAAGTCTGACTCAAATGCCATCTCCTTTCTAGAATTCTCCCTCATTCCCCACAATATGAATGAATTGTTCCTACTTCTGCACTCTCTGCAGCATATTATTTGTCCCTCTATTTTGCATGTATCCATCCTCCCTTTTCTTATACTTAGTTAATTTCACATCTGTTTCCTTTTTCCAGCAGAAATGCATAAATACTTCTGGGTATCCCAGATAAAATAGGACAGATGGAAATAAGACTTGGTTGGAACCCAATCCATATTGTCCTTTGTTCAAGAAGACATTTTTTTTTAAACCAATAGTCTAGGTGTTCTTTTGTTTTGTTCTTTGATTTCACACCTAGAATTTTCCAAAAAAACACATTTTTTCATGTCTCCTGACCTTACTTTGCCTCATGCTGTAATGTATTTTTGATTGCAGAAATCAAAAATACAAAATCCTGTTTTTGAGAGTTGCTCATAAGTCGGGAAATCAAGCAAAAATTCCTCTATCCATCTCAGAAAGCCAAAAGCAGGACTCTAACCCAGAAGAACAGCAATTCAGGAGTGCTTATTTTATTCTCATCCACTGACTCCATGTCAGAGAAAAGTGTCCTTCCTACAGCCTGTATCCCTCATGATCAACTCCTCCTACAAGTATTGAACACTCTTGACCCCAAATCAACTCTTTACAAAAGCAGATTCCAATCCAAAGAGAAAAAAACAGCACCTTGAGGCTAAATACACTATAGACATTATTTGTGTTTTATGCCATATCATGAACATCAAAAATGCAAGGTTATACAAAACCTAGAGTGGATAAAGGAACAGGGTCCAACCCGCCACTGTATCCTCCTCAGTCATTCCTGTAGGGTTTTACTTTTTCCTAGAACTTTCCTCAAGTAAACAGCTAATATGTTCATATTCCTCAAAGTGAAAGTTGAGGCAAAATTTTTCATGGAATTTGTTCATGAGAGATGTTATTCTTACCTGTGTTGTTGCTGGCCCTGTAATTACCCCAAGAGCAAATGGTGAGTCTAGAATATAGTATCAGAGCAGAACACCAAATCTGAGGTGCACAGATAGATGCATCTTCCCTATTGACAAAACACATTATTTTTCTTATAATTGTTTTAACAACAAAAGCAATCTTTGCACAGTTCTCTGAAACCGGGAAATTCACCTCCTACTCTATGATAGTTAACCTCTCCATCAACTAACTGCTGCTCCTGCTAAGTCACTCCAGTCGTGTCCGACTCTGTGCAATCCCACAGACAGCAGCCCACCAGTCTTCCCCATCCCTGGGAGTCTCCAGGCAAGAACACTGGAGTGGGTTGCCATTTCCTTCTCCAATGCATGAGAGTGAAAAGTGAAAGTGAAGTGGCTCAGTCGTGTCTGACTCCTGGAGACCCCATGGACTGCAGCCTACCAGGCTCCTCCATCCATGGGATTTTCCAGGCAAGAGGACTGGAGTGGGGTGCCACTGCCTTCTCCCCCATCAACTAAAGAAGGGGCCAAAAAACCACCTGCTCTCCTGTCACTGATCATGCTACTCCTCCTTCCATGACTAATCAAATTCAAGTTCCTTACTTAAAAGAAAAGCAGTGTGAGCTTAGCCTGTTTGCTTTGCCTTTACTAACTGGCCAGACCACAGGGTAATGCTAATGTTTAGGCAGCCTCTAAGTCAAATTGTGAGGTACATATGGAACATTTGACGTCTACACCCCATGGAGAAATAGAAATATCTGCTATGACCTCAGGAAATGTCTGTAGAGGTCGAACACTTCCCAAATAAAGAGCAAGGCTGAATAAGAGCAAATACTGGAAAGGTATCAAATCAGGTTAATTTAACGCATTAAATGCAATTGCAATTTCAGTCAAAAGACCAATGGAACATTCATTTTTTTTTTTTTTTTTACATTCCATTTGACAAAATTATTCTAAAATTTTCTTGGAAGAATGATCTTTTAAAATATCCAAGAAAAGAGTTTTAAATAATAAGATGAAAAATAATAAATAATAAAGATGAAAACAATAAGAAGAGGGAATTCATTCAAGTTATGAAACCATATTATGACACAATAATAATTTAAACAGTGGTGGAAAGCTTGCAATAAGTAGATAAAGAGAACAGAATTTAAAGTTTAGAAACAAAGGCAAGTTCATATAAAATATGGATCATGGCAAATCACTAGAGAAATAATGGATTATTTAGATACTTAGCTAGATGTAAACAAGAATGTTTTCTTTCCTCATAACATATCAAATTAAATCCCAGACAAACTCAAGAACTAAACAACAGCACTGTTTTAAAAATCTGATAGAAAATATCAATATTTTTTAGATCTTGGGACACAGAAGTTCTCAAATATTTAAATATAGAATCAATAATAGATATTAATAACAGTGATAGATCTGACAGAAAAAGCAAACCACTGAATGCCAACAATGCAATCCACAAAAATTAAAAGCAAATGGAAAATTCACATACACAAAGATTTCTTTTATAAATATTATGAAAGAAAATTCATGGCAGAAAAAAAGATTTTTTTTAACTATAAAGCACTTCAAAATCAGCAACAGAAATAACAAAAGTAAAGACCTAAAAGTATGTTCAAAATAACTAACAGACACTTCAGAAAAGAAATAAAAAGACTAGATAGCAAGATGAATTCTTATCTTTCTAGGAATAGATATAAATTTAGACAATAAAACACTTTATTTTTGCTAACCAAACTGGCAATGACTGAAACAAAATAGGCTCAATGAGGTGCAGGAAAATAGGGGCTTCAATCTACTACTGGTGAAAAGTACAAATGTTTCCTACTTTCTAGGAATATGGAACGACAAGCTGTATCCAGAGCCCAGATACAAGCATACTCCTTTACTCATAAAGTCCTCTAAGAAAGTTAGTCATAAATTTTTCAAGATTTATATAGTGAATATTAATCACATTATACTTCAAAAGTAAAAACCAATAATAAGAATTAAATATTATAAAGCCACTTAAAAGGATGCCATAGAATAAAGGTATGGAAAAAATGTTCATAATATATGGCTAAGTGTAAAAAAGCATATTTTAAAATAGTGGATTTGATTTTGTAAAATCGTACACACACACACGACCATGTGCTTTCATATATGCACAAAAATACAAAAACTAACTAGAGGGCTATGCCTCAAAATGCTATCATTGAATGGTGGGGTTACAAGTAATTTATATCCTTTCCTCTTAGGCTTTTCTGTGTTCATATACACCAAAGAATTTCATGTAGATTTAAGATAATTTTTAATTGACAAAAATGATATTAAAATCATAAAGACAAAGAGTAAGGTAGTTATAATAGAATAAAGTATTTTACCTATGTCTCTCAAAACACTTCTCTTTAAAAAATATTCTTACAGTTCTTTAACCACATCCTCCTTAAATTCAAGCACCAAGACACAGTTGGTTGGAAATAGTTGCTGGCAATCTTCAATTTTAATTTAGTTCCTGGAAATCTGCACTTTAACAGCTGGGAAAATGGACAACTGTATATTAGTGGATTCACTTTGTCTTATGAACCTAGGTCTAAATTGCTCATATTTAGCTATTGGAAAGTTCCTGGTATGAGCAGAGGGAGGTTTAGAATTTAACGATGTCAACAGTATTAAAAAAAAAAAAATCTCTAGTTTATCTGCCCCCAAGGAGAGAGGGAAAAAGAAAAAAAAAAAAAACTCAACCTTGGCAACTCCAGGGCATTTTCTATAACTAGACACATATAACTCTCCTGGAATGAAAAGGATGTTTAATCCATTTTCCTTCCCTGTGCTTTCAGTCTACTGTTGCATCCAAGTCTTAAAGCATTTCTACGGCTAGTTGTCAGCAATAGCACCAGACAGACTGGCCTGGAATGGCCTACAGGGTGGTGAAGCAGAGATTCTCAACTCCCAAATATCCTCCACTTAGGAAAAGATTATGAAATATCCCCAGAGACTCTTGGGTTCTTTGAGAAGCACATGTTCTAGGACAAGCTACTCAATGTCCCTGTGTCTCAGTTCTTCCTCCAAAAGATAGGGACAGTAATGCCAATGCTAGAGAGATCCAACAAGGAATAATCTTCATAAGAACGAGACAAAATGCTTCAGGGGGAAAAAAGCTGTACAAATGTCCTGCCATTTCAATAATGCTACACTGAAAAAGCCATTGGTTTTAGCATAATGAGATTGGAGACTCTTCACTGGGCATCCTCAAAGGTTAGCAACTTCAGGAATGACTTTCTGTTAGATGTTTGCAGCCACTGGACTGTGCTGACAAAGGGGGAAGGAAAAGAAGACTTCTTACCAAAACCAAAACCTAACAAGAACTGAAAAAAAGAACAATCCACGCTTCTACCCTATGTCCTCTAATACCTACTCTTTTAACCATGATGGCAGAAAAAGTACAAATCAACTATCTTATTCAAACATGCACCACCAGCATCATGTAGTTTTCCTTCAGTCGTTTTCCTGGTAATTCTTTTTCCTCTCACACCTGTCCTCTTGTGCTAGGTAATACCTCTTTCCTGTCCAAGCTCACTCACCCTTAACTTTCTTCACTTCTTGATATTTCTGCGGAGTAAACCACAAGCACAATTAAAATGAAAAGCTTGTAAACTAAGATAATCATGTCTACTGAAGAAAAGAAGTGAGGAGGGATGCTCCTCAACAGTTTTTCTGTGTTGAGACTGAGTCAGTGGGTGAACTGGGCTAGGAGACTTGAAGATATATTCATTAAATACATGCCCTTATCACTTTAGGAGAGTTTTAGCAGTATGTCTCATCAAAGAATCTAAAATACTACATCTCTGGTCTTACAATGACTTGCTATTATATTTATGTGAACTTAAGGGAAATGTTAAAGGAGCATGCTCACAGTTGTTCCTAACCACTGTCCACCAAGAGCACAACCATTCTTATGACACATGTATTCTTTCACTAACATTTTTCCAAAGAGGCGAGAGAAAAACAAAAAATTCATCCATTTGCTTTTTTCAAATAACATTAAACCCACAATGATATTTACATTCGATGTGGGAGAGGTATAAAGAAGAGGACTCTATGGGCTTTGGTGTTTGGTTTTGTGTTGGTTCCATCACTTGCTAGCTGTATTAATTTCCAAGAGTTGCTGTAACAGATAACCACAAATGGGTGGTTTAAAATAAATTATTTTCTCACAACTCTAGAATCCAGAAGTCTAAGATCAAGGTGTTGCCAGAGGTGCTTTCTTCAGGAGATTCTGAGGGCTAATCCATTTCATGCCACTCTCTTAGCTTCTGCTGATGGCCAATATCTTGAATGTTTCTTGTCTTATAGATGCAGCACTCCAATCTCTGCTGCCATCTTCACATGGCCTCCTCTGTATGAGGCACAAATATCTTTCTCCTTTCTTCTATAAGGAAGATAGTTGTTGGATTCAGTGCCCACCCTAAATCAAGGGGGCTTTGCAAGTAGATCAGATGGTAAAGAATCTGCCTGCAATGCAGAAGACCTAGGTTCAATCCCTGGGTCAGGAAGATCCCCTAAAGAAGGGCATGGCAATCCACTCCAATATTCTTGCCAGGAGAATCCCATGGATAGAGGAGCTTGACAGGCTACAGTCTATGGGATCGCAAAGAGCCAGACACAACTAAAGCGACTTAGCACATACACTAAATCTAGGATGATGATCAGGTCAAGATCCTTGACTTAATTACATCTACAAAGACCCTATTTCTAAATAAAGTCACATTCACAAGTACGGGGCATTAGGACTTGGACATATCTTTTTGAAACTACCATCTCTCCCACTTCACCAGCTGTGGGACCTGCTCTGTTACCTTTAAGCCTCAATTTTCTTATCTACAGGTAGGGATACTAATTACAATATTGTAGAATCATGTGGAAGTTGCTCAGTCATGTCCAACTCTTTGCAACCCCATGGACTGGAGCCCACCAGGCTTCTGTCCATGGGGTTTTCCGGGCAAGGATACTGGAGAGGGTTGCCATTCCTTTCTCTAAGGGATCAAAGCTGGGTCTCTTGTACTGCAAGCAGATTCTTTACCATCTGAGCCACCAGGGAAGCCCAATCATAATCAAGCTTAAGTAAGATAATAGTTACAAAGTGCTTAGTATATTGCTTGATTTCTAGTAAACATTCAATGATTGTCAGCTGCTGGTATTACTAGTATTATCATTATTTCACTATTAAGTTTCTTGCATGATTTAAAGATAACAGAGTACAATTATTTTCCCAACAGTCTTATCTCCAGGAAAGGATGGATGCACATTGACTATAGAACTGGCTTTAACTTTTGCAACTCACCAAGTCCTTAATATTATTAAGTACATGGTTGCTGAGACCCTGAGATTATAGGGTAGAGACTACAGCTGATTCCTGCTGTGCTGATATAGATGTAAAGATTGGTTTTCTACTCTGGAAAACAGTATGAGGTTCCTCAAAAGGAGTTGCCATATGATCCTTCAATCACATTCCTGAGCACGTATCTGGGACAAAACTGTAATTCAAAAAAACACATGCCCTCTATGTTTATAGCAGCACTATTCACAATAGCCAAAACTGGAAACAATCTAAATGCCCACTGACAGATGAATGGATAAAGAAGATATTATATATATACAATGGAACACCATAAAAAAGAATGAAATAATGCTATCTGTAAAAACCTGGTTGGACTTAGAGATGACCACACTAAGTGAAATAAGTCAGAAAGAGAAAGATAATACCATGTGATAACACTTCTATGTGGAATCTAAAATATGACACAAATGAACCTATTTGGAACAGAAACAGACTCACAAAAACAGAGAACTTATGGTTGCCAAGGGGGATGAGGAACAGGAGAGCGATGAATTGGAATCTGGGGATTAGCAGATGCAAACTATTATACATAGAATGGATAAGCAACAAGGTCCTACTGTATAGCACAGGGAATTCTAGTCAATACCCTGTGATAAACAGTAATGGAAAAGAACATAAAAAATGTTTATTTGTGTATAACTGAATCACTCTGCGGTACAGCAGAAATGAACACAACTATACTTCAATAAAATAATTTAAAAAAAAAAAAGACTGGCTTTCTTTTTCCTTTTCAAAATCAGCCTTCTCTCCTTATCCTCTCTTCCGGAACTTCCCAAGAAAATAACAAGTAAAGAGATGCTATTGTTCTAGGATTTCTGAGAGAATGCTTATGCTAAAGTTTTCCACTCTGACAAATGAAGCATCACTTAAAATCCCTGGCCACCAGTGTGACATTCTACAGAAGCAGCAGCAGGAAATAACTTTCTGCTAACATTCCTCATTCACTCTAGTTTCCCATCACTCTTCTACGTGAAAATGAAAGTGAATCAATCATGTCCAACTCCTTGCGACCCCATGGGCTATACCGTCCATGGAATTCTCCAGGCCAGAATACTGGAGTGGGTGGCCTTTCCCTTCTCCAGGGGATCTTCCCAACCCAGGGATCAAACCCAGGTCTCCCACATTGTGGACAGATTCTTTACCAGCTGAGCCACAGGGAAGCCCAAGAATACTGGAGTGGGTAGCCTATCCCTTTTCCAACAGATCTTCCTGATCCAGGAATCAAACTGGGGTCTCCTGCATTGCAGGTGGATTTTTTTTACCAACTAAGCTATGAGGGAAGCCTCTTATTCTTCTATACTTTCACTCATTAGAGTACATGAAGGTATAAATTACAGACTAGATGCACAATTCATTCTTCCCACAATGTCAGCCACCACCAGCAGAAGTCAGTATTGCCACAAAATGGGAATGAATTCCAAAGGAATCAATTAAAACACCAAGTGCAGTATTGTAATATGGAAGAAGCTTTGTATTCTACTATAAGTTAATCATTAAAGGGATGTTGCCTATAAGGTTAAAATACACATAATGACCTATCTCTGAGAACCCTGCCTTCCAGGCAATGAGAATTAAGCTAAAATTCCTTTGTTTAGCTTACAGGAAAGTTCCTGACCAGGACCATATGTGAATGACTGCAGAAAGGAAGAAATTAACACATCCCCTTTGGAGGCTGATGGGGACCAGGATATGTTTGACTTTAGTCCCTCCCCTTTTAGTATAAAAGAAGCCTGAATCCTAATTCAGGCAAGATGGTTCCTTGGGACATGAGCTCACCATCTCTTCGGTTTGCCAGCTCCCTGAACAAAGTCACTACTCCTTGCCCTAACAACTCGATTTATTGGTTTCTTGTGTGGCAAGCAGGAGGAGCTTGGGCTCTATAACAAACAAAATAAGAATGACTTTCAAAGGAATTGATTATAACACCAAATGCAGTATTAATGAATAGAATATCTACCAGAGTAATGTGGTAGGCATTCTGAAGAAAAAGAAACACAAATAAGAACTGAGTACAGCAAAAAATTCTCACCATACCATGTTTCTTAGTCATTTAAAAAATGTATAACTATTCTCAGAATTTTCTCCTAAATCCTTACTTTTATTTACTTATCTATAGGACAGAATACCTAGCAGGTAGAGGTTTTGTTCACATGATTGAACAAGATACACATCCACAAATAACTGGTTGTTGAGTTCCAAACTTCCATTCCATTTACTAAATAGTTTCATATATTTAGTCAAAACAGCCTCCCCAAATTTTATGTAGATGTGACCTTTAACATATATACATGTATTAATGAATTTTATTCCAAACCTTTAAGGATTCATTTAAATAAAGCCTAGTGAAAAGGTTAATAACAAAAGCTTAGCACAATAAAGAGTCAGAATTGGGTAGGGAATTTTTTATTTTTTAAATTCTTAAATAACCAAACAAAAAACATATAAGGAGGCTCTCTGCTGCCATGCTGCAAGCTTTGAAAGTGTTTATAGTGAAAAGCTCTTAGGAGGTTTCTGACTTAATAAAGAAAAGATATATTTTTAGTGCCTAAGATCCAAGGATGTGAAGATAAGGGAAAAAATAAGCCGTTTCATTGTTTGGACTTAGCTGCATATTTTTTCTTTCTGAAATCTGCTCTATTTGGAGTTGACAGGGTGAATGAGTGGCCCTGCTGGTCTGGTGGTTACATGATCCTATGCAAAATGCAGATGGCAGAAGAAGTCGTTCCCCATATGCCCTGGCTTGGACCATCCCCCGTGCTCTCAGAAAGGGATCATTCCATCCAACTCTGTGGTTAGTGGCAAAACGATTTGTTGAACTGCCCCAAAGCACAGAGCCTGGCCTACTGATGAACTGACAACTCAAAGGGTCAAGCAAATGATTTTGTGTTTTCTTCCCAGGAAAAAGAAATTTAATTCTGGAATTCAGATGAACCTATTATGGAAATTGAAATCTAAGATGGTAATACAATGAGTGACTACAACTCTGGAGTGACAGAATCATGAAATACAACGGGAAATGGTGTCCTGGGATCCAAATATGCAGCCAGAAATGGACTTGTCACAACTCAGTTTTGTATAAGGGAAAGCTTTGCCTCAATGTTTAAGCAGAAGCAAAACCTTGGCTATATGTTCCCTTTTGGAAAGTCACCCCAGCTCCACACAGTTATCTAATACTAACTCTTCTTCTAGAAAATAAAGTGAGAAAGAATCACTGCACTGATTTTCAACTAAATGTTAAATGCGCATCCAGAACCAAAGTTGTGTCCAGCATTTAAAACATTCAAAAAACAAATACTAAGCCGTTTGACATACTTCTTCAAGGTGCTGGCCTTTTGGAAATCTTGGGGAATGCTATGACAAGAATCAAAGTCAGAAACATATGTAGCATCCACCCTTTTTACCAGACTTAGAAAATTCACAGAATCTTTGAAGGACAGAAACAGGGGAAAACAGAGCAGTGGAAGTCAAAATGAAGTGGGTCAACTCGTTCAAAGAGAAGGACAGAAATTCATAGATGATCAAGGAACAGATTTTTTTTTTTTTTTCTCTCCATCTTATCACATTCAAACTCCTTACTAGGTTTTGAGTTTGGAGTACAAACATCAGTCACACTGTCCAAGAAATATTGCCATCAAGAGAAGTCTATGCCTTCATTGGAACTTCAGAAGATTACAGGTTTGCCACAAGTTCCTGTACTATCTTGAAAAGCATAATATCTTAGCAGATACAAAGTTAGGCCAATAGTGTATTTAGTCCATTTCTCATACTCTGTCTCACCAGAGAGTCCTTTTGGACATTTCCCTCACTGCCTCCAAGAAGGGTATAAAGATATAGACAATTATTCCTTTGGGGACTCTGGAAAATCGGGAAAATATAACTAGAAGTTAAATGAAATTAGAGGATATCCTTAGTAAGGGTAAAGGACATGAAATACTTCACTACCAGGGATTTCAGCCTTCTAGGAATCAATGAACCCCAAATGGAATCTAAACCTAAGACTAGTTGACAGTTCTGTTTTTTTTAAATGTGATGATAGCTTGTGTCTTTGTTCACACAGAGTGTATGCCTTTCTGTTTTAAAGATTTGGGGATGAGAAGAGCGACACAAAATACAACATGGACCACGAATGAAAATTGCTTTGGACACAGCACTTTGGACATGCAAACCCAGGAGATGCCAGGCCCTGACACCCCATATTTCTTTCTTTGATCTGACTCTTCAAACATGATCCATGTACTGGCAAATTTCTCTCATGTCCCTGGTAAGCTTCAAAGTAAACCACTGGTTGGCCCCAAGATCTCTACATTGGCTTTCCAAACCATCGTTTTTATGTATGAATAAGAAAAGACTATTTAGTGGTCATGCTACATATGGTTTTCATATTGTCTCTTAATCACTCAGTTTGAAAGTAAATCGAAGAGGAATGGAGTTAAAGTTCTTGGGATTGGGGTGAGAGCTTCAGACTCCTATAAGCCAACATTAATGTGTAGAGCATTTAATACAATCCTGGAACATCTGCAGGGCAGCTGTCTTATGTAGCCCAACTTCACAATAACCTTTCATTACATGTCACCACAGAATGTAAAACAGATATGTGTGTGGTGGGGGGGAAGTGTGTGCATGTGTGTGTGTAATTTATAATTGATGTGGCTTAAATTAAAAACAATGACAAATGACTTGAACCTGTTTTAAAAATCTAACTATGAATACTCACCAGGGATACACTGAGTAATTATTAAATTAATGACTCAAGAAGGTTGTTCACGTATGCTGGAAAAGAGAAATTATCAATTGTCTTCAAGGCAAGATAAAATAGCTATATGATTCAAATATCCAACTAAGGTGGAAAAGCCTGGCTGATGTGAAGGATGAGCCTGAATATCTGCTCAGGGTCTGTGGTAGATCTCAGCTGCATTTCTCTCTCTTAGTCTTGACCTCTCTGTGGGTAGAGGCTCACCACTCAAGACCACATCTTGGTTTCTCATCCCTAGGTTTCAGTCTGTGGCCACGTAACTCTGCTACTGCTTTTGATTCTGTCTCTCCAACTGATCATACAGCAGAGCTGTTGTCCCCAAAACACCCACCCTCCACCTTTAGAGTGATCAGACCCTTTCTATAAGTGTTGATTCTTATTTTTTTCATGCTCTCCCAAATTCGGGCAATACCAAATTAAATAGGATTCCTTACTACAGGACTCCTCAAAGCCTGCAGCTTGCCAAAGTGTATTATGGATCCAGGAGGGATAAAACAGGTTTGGTCCAGTTGGCTCTTTCCCTGGGGCTTAAACGTTTTTTTAACTCATAAAATAAAATTGACTTGTGTTTCTTTTTTCCCTACCACTCAAAATATTTGAAAGTTTGAGTCAGCCCTCCATAATAATAGAGCCATAATAGAGAATTCATAGAGTACTTAAAGGATGCTATGGAAAATTCAGAAGAAAATAGTTCATCTAATTTTGAGGAATATGAAGTATTAATACTCAGGCCATTTCTGAAAATTTGCTATTTTGTTTGTGCTGATTCCTTTTGAAGAATAAAATTAAAAATAAAAAAAAGAATAAAATTAAAAATAATTTAAAGGTAAAAATTATCTTTGTATTTTATTCCTTTTAATTTTATTCAACAGTTGTCACTTGCTGTTACTAACAAGTAAGAAAAATGTCTTTCAAAGGCTTCCCAATATCAGGTATGTCAAGAATGGCAGGGCATACCTAAGTAGTGTCACCAAAATAAAAAGGAAAGATACAAATCTACTAAATACCTAGACAATGAGTCAATCAGGATTGAGCGCCTTGAGCTGAAACAAGCACGGGTGGAAATGACTAAAATAAAGGACAGCCAGGCTACTGAAGTAAATTACAGCTGGTAATGAAATTAAACTCTTAAATTCAAGGTTTTTAAAATTTGTTTTGGGGTGCGTGTGTATGTAGGTTATGTAAAGGGCATAGGTTTGGAGGTAAGGTTTTCAATGGTACAGAAACAAACAAGCTGGAAATTTTTAGTCAAATAAGTGCAGAGTGGAGAGTGCATCCAGATGGAAAATTAAAATTAAGTTTAAAAACAACCTAAGGGATCCAAAGGTCTGTAAAAGGAATATTCTATGACTGGAGAACATGGCTAAGACATACATAACTTCATCACTATGCGGATTGTTCAATATTTCTTGTGCAGCCTAATAAAATGTGCCCAAAGATAGCATTCTAAGCTACACAGAAAATACCAAAGCCCAGACATACTTCAGTGCCAGTCTCTGGGCAGGCTGGCCTAAGGCAAGATATCCTGGAACACCTGGTTGGCTGGCAGACTTTCCTTGACTGCAGCATTTGGGGACCAAAAAGGCATTTATTTCAGCTTCTCTGATCCTTTCATATGGTAAAGAAGCAATCAAAGAATACTGGCTTTATTTTTCTAAAGCATTGGTTTTGATCCACCTAAAAGGAAATGGTGGGGGTGCTAAGAGAGAAGAGGAATAATGTGTTTCACAGCTTCAAATCAAGCACTGTTGGAAAAAATGTCCAGAAAGCAATTCAGAGTGAAAATATTTGCTTTCTGGCTAAATAGCCAGTAGCTTTTTATTGCAAAATGGAAATAAACAGTCCTCCACATTTATACCAAAAATGGGCAATCTACAAATAGCCCAAATCCCAAAATAAAGGTATTGCCCAACAGACTACAACATGATTCACTGAGGTCTTGCCTTCAGTTTCCTCAATGGTTACAGTACATAGATTGGAGTGGGCTGGAGTTGTGATTAACAAAATCTCAAATATTCTCAGTTTTACCCCATAGGGTCATGGCCAGTATATCTGTGCCTTTCACTTTGTTTATTGGACAGATGCCCTCTCTCCTTTACAGTGCCCTGGGGTGTTAAAACCCATTTCCAGACAATATGCAATGACAGTAATAACAAATTAAATGAGAGATATTTCTACGAAACTGTTCTATTTAATGGCAAATAGCTTACAAAAGAGAGGGTGAAAAATAGACACAAAGTCAATGATGTTTACAATGAGAAAATAAGAGATAATGAGGAAAAAGTCAGGAACAATAATTGCATTCACTCATTTGACAATGTATTGAATACCTACCACAACGGCACTGCAGATATGGAGAGGAATAAAAAGTCATCACTTTGTCAGGAAGACAGGAGTCAAGATGCTCATGTGTAAACACCGAGGTTTTATATCTAAATAGCAGTTGAAAGGTCTCAGAGCCTTTTCAGTCACAGTATCTCACTTGGTCCTGATAACAACCACTAGTTATAAGAATAGTCAGGCAACATGTAAGAATACAGAGTCAGAATGATTGAGTTTCTTTCCAACCTTCTGCACATAAGGGTGAGAACTGAAATTTGATCTCGGATCTCCTGTTCAACCCTCTATCTAGAAAACTAAAAATAAGTTAGGTAATAAGAAGTCTTTTCACGTTCAATCACTCCAAATATAGCTGTTTCTCTCGATCCCGTACTATGCAAGTTCCCTCTAGCCCTGGAAGCTAAGTCAAGATAAAAAGAATGATCTCAGACTATCTCAACTACACATGAGACAAAAATCTTCATCAGAACAAGCATACCACCCTGAGGAATTATTCACAGTGACTAATGTGACAAATAAAGAATTTGGAAATCTAAATTGTGAATGCTGCCCATGAATTCATCCCCTGAAGTCATATTTAGTAAGAATCTACTATGTCCCATGTGCTTCCCAGGCACAAGGGCTATAAGACTGATGAAGACTGTCAAGCTCTCTACTTTCAGGAGAAGGAAACAATAATCAAGAAACAAATAAGTATAATAATTGCAGTTGGTGTAAGTGCTTTGAAAAATAGTCTGATGAGGTGACAAGATGAAGAAAAATTGGAAGGGGAGGGTAGCATGTTAGATCAGATGGTCCTGGAAGGCAGGAAGGTCTTTTTGCAAAAGTGACACTTGAGCTGAGAATGTGAACCTTCCAGCATGTGGAAACCTGGGACAGGGCACTTTGACCAGAAGGAGCAGCAAGGGCAGAAGATCAGGGAGTAAATGAGCCATCATAGTGAATAAGATAGCTGGTCCAAGAGGAAGTTGGAGGCCAGCGTGGACAGGTCCTTGGAAGCAGTGGTAAAAGATGGGATCTCTTTTCTAAGGGTAATGGGAATTCACTAGAGGATTTAAGGGAGTAAAGTTATCTGATTTCAGCAAATTATTCATGAAATGAATCCTAGAACCTCCAAATACTGGAAAAGAGGCTTTTGAGGAATCGGCTGGCATATTCTTTGCCTGATGGATGGAAAGGTATCTGAATAGCACAAGCAAGGTGGGGCAGTCACAGGTGCCACCCTGATTCAGAGCCTTGCTATCTACTCATGGATCCCACAGGTTTGCAATGTGGTCCTTGTACAAAAGATCTCAGGCAACCATGAAGAGGGAGTCCAGGCGGAGCCCTCCTGGACTCAGTCTGGCATTTATCACGGCCACGGTTGCAGAGGCAAGTTTGTGAAGCTGAGCTGACACACAGCAGGAACACGCAGGCATTGTTTTCTGGGGTTTCTTCTTCCATATTGTCTCCCAGGAAACAGACTCAGTGACACAATCCTTTTCTCCATTTCTAATTTCCGCCATCAGTGGCCAGTGATTATCTAAATGGGATTTCTCAAGTATGTCTTCAGTGTATTGAGGCTGAAGTAGTAGGCGTAAAGCATGTTTTTAAGCAAGAACGACCTTCCGTATAATGATCAATTCTTTCCCTTATCCAGCCTGTCATCTGTTACCCATGAGCAGTTTCACATGCATTGGTTTATATTTGAGATACGAGACTGTTCAGCCGTGGCATCCATTTGGTAACATCAGGCACATGTTTTAAACATGTTTAATGTTATTGCCCTATAATGTCTCGCCACAGAGCACTCCTTCCTAAGAATACAATGCTTTTTGTGAATACCACCTCATTAATCCTGGGAGAGGCAGTGACCATCATTCTCTCCGCATTTTACCAATAAGGAAACAACCACTGAAAGATTCAGAGTGAGCCAAGATGATGAGCAGCCACTTAATGGCAGAAAGGTGAATGAATTCCTGGTTCTACTTCAGCTGATGCCATTACATCTGCCCCACCTACCCTGGACCAATACGTGAAGTACTATCGAATAAACTACCTAACATCCATCCATAAACTTCACATGTTGGAGTCTTTACAATCCTCTAGAATCTGTTTGAGTCCCTACCATTCTGGAAGCTACTTTCTTTCTTTTTTTTTTTTTTATTTATTTTTATTAGTTGGAGGCTAATTACTTTACATCATTACAGTAGTTTTTGTCATACATTGAAATGAATTAGCCATGGATTTACATGTATTCCCCATCCCGGTCCCCCCTCCCACCTCCCTCTCCACCCGATCCCTCTGGGTCTTCCCAGTCAGTGCACCAGGCCTGAGCACTTGTCTCATGCACCCAGTGGAAGCTACTTTCTTTATCAGGCAGGTTTTATTCCTTTCAGGTTGGTGCTCTAGTTTCCAACCACATTTGCAAACAATAAGCACAGTTATTCAGGCTCTGAATTCAAGATCATGGGCTCCCTTCAGCATTTTTGCGGCTGTGTCGAACACTCACAGGATTCTGGATGGACCAGGCACTCCAACTTAGCATAAGTCTGTTTTTAAACTAATCAAAACAACCCTGTAAAACTTTGAAGCAGCTCATGACTTGCATTGTTTTAATTAATGCTGGGTTTTCAGTAAATTCTCCTGTTTGTTGAAATTTTGCAATTCTAGAATTTTGCTAGCTTATGTCTTAAAATGAAGTTAAGAGATTCTTTCCAGTCTTGAATATCCTAAAAGTTACTGTTGATGTCTATGGTGCCAAGCTTTGAGTATGAATATTTTCAGGTTTTGATAAAACTCATGATGACAGCTACCTTTTGTGGTTTGTGGAAAAGCAAAAAAAAAAATACACAAAGAAGACTTCAGATCTGAAATTATTTGGTAGGTAACTGTGAATTTGATAACTGTGAGAAGCAAGTCGCTTCCATACATATGCCAATTAACTGTAGTTGCTTTTCTCTGTCATTTCTACACATTTCTACAATTACTATTGACTTCTTTTTTCAGTGAGAAAAAATGAACAATTAGAAACTCCTATGTTGGACAAAAGCAATTGGAGAACAATGAGTCAGGCAAATCCATCTCCCTTCTTCAAATCCTTCTCCTATCCTCACGTAATTAATATCTTTGGCATTTTTCGGTCTACCCAACCATCTGGGCCCATGAACTGACAAAAATATTCATTAGTCTCTTATCATAGAAGTTCTATTCACCTTGTCCCAAAGCCACAAGCACATTCTTTTTCGAGTTTTCCATTTTCATGGCATTCATCGAGTTGCAAAAGATCCACTTGATGCTACGGCCTGAATTCCAGTACTTTAGTACTGAAGATAGATGCCCAGTCAAAGTCTTTTCATGCACATTATGCTTTGAATATACACTTAGCAGCTAATTGCCTTCAGGGAAAGGATTCAGGTGAAGATGCATGGGGCCTCTCTCAACATTTTCCTCTTCCCATTTTCTTTTCCACACAGTATTGAGGAATGTTCAGAGGCTTGTGTTAAAGGTAGCCATGCTCATGTCTAGATTTTTCCATAGATAAGAGTTTCCTAAAAAGGTTATCCCACCAAATTACTAATACTTAAAATTCATAAAAGTGAAACAAAATGTTACATCCACAATGTAAATGTGAGTTCTTAGGAAAAGATAACCCATAACTGAAAGTCAAACAAAAATGTAAATATAATATCTGACAAGAGAGATAATGGGATTTAGGATCAGGAAACTAGGTTCAAGCCTCAATTCTGCCACTTTGTATCTGTGTGAATCTGCACAGATGATGTACCTTGAATCTTAGGTTGTTTGCAAAAAAATGCAAAATAGTTACCTTAATAGAGATTTTACAATTTAGGAGAGAAGGAAATTCTTCCATAAAACTAATCTAATCAACATTGCCAAACACAATGATCAATTTTTAGTTTTCATCTACTTCATCCACTAATGGTATCTGATACTAAGGGCCCTTCCCGCATCCTTGATATATTTTTTCACTTGGCCTCCTGGAAACCACACCCTCCTTGGTTACCATCATCCTACTTCAGTTGGTTGATCCTTCTCTGTCCTCTTTGCTGCTTCCTCCTTAGCTTTCTGGCATCTTAACATTTGAGTGCTCCAGGGCTCAAGAGGAGGAGATGCTCAGCACAAGCATGTTTTAAGAGGCTGAAGCCAAGCTCCTCAAACATTCAGAACCAGCAAGAGATCAAAGTCAGCTCTGGTACAGAGAGAGGAGCTGGTTGGCCTGGGTAAGGATGAAGCTCTGCTCACTGATAGATGCATGCTGAGCTTCAGTAGTGAAAAGAGTGGGATGTGACCATATGGTCTAAATTATCCAGAATAATTCTTACTTTAAATAGTCTGGCCTGCATGAACAAATATGTATTGCAGGCTTGACCTTCATTCAATGAGGAGACCTTAGACATATGTCAGTGCCATAGCTTGCAACTAACAAATGAAACATCTCAAAACTTCTCTCTTACCAAAAGGATTTATGTCAGTTTAGAATTGAAGTGGTGGCCTGGGCAAGAGGGTGATGGCAATTCAACCCAAGGCCTCCAAAATGTAGATATTCCTTGAGGTGAAGCAAGAAATCTTGGATACACATGGAATGTGTATTGGGCAGTAGCCAATTTACAGACTAGATTTCTAATCAAGATGTCGTAACTCTTTACTCTGTCTTCCAGGGACAACTCAGCTCTACAGGTTTTAAAATATTCCTTGGAAGCATTAACTCTGTATTAAATTCCAGATAAATCAGCCCTTAAAAAAATGAAATCCTATTATTTGCAGCAACATGGATAAAACTTGAAGGTAGTATGCTAAGGGACATAAGTCAGAGGAGAAAGATAACTACTGCATGATTTCACTCATATGTGGACTCTAAGAAAAACAAAAAATAAAAACAAATTCAGACACAAAGAACAGGTTAGTGGTTGACAGAAGGGAGTAGAACTATGTAGTGATGGATGGTAACTAGACTTGTAGTGGTGACCATTTTGCAGTGTATATACATGTTGAATTATAATGCTGTATATCTGAATATTATATAATAAAAATAAAATAAAAAATCAAAAACAAAAATAAAATCCAGATCGAGTGCAAGGCCCAATAACAACAATAAATAAACAACAATAAATAAATAACAATAATAAATTGTCCAACAACAATAAACTAATATTTTACCTAATTTATGCCTAATGCATGTGATGTACAAATGGCTCTCTCCAGTGATCCCCATTGTAACAAGAATACACCAGTATGATCCAATTTTATAATGAATCAATCGACATTCAGAGAATAGTTAAGTCAATTGTCCAAGGTTGTTCAGCCAGTGGTGAAAACAAGATGCCAACAGACAACCTAACTCCATTACCCACAGGCCCACTTACACCATGGAGCCTGGGTCCTCATTGTCTAAGGCAGAGCTGTCACATGATCTTTCAGCTAGTCTTGCCACTGCCCTGATGAGTATTCTGCATTAATGTATATGAAAACAACAAAGGGACAGATATATCATTATATTAAAGGTTTGTCCATCACCATGCAGTAATTGGCCCTTTTAGCATTTCATTGCCATAAGTCACCCATTTCACGGCTATTACTAAGTCAATCCCACCAAAGACCATTAATGTCAGAAAGACCTGGTATTTCATCACTAAACCATCTCCAAGAATGTTTAACACCTTGTCTGGGGTTGCATTTAATGACTACAATTATAGAGAAAGGATGACATGCAAACTGTCCTTAAATCTTATTATAACATAACCAAACAAAACATCAACTTGATTAAGGGCTCCAGGACATGGGGTAAAAGCTACTGCCATGTGTTTCTAGGCTTCAAAGACTAATAGTTAAAGTGCTCACCATCACAAGAGGACAAAAATACACACCAGCTGCTCAGCTTTGCCTAAGCCTGTGAACTCAAGATGAAAAGAATCAAAGTAATCAGGCTCAAGTAAGCAAAAGCCTGGCTCAACATTAAGAAGCCCCCACTAAGGGGGCAGGACACCTCTAGGCTCTAGGTGCTTTGGGGCTTCTCGTATGGAAACATTTACTAAGAGAGTAGTATTATTTCACCAGCTGTGAGATGCTGTTAAGCTCTGCTGTGTTTGAACTCCACTTGTTTATTCTTGCCTCTGAATTTGCTTTCCTTTCCACTAAGCATATCTTGTTCCTCGTCTCCATACTCAAAAAAATGGACCTAATTTATCCTCCTTTAAGGCCTCTTTGGGCTTCCCTTGTGGCTCAGTGGGTAAAGAATCCATCTGCAATGTAGGAGACCTGGGTTCAATCCTTGGGTTGGGAAGATCCCCTGGAGAAGGGAGAGGCTACCCACTCCAGTCCCCTGGAGAAGGGAGAGGCTACCCACTCCAGTATTCAGGCCTGGAGAATTCCATGAGCTGTATAATCCATGGGGTCGCAAAGAGTCAGACACGACTGAGTAACTTTCACTTTCACTCAAAGGATGAAGAATATTGCCTTTGGTTCTCTTATATGCCTGTCATCTTTCTTTTGCAAAACGTAAGTGTTCAGCACAAAACTATTACCTCTATCTGCTTCTGTTGAGAAGTGAAGAGAGGGATGATCAGCTAAATTCTGCTTGGTCTCCCTACCCCATTTCCCTATGCCCAAAGAAGCATCTTCCAGTTCTTCTACCCTACTCAGTCCTGCTTCTCAGCATCACAGCTCTGAGTCCACCTCTAGGGAAGCTGGCATTAAAACATCCTCCATCCAGGTGACACTAGACCACACTCTTCCATGCCGGCACAGACCCCGAGTGAGGCAGTAGGGGACACTGTGAATTCATGCCTATGACACCTCCTGATGAACACACACAGGAAAGAAGAAGTTTAGTTCTTTAGGTTTCTACTTTGTAGTGGACATCTTGTCCCTTCTTATTGCTGCCATTGCTTCCCTCTTTAAATACTCTTTTCTTGGTTTTTGCTTTTCTTGACCACACCAAAGTTTTCCCAAAGTCAATACTAAGTTATTGTGACTGGTGTGAAGGATTCAATGAATCAGATAGTGTTTTAAAACAATAATCACCAAAGTCAGAAGTGAAAGTGAAACTCGCTCAGTCATATTTGACTCTGCCACCCCATGGACTATATGAATTCTCCAGGCCAGAATACTGGAGTAGGTAGCTATTCCCATCTCCAGGGGATCTTCCCAACCCAGGGATCAAACCCAGGTCTCCCACACTGCGGGCAGATTCTTTACCAACCAAAGCCAGAAGTGGGGAGGAATACTTGATCCCCAGATATAACTGGCTACCAGGTCTCAAAGATTATATGGACACATTATCTCTTAAGTTCATTCTCTTTCACGCAGGGCAGGAGCATACCTCTGAACAAGAGTGCCCAGTTGAGGGGACATGTGAGGCTAAATTTCAGCCAGTCACTGCCCCAACTCAGAAAGTATCATCCCAGAGAATAGGGCATCTTTGTGTCAATGAGCACAGACTCGCTCTAACCAACATGATTGCACCAGCCTTGTTCCTGGATCTTTCCATTTTCATACTGATCGCAGGAATAGCCTCCTAATACCTTTGGGATTGATCTAAATTGAACATACACATACACACACACATACATATTCATAACAGGGTGAGTTACATACAAATTTACAAATATATCCTCACCAAAATTCAAATATTCAAATTAACAGCAGTAACTGAATGTGACTGAAATACTACAGGGCTGAAATTGAACCCCTTCTGCTCCAACAAGGATATGGAACATTTTTGCCATAGGACTGTCCTAGTTTTGTACTATATACCATGTGTTATGTGATGATCCTATATCCAACTATTTTTCCTCTATTAAAGGACTTCAGAACAGTGACATCACTT
Organism: Odocoileus virginianus; assembly: GCF_023699985.2. Lineage (NCBI taxonomy): Eukaryota > Metazoa > Chordata > Mammalia > Artiodactyla > Cervidae > Odocoileus > Odocoileus virginianus. The sequence goes on from NC_069679.1 coordinate 24,656,848, forward strand.
GGCCTTTACTAAATTTACCTCTGTTTTAGTCCCATTATGTGGCAACAGTTAAGGCAGCACTGCTGACAGCTGAAATAATCCTATGCTCAAATGTCTACTTGGACTTAAATCTCATGGTAGTACTCAGACAGTGAAATAATCATCTACTTAATTCATAATATGCATATATTTTTTAAATATAATGAACCAAAATCATATGAGTTAATTTTAAAAATCAGAGCCTAAAGGTGACAGATCATCATCAAGTCTGAATTTTTATGTCAAGTGAAACCCAGTTAAAATTCAACTCTTCCCTTATAGATTTTAATATTAGGTGGCTAGAGGGGGACTCATTGTAGAAAACTTTCTCATACATTTGGCTTTAGACTCTCCTATCAGTACATAACAGAGGGGTTATATTCTCAGTGGGGAACACATAACTACAAACTTTTTCCATTGACTATACTTACTATCAGAAAATATCAAACACCCTGTAAAAACAAAATAATCTTATTTTATCATTGAGACAATCTAGTGGAGGGTCAGCAAACAACAGGCTGGGGGCCCAAATCCAGTCCATGCCTTGTTTTCATACTGCCAGAGAGCCAAGAATAGTGCTCACATTATTAGGGGATTGTGAAAAGGAAAAAATGATGAACATACAAGAGAGACTGTATTGTAGTTCACAAAGCCTAAAACATTTTACTATCTGGCACTGCAGATAAAACATTTTCCAACTCCCGAACTAAACAATACCCTAACAAAGAAGATTGCTAATGAAAAAGACATACAAAGAATTATTCATGATTTCTGCCTAAATTCATTGTTAAGAAATAGTCATCAGAAAGAAGATGAGGGGCGAATTTTACCACCCACAGGGTTTTTATTTCTTGAACCTCTGTTAGGAAGCATTCATCAGCAAATGTCCACAGAGAATATTTTGTGCCCAGTCAAGTTTAGTGTGAAGTTTAAGCTGGTCAGGGTGTGATAAGACCAACAACTTCATTTTGTTCACAGCCTCCATCCTGAACTGCTTGCTCCATCCCACTCAAACCTTGTTACTGACTGTCAGACCTCCTGAGACCTTGCTTTACCTTCTGTTGACAGAATTGCCTTGCTCAGAGATCTGCTGATCACCACTTCTCTGGCTCTGATCTCAACTTTCAGTTGTAACCACTCTTTTGATGCTGTGCTTCAGAGTAAACCCAGAATGGTCTCACCCAGGCCAGCCCACTCTTATGTGACAGTTCTTGTACTGTACCCTGCAGCTGGTAAGTTCCCATACTTGTATGAAGACAGGCATCCTGTCACCCAGGGACTTGGAAATTGAATACACAACTGGTTGATGCCCAACTAGGAAGCCAGCCAAAGTGGCTCAATCAGGACAAAAATCTACTTTGTGTTTGGTGTTTGCTCCAGTGTGGCTAATTCATTTGATGGGGACTTGGGTTTTCTTTTTCAGATTGAATTTGAGAAAGACGATATTAATCTGGGGAATGTATTTGGGAACACTGGAATTCTAAGGCAGTCTGACACAGCGTCTCTTAACTAAGAGCCAGGGACCCCTGTAACAATGTTTCTTAGTATTGAGTCCTGTTTGCTTGAATCAGCATTCTCTTGCTGGCTTTTAAAAATTCAGGATACGAGGACCAGCTCCTTCATATCTAATGAATCAGAATTTTTGAGAATGTTGTCCTAGTGTTATTCCTCTGTGTACTAAATTTTCAGGACCATTGACCTAAGAGACCTATTGTATGGCTACCAGGGGATTTTTTTTTTTTTTTTTTTGGACCCACTGAGATTATTTACAAAAACTCTCTGTGTTGGTTCAAATTGCATTTTTGTAAAATAGTTATATTACCCATCATGAAATTCTCAAAGCAGTTCATGGATCAAAATGATAAGAACCATTAGTTTTAAAAGGAAATAAACTCACAGACCCACTTCCTGAACAATTAACAAGTCTTAGAAAGATAATCCCCCTTGCCCATGGACCATGCAACTCTTCTCAGGGGCTAGCAGCTCAGAACTCCAACATTTCCGTTATACCCAAGGAAGTTGTTTTGCTAGTTTTTCTTAGCAAAAAAAAAACAAAAACAAAACTAAGCTCCTCTGGGACACAGCTGAGGTCTGACCTGCTGCTTTCTATACTAAAATCATTTGCATTCAGTGAAAAGTTGTCCAAGTATGAGGACCACTCAAAGCTCCCCCTGCCAGCATCTGAGACACCAGAGGAAAACACTGCTGAGTGGGGAAAGCGTTTGATTGCTCATCCCTCATCTCTAGTCACTCAGGCCACTCACTGTGCCTCTTTATTCCAGTTCTTCTTTTGTGAAATGATTTTTTTTTTTTAATACCATCTTGGGATTCTGCACCCAGTCCCAGTGGATGAGTTTTTTTCCACACCTCCAAGCAATTCTCAGATACCACCAGGTGGGTGTCCTACAATTTAACTCACTTCTGATACTATCGACCTGAAGATACCATCAGATCCCACAGGTCAGAGCTCAATCCTACAAGACCACCCACTTCATCACACTTCAGATGCCCATCACAACTCCTGATTGTAACCTGTGCTTCTGAGCCACCAGCTATAGATCTGAAAACCTATATAGAACCTCCTAGGGTTTGATGAATTTTCACCAAATCTGGAGAAACAATTCACTTACTAGATTGTTGGTTGGATATAACTCCAGAACAGCCAGGCAGAAGAGATGCATAGGGCAAGGTATGTGGGAAGGGGCTTGGAGCGTCCTTGCCCTTTGCAAGTTGCCACCTACCCAGTACCTTCAGGTGTTCACCAGTTTGGAAGTTCTCTGAACCCTGTCCTTCGGGGTTTTAATGGAGGCTTCATCACATAAGCATGATTAACTAAATCATGAGCTATTGGTTGTGACTGAACTCAACCTCCAGCTGCCTCTCCTCCCTAAAGGTGGGTGTGGAGGGAATGAAAGTTCCAACCCCTAATTCTCTTTGTTGGTTTCCCTGGCAACTGGAACAGACCTTAGGAAGTCGCCTCACTAACATAACAAAAGACACTTTTATTACTCTCAGCACTGGGAACTCCAAGGGTTTTAGGAGCTCAGTGCCATAAACTTGAATGAAGATCAAATACACACTTCTTACTATAAATCTCAATATCACATCTGACTCTACTTACCTCTCCCAGTTTAGAAAAAACAAAAAACAATGTGAGAGTGAGAAAGCCAGAGACTGCTCAGTTGTTACCTAACCCTTCTGTTTTATGGAGGAAGATATCAAGGCTTAGAATTAAAGGGATCTGTGATGTTTCTAGCTTGATAAAAACTACAAGGACTGGCCATTACAATATCTCATTGACTCCTCAAGAGCCATATTTTCAGGGAAAGATATGTTAGCTGATTTTAGTAGATTATTTGGCTCTAAGTCCAATGTTCTTCCCACTTCACCAAACTGGCTCATAAATGAATGACAAATATGAAATTTCTTAGGAAATACTATGAGAAATGTAAACAGAATTCCATATTATGACTATTTCACCTCTGACTCAGTAAGATTTTTTCTTTGCAACTGGAAACAAAGATTCCTTAACTATATGGTGTAATAAACAGAACAAAAGCCTAGTAATTAGGAAAATTCCCAAAGAAGTACCCTTTCCTATGGCAAAGGACCCTTTCTTAGGTTGGTTTCCTAAATGGAAATTGATCCAATCTTTCATATATTCCTTTCCAAGCAACTACCTGATCTTCTAAAGCTTGAGTTTTAATAACCAGTTTTCCTATCCACAAATCTTGCCTCAGAGAGCCGTTCATGATATTTACTTAAGGTAATGTCGAACTTCCTCCCTACAGTCTATACTGGGCAGTGTAGAAGGTTGTTGCTGAGTCTATCAACTGGAGAAGAATTGAGGCTGAGGTAGAATATAAAATAATCAAAAACAAATGAAATGGGGGCAAACAAAATCTGACCTCAAACACACTCAACAAAATCATCTTATTCACTGAGAAGCTGGGAAGCTTATAGTCTGACAAAAGAGCCATCTCTTCAAAGTCAAACAAGTCTGTTTTGAAGTCAAGTAAGACTGAAAAGGGAAGAAAAACCTTGGCAAAACTCAAAATTGCAGCTACTCAAAATAGGCTATTAACTTATTAGTCATGTGAGAAGCATTGAATATATTTACTGCTGTCATATTTTCCCATAAGTGTTTTCCACAAGTGGAGACTGGGGAATGTACACAGAAAAGAATAAAGTAAAATAAGCATAGAGACTATTAATAGTATAAACTCCATGAAGTTCTCAAACAGAATTTGCAGGAGTATACTTTCTAAGCCAGTGTGTTTCATTGGAGATAGTGAATAATAAAATCAGGCTGGATATTTGAGTTGTTGAAAAGGATCCACTGCATATACTCTCCACTAGTATCTTTTCAATGTACAATGTCAAGGCTGTCCTTAGTTACTTTGAGAATATTTTGAAGAACCTGCCTGCCAGTGCAGGAGACATAAGAGATGTGAATTCAGTCCCTGGGTCAAGAAGATCCCCTGGAGGAAGAAATGGCAACCCACTCCAATAGTCTTGCCTGGGAAATCCCATGGTCAGAGGAGTTTGGTGGGCTGCAGTCCATAGGATTGCAAAGAGTCAGAGCATGCACACACACACACACACACACACACACACACACACATACATCCACACATCAGAAAGCAGTTCCATTCTCCATCCTTTTCCTTCTCTCCACTTTTCTCCAACCACAAATCTTATTAAATATGCTTCAGAAAATGAGAAAATAAGAAAGATATCTGATAGACAAGCATTCTTTCCTAGTCTTTCCCTGGCATAAATAAGTTACATACACCATTATGAAAAATCAAAGTTGGTCACGAATTTTAAATTTCTAAGTTGAATGCAGGAATCCCTTACTATCCAAATCAAATCTATCCCTAAAAACCTCCTAGTGAATTTTTATAGTAGGAGCCTATGCTTCTCTACTTTAAATATGAATAAAACAGTACCCTGTGTTCCTAACCACTTTCCCCCAGTATCACTAAAATATTTTGTGACATCTAAATAACAATTTCAGTTAGTCAGTTCAGTCACTCAGTTGTGTCTGACTCTTTGTGACCCCACATAACAATTTACCCACTGTCTAATTATTTAATACTTATTGCACACCTCAGTGGGTATTGTTATATGCCCAACCCAACAGTACTGTATAGTTTCAGATTTTTGCTGCACTTTCCTTCTATAATGCAACAAATATATAAAAAAATTATTAAGCAACAATTTGAAGATAGACAATGAATACAAATAACAATTGCAAGAGGAATTTAAAGAGCAAGGCAGATTTTACAAATAGTTGTTTACTGACTAAAAATTGCCTGAGTGGTGTCTGATGGCAAGAGGAGGCTGCTTGATGAGAGGTGAAGGTGATAAACAACCAGCTGGTAAAGAGAGAAAGTCAATGTGTCAGGTTCACCCATAGCCATATGAAAGGAACAGATAGGCAGCCTTCTGGCACTTGAGATCCCAGGAGTGGTGGCTGTGGACCCTGTGTCCAAAACTTTAGTTGTGGTAATGTGTGATCCCCTTTAACCTCTTACTAATGCATGGTATTCTCTAAGGCTATCGGGCTCACTACTTTCTTTACAAGTTTGTCCATCTCCTTAGAATGACATTGTATTTCATAATGTGGGGAAGATATAAAGGGACTCAGAAGTATAGTATTCTATGTGCTCATAAGCAGAGAAGAAATAAATATTGGTAAATATTTATTGGTAAATATTGGTAAAATCTAGCAACATAGGTTAAAATAAAATAGAAGGATGGGTAACATGCATGTGTGCATAATCAAAAGTAGGTGAGTTTATACTCGAAGGAAAAATTAACACCAGAGAACTCCATCAGCTTTCTAGGATAGTAAAGAAAATAGGACATTAGACCAAAAGGAGGACTCAGTCAACTGTAGAGCTATAACCAAAGGCAACCATAATCACAAATACTCTGGATTCACAATAAGATTTATGCTTACCCAAATAACATCATCTTACTGGCCCCTTAAAAACAACCACCAGAATGTAAGCAGGTGTTATGGGCTGAATTGTGTCCTCCCCCCAAAATTCATGTGCTAGCCTCATACACAGTACCTCAGAATGTGACTATATTTGGAGACAGGGTCCTTAAAGGAGTAATTGATGTTAAATGAGGTCATCGGGGTGGACTTCAATTCAATATGACTAGTGTCCTTATAAGAAGAGAAGATTAGGACAGAGACACAGACGGAAGGATGTGACCAAATGAGGACACAACGATAAAGTGACCATCTGCAAACCTGTCAACACTTTGATCTTGGACTTCTAGCCTCCAGAAATGTGAGAAGCTAAAATTTTTCTGTTTAAACCACCTAGCCTATGTTGTTTTGTTATGGTAGCCCTGGCAAACTTATATAGTAGGGCAGTTAGTGTTCCATGCAATTTAAATACAAGAACATTATAGATTCTAAAAAATCAAAAGACTTGTCCAAGTTTATACATTTCAATGTGAACAATCCTATTAGGACACCAGCCTCAACTCCTGGCCTTGAGCTCTTTCCCCTGCACGAGGGCAAGGACACATGGTGGGCCTTGTGGCCCCTCTTTAGATCAAAGGTCTTAAGGAAACAATTTTGTCTGCATTTTCCTGGGGAGGGGAAATGTTGAGTCCTTTTTTGCATTTCTGTTCTGTCTCCACCTAGAGCAGCTTTAACTCTGGCATCAAGTGGCCTCTCAACTTCTTTTTTATAATTCAGTGGTGAAGTTGGAAGGAACCAAAAAATGAGAAGATAGAGGTCACCTGCTGCGTGTATGCTCTAGTGTTGTCAATATCAATTATGGTTAGTGCCTCAATATTATCAAATGAAGTAAAGTTGGCTTATATTTTTTAGGGATAGGAAAATAAGTGAATAAGAAATCAGAAAGGCTGTTTTTATATTTTCCACTGATGAGCTCCCACTGTTTCTACATCCCATTCAGATCCGAGAAAAGTGAAAGGTGGGACCAGATGCATGCTCTAGTCTTTTTTTACCTTAAAATTGATGATGGCAAGTCAGCAGTAGAAACTGCAGCTGGTGTCACAAAATGTTCCTTCCTAAAGTCCACAATGACCACACACTGCCTAGAGATTAAAGTTCAAAATCCCAAGTACTGGGGACTTCCCTGGGGGTCCAATGATTAAGAATCTGCCTTGCAAGGCAAGGGATATGGGTTCTGTTCCTGGTTGGGGAACTAAGATCCCACATACAGAGCAACTAAGCCTACTAACCGTAACTGCTGAGCCTGCACGCTCTGGAGTCCAAGGGCCACAACTAGAGTCTATGCTCTGATACAAAAGATCCTACATACACAATGAAGACCCTGAGCATCACAACTAAGATCCAACACAATCAAAGAAATAAATATATGTTTTTAAAAATTCCAAGTACTGGTATAGAAACCCTGCCAGAATCTTGTTCTCACTGATGATTTTGGTCTCATCTCCATCTGTCACACCTCATGTTCTTAGTAAATCTTGAATGCTCATAGTTCTCTGAAGGTTTTATGCATGTTATATGTGCTTTTGTTCATATTCTTTCCTCTCACATCATCACATTATGTGCTGGGACCCCGTTTATTATTTAAAATTCAGTCTCTTGGTCACCTCTCGGTCTTCTTCAAAATCTTTCTCCATCCAGTCTAATCAACCCCCACCTTGGTTATCTATTGTCTAGTTTGTGGCTTCTTCCTTTGTTCTAGCGTTAACTATATGTCTCAACCCACAAATTCAACTCACATGATATCACCTCATGTGGATTATGATCTTTATGAAAGTGTGGACGCAGCTGATTTATTTTTAATACCCTCAACCCCAGCACAGCCTATGCCATTTTTCCCCCTAAATGCAATGGATCTAATGCTACTGTTATCTGAGGTTCAATTTCTTCCATAATTGTTTTGGAAAGGAATACCAGTAGGATTCAAAAGTGTGAACATTTACATATTCGTTCAACAAAATCACTCATTAACTGTCAATACATCAAAATAATAGAAAACCAAGGTCAATCTCTGTGTCTTCAACTCGTGCCTCATGGGGTACCAATGCTCTGAGTGAAGCACCAGTTAACGTTGATCAAGTGGATCAAGAAGGAAAAGAAGAAGCTCTTCTAGCCACTTTGAGTGTTGAGAATGATGGTTAAAACTAAACCCTAGTCCAAGGACAATACTCTTAAATGCACTTTATATCAGATCACTGAGAAAGAACAGATGGGAAATCCAAAATACACACAGTTTTGTCTTGTACTTTGACAGACTATACAGTGTAAGTAAATCCAGAACCCCACATTGCTAAGATAACTTCTAATGATCTCTCTCTCCCATAATAATGCCAGAGACACTGAAACTCTGAAGCAAGGAATTAACCTAGGGTCAAAAGCTAAGTGAGAGATTGGGTTCTAATTCAACTTATGAACAAAAAATGCAAATGCTTTCTCTGAAGCATTTTTCACATGGATTGTGAAATGGTTCCTCAGCTTATTTTTGGCTTGTGTGACAGGAACTTCGGGCAGGGTCCTCTGCGGGGCTCAGTCATCAATGGACACTTAGGAACGTGTCTGCGTGACAACCAACTTCCTGACAGATCGGGACTCCAACAGCAGAAACAGCCTCCCAGTGACTCATTCACCTCCAGCAGGGCTCCTGGGATTTCCCACGGCAGAGCAGAGCCCTGCACTGCCGCGTGAGGATACACTCTGACAGCTCTGACCCCAGGCCCTTCCCCGTGAAAAGCACCAACCCAGCTGGTGTCTCTCTCAATGAGATCTGGCTCCTTCTGTTCTTTGGTCTAATCTACTAGAAGGTAACAGAAGGATAGCTACCTTTGCCCTGTGAGGAAGACATTTAGGTATGTGTCAACTGAACAGTTGATAGAAGAGCTGATGGGAGGAGTATTGGGCTATACATGAAAAGGAAACTGGAATGGAAAAGATGCAATCATCTGAGAAATTTGAAAAGCTGAACTGCATAAATTACAAAATGCTACAGCAGCCTGATGTGCAGAGAAACATAATCTTGACTAAATGGATAAGAAATAAAGAAATATTCACTAAACCCCTTTTCCTCCCACACACAAAACCTAAGCTTATTTTTATCTCACATAACTCAGTTCAGTTCAGTTGCTCAGTCGTGTCCAACTCTTTGTGACCCCATGGACTGCAGCATGACAGGCCTCCCTGTCCATCACCAACTCCCAAAGTTTACTCAAATTCATGTCTATTAAGCTGGTAACACCATCCAACCATCTCATCTTCTGTCATCCCCTTCTCCTCCCACCTTCAATCTTTCCCAGCATCAGGGTATTTTTCAATGACTCAGTTCTTCACATCAGGTGGCCAAAGTGTTGGAGTTTTAGCTTCAACATCAGTCCTTCCAATGAATATTCAGGACTGATTTCCCTTAGGATTGACTGGTTGGATCTCTTTGCAGTCCAAGGGACTCAAGAGTCTTCTCCAACACCACAGTTCAGAAGCATCAATTCTTCGGTGCTCAGCTTTCTTTATAGTCCAATTCTCACATCCAAACCATCCAAACATGACTACTGAAAAAACCATAGCTTTGACAAGACAGACCTTTGTTGGCAAAGCAATGTCTCTGCTTCTTAATATGCTGTCTAGTTTGGTCATAACTTTTCTTCCAAGGAGTAAGTGTCTTTTAATTTCATGGCTGCAGTCACCATCTGCAGTGATTTTGGAAACCAAAAACATAAAGTCTGTCACTGTTTCCACTGTTTCCCCATCTATTTGCCGTGAAGTGATGGGACCGGATGCCATGATCTTAATTTTCTGAATGTTGAGTTTTAAGCCAACTTTTTCACTCTCCTCTTTCACTTTCATCAAAAAGCTCTTTAGTTCTTCTTTGCTTTCTGCCATAAGGGTGGTGTCATCTGCATATATGAGGTTATTGATATTTCTCCTGGCAATCTTGATTCCAGCTTGTGCTTTCTCCAGCCCAGCATTTCTTTTGATGTACTCTACATATAAGTTAAATAAGCAGGGTGATAATATACAGCCTTGATTTACTCCTTTCCCGATTTGAAACCAGTCTGTTATTCCATGTCCAGTTCTAACTGTTGCTTCTTGATCTGCATACAGATTTCTGAAGAGGCAGGTCAGGTGGTCTGGTATTCCTATCTCGTTAAGAATTTTCCACAGTTTGTTGTGATCCACACAGTCAAAGGCTTTGGTATGGTCAATAAAGCAGAAATAGATGTTTTTCTGGAACTCTCTTGCTTTTTTGATGATTCAATGGATGTTGGCAATTTGATCTCTGGTTCCTCTGTCTTTTCTAAATCCAGCTTGAACAGCCAGAAATTCATGGTTCACATACTGTTGGAGCCTAGTTTGGAGAATTTTGAGCTTTACTTTACTAGCGTGTGAGACGAGTACAATTGTACAGTAGTTTGAGCATTCTTTGGCATTGCCTTTCTTTGGGATTGGAATGAAAAATGACCTTTTCCAGTCCTGTGGCCACTACTGAGTTTTCCAAATTTGCTGGCCTATTGAGTGCAGCACTTTCATAGCATCATCTTTTAGGATTTGAAATAGCTCAACTGGAATTCCATCACCTCCACTAGCTTTGTTCATAGTAATGCTTCCTAACACCCACTTGTCTTCACATTCCAGGATGTCTGGCTCTAGGTGAGTGATCACACCATCATGATTATCTGGGTCATGAAGATCTTCTTTGTACAGTTCTTCTGTGTATTCTTGCTACCTCTTTTTAATATCTTCTGCTTTTGTTAGGTCCATACCATTCTGTCCTTTATTGAGCCCATCTTCGCATGAAATGTTCCCTTGGTATCTCTAATTTTCTTGAACAGATCTCTCATCTTTCCCATTCTATTGTTTTCCTCTATTTCTTTGCAGTGATCACTGAGGAAGGCTTTCTTATCTCTCCTTGCTATTCTTTGGAACTCTGCATTCAAATGGGTATATCTTTCCTTTTCTCCTTTGCTTTTTGCTTCTCTTCTTTTCACAGCTATTTGTAAGGCCTCCTCAGACAGCCATTTTACTTTTTTGCATTTCTTTTTCTTGGGGTTGGTCTTGATCCCTGTCTCCCGTAAAATATCACGAACCTGCATCTGTAGTTCTTCAGGCCCTTTGCTAATTTATCTGATTCAGTGGAGCCATTCAGCAGTGTCCTTAAACTGACCTAAGAGATATCCTTTTGGGGGCTCATATTTACCGAGCAACAAGTGTGAGGCTCAGAGAATGGTTCGGCTAGTTCCCTCTAGGGTGAACTCAGTGGTGGTATATGTTCAGATCAGCCAAGATGGCTGTTCTCTTGTTCCCTGCTTGACCAGTACCTGCTTCATTTACACCCCACTTGTAAGACTGACCTTCCTACATACTTTCCCTAGGCCCAGAAAGTGATTGCTCTTATCAAAAGGGAAGTGAGCAACGTGCTTCTCTGGTAGTTGCCCTGGTAACTGATGAGCCACCCTGACATCAATTCTACCCCTTCCACTTCACCTCGACCTAAGGAGTCAAGACTGCCACCATGTCCTGCCCCGCCCCCCATCCAATGCACACTGTGGGTGTCACTCCAGTGCTTTGCTTCAGACATGTAAGAGCCTCCTATCCATTAAACCATTAATATCTCTGTCACCAACTCCAAGCTCTTTCTTCAGTCTTGAAGCTTGCAAGTACAGGGCTCATAGGCCTGTGAGATGCAGACCAACAGGTGGGCAAAAGCAACTATTCAAGTCAGATACTTAAAAAATATCCCTTTATCAGATCACCCAGAAACCAAAGAAACTCCTTCTGTGAGACATTTTAACACAAAATTGTTTGGGGGAGCTAAGTGAATTATATTGTTTATTTCGACTCAAATGTGATCTCCTATATTTACCTGTTTCAAGCATGTATTGCTTTTATTAACTTGCTTTCATTAACACTATTACTGAATTACTTATCATAGTACTGGACTGTATACTTATTTTTTTAATTAATATTTGTAGAAGTAAATTAAACTGAGGCACATTCTTAGGAGAAACAAAGGTGAAGCTGTCAACTGGGGCTCATTCTGGTGCCAATATTTTATTTGATTCTCACTTGCCTTTAGAGTTTCTTCAAGAAAGGGTTATGTCAGTAGTTTAACACTCTATAACCTGAGTGATTGAACTTTGACACAAAACTCAATCTCCAGTTTAGAGGATATATCTGAATATGTCTTATGGGCAAATGGTGTCTTCTAAATCAGTCATCATAAAAGTAGAAGTAATTTCACACACCAGAGTCCAGTTTAAGTTCTAAAGTGAGGCAGAGGATTCTAATCCCAGCCCTGCTGGGATACTTGTCAACAGTATATCTACATGCAAATTGCCAAGCCCTTTAGGGCTCACTTTTCCCATATGTAAACTAGAAAGAATAATGGTTCTATCTATGGAGCTGCTTTGAGGATTAATAGAGAGAGTACATGTGTATTTCCAGAGGAACAGAACTAGTAGGATATACAAACATGTATGAAGGGGATTTATTATGGGAATTGGCTCATGTAATTTTGCAAACCAAGATATGCCACAATACACTGTCTGCAAGCTGGTAAACTAGGAAAGCAGGTGGTATAATTCAGTACCAGCCTGAAGGCCTGAGAACCAGCTTTTAACAGTCAAAAGCTCAAGAGTCAGGAGCTCCCATGTCCAAGGGTAGGAGATGGACTACCCAGCTCAAGAAGAGAGAATTTGTCCTTCCTCCACTGTTTTGTTCTGTTTGCATCCTCAATGGATGGAATGATACCCACCCACACTGCTGAGGGTGAATCACATTTACTCAATCCACCAACTCAAATACCAATCATTTCCAGAAACACCATCACTGAAAAACCCAGGAATGATGTTTTATCAGCTATGTGAATATCCCTTAGCCCAGTCAAGCTGGCACGTAAAACTATCACAATAGGTAACACACTTAGCACTAATCACATAATAAATACCCAATTAATACTGACTCTCATTCTTACAGCCATCTTTAGCCTCAAGTTCCAAACTTAGGTTCAGTTTGTTGGTTACAGGAGTCCCAGGTGCCAGCCTGCAGACAAGGATCTCTTCTTTGATCTCATTCATTTTTTTTCCTCTAAGCATTAGGACAAGCTCTTACTAAAGTGAGTTGCTCTTAGTAAGCATAATAAATGCAAGGAACAGTAAACAAAAGTGTTCAGATTATGAAGGGAACTTTAAAAGAAGCCTTGAAAGACTTGACTAGATTATAAAAAAGCAGAACGTGGTATTAAAAACTGAAAACTAAAATTTCTCTAGCCCAATGGCTGCCCAGTCTCTAAACATTACTAGGTTAGTAAACACTGTGGACTGACTAATAGGTGAAAATAATAGCCCTTACTTTCACTGTTTAAAATGTTTGATTATTTGGTTAATGCGTCAGAATGTGGCTTTGATCCATAAAATTCTGTTTGATATTTGAATATCACCCATGTTATAACTCCAAATCCAACAAGATACATCCGCTTTGCTCCTGAGGGTGCAATCCCACATGAAAATACTCTTCACTTCTTCCCTAGATATTTCTGAAATTCCCTGTGTACAGCTGCCCTTATAGATGCCCAAACAAGACTCTTTTTCCCCCCTCTCTTTCAAAAGGGCAGCCTGGGTTTTCTTATTTCTCTGAATGCCTGCTTTGCATCTGTCTCCTCTCAGGTGTGTCCTTCCAGGAGAGTGGCTTGGAAAACCAGGAAGAATAAACACCTTTGGTTGAATTACCTGCCAAGACAATCTGAATTTTACATCTGGAATATGTCTTTTAGACTCACTTTTCCCAGATACCACAAGGACTGATCATTGTTTTTAAGTTGGGCAAGGAGAACAACATTATGAGAATTGGCTTCAATTTCATAATAAAAAAAAAATGTTTAATGGATGAATGTGGTAACAGTTTTCCTCTCCTTCCCAAGTTTTGTTTTGTTTTTTTTTCTGTTATACCTTTTTTTAAACCTACCTTTTTTAATTTTTTTAATGCTACCTACCATAAGTTATGGAGAAGGAAATGGCAACTCACTCCAGTATCTTGCCTGGAGAATCCCACGGACAAAGGAGCCTGGTGAGCTGCAGTCCACAGGGTCACAAAGAGTCAGACACGTCTGAGCGGCTAATACACAACACACCATAAGTTAATTGGCTTCAGTCCACTGACAGTAAGTAACAAAATAAGAATTAAAAAAAAAAAGTTCACAAGTCATTTTTAAAAGTACGTTGAGTCTTGATTTTCTTTTGGAGGCTTCACTCGTCTCCCCTTCTCCTTCCCTGCACTACATCCAAGGCTGTCTTCCTATTCACCTTGTTTTGCAGCACCCTCCTTCCAGAACTCAGAATGAATTTCTTCTCAGATCTTCGAGAAAGAATTAGATTTGATTCAGTTACAAATGTTTCCCAAACTCTTAAAAGAAGAAAACTGTTTAATTAATTTACGAGCCAGAAATTATCCTTTTCAATACTGGAAGGTTTGTCTGCACACAGATGGATTTCTCTCAAATGATGTCTTATCATTCTCTCTTCCCACATTCCATGTTATTTAGAGAGAACTCATTTCAAAAAGAGAAAACTGTAGACAAGAGGATTAGATTTGAGCAAACCACACCTGTACATTTATCATCCTCATCCCAACCCCTAAATCACTGAGTTCTTCTCCTCTGTTAGACTTAGTTCATCCATAATTGCTAAGTGTCGGGGCACTTTTATCTTCAGTTCCAGGCTGCAGTGTGTGATGGAAGTACCTTTGCCAAGAAGTATTGATACACAGAAGAGTCAGGACCAGGCAGGCAAAGCCCCTATCTGATGAGGCAAAGTACATTTTTGGCTCTGGTCTTATAAATACAAAGTGGGTTAAGAAAATGATGTGAACTTTCAAGACAGAAAAGCAAATACATTTGTACACATGTATGACAACAGCTACCAAGTGCAGCTTGTTGCTTCGGAGGGGAGAAGGAGCAGACTTTTTTAGTGTAAATGCCTAACTGGTCCTCTGAGAAGCTGTAAGACGACCAGGGAACTAGGAGAGTGCCCAGAGCAAAGGTTCGTCCATTTAGGCAGAAGGAAGAGAAAGAAGGGTTCTGGGTACTTGCTCCAGGTCTAGAAACAAGCATTTAGTTCTGAGGGAAAAAGGCATTCCAGTTTGCAACGTTCATTCTCTCTCTTCCTCCCCACCTCTTTATCCCCACAGGGAGCTGGAGACAGTTTCCCTCCCCTGAGCTAAGAACTCCCTTAAAGTTAAGATGTTGCCTCCAACTATATGGTTACCTGGACAACTGAGGTATAGAAAACTGAGTTACAGTTCAGATAAAGCTCCAACAGAGGTTCACATTATTTCCCCTTGGAGTGTCCACCAGGAGGCACGCAGCAGTTCAGATTACATGCAGATTTCCATCCTCAATCAGCCCCTAATTAAAAATAAAGCCTCCCTCCATCTGCTCATAACTCACAAACCCTTTTTTTTCCGCCTTTGGGCTCAACATTTTTAAGCTTGGTCTGTGCCCAACTGTAGATTACTCTGACAAGTCTGAAGTGTTTTGGCATGAAGTAGTGGTGGGAATAGGTACTTAAAAAAAAAAAAAAACTTGATTCTTAAAAACAGCAACAAAAAAAAACAGTCTCTCAAAGTACTTCAAGGGAAAATAACTTCAGATGCTTGTTTGTACACTTTAAATGTTACTATTTGAAAAGGACATCTAAAGAGCTGTTTGAAGCTCAAGCAGACAGGAAGGCTCCCAGCAGACCCTGACACAGATGCTCTCTATTACACTGTAATTGTAAAATGCTGAGCAGGACTTGAAGGGTGACAAGGTCACTGCCCAACCCTGCAGCTCTGCAGTTTGTGCGTAATGGTGGCGGGGTGGGGGGTGCATAAAAACTATTGGGCAACTCAAAAAGGCACGGGAGAAGCAGTTTTTGTCCCCCACTTAGAAGGGTTTTGTCGACACCCGCTTGAGATTGCAGAAATACAAATTTGCTCAACACCACAATGACACAGCTTGGAAAGAGGGGTTTCCCCTTTCCTTCCACGCAATCTGCTCACTTTCTATAAAATCTGTTAACTTTCTATGCAGTTTATTAAAAATCAAATGTGACTTTGAAGCTCTAATAGGTGGTTTCTAAGATCCTCTGCTCCTCTGGCCTCCTACCTCACCTCACCTTCCCAGTAAAACAAATCAAGACAAACATTCCCAGGGCAGGTAACGTTCCCTGTGGGCACGTGACCCAATACAGATAAGCACAGAGCAACTGGCTAACTGGCTGCTGGAAATACTTCCACAACATTGAAAAGATCTGCTTTTCTTTTTGTATTTCTCAACCCAGTTTTACCATGTTTACCTCTTCAGGTGCTTCTCCTAGGAAAGTCCTACATATTCTGAGGATCTGGCAAGCTACTTTTTAATGCACTTAATTCAACAACACTATCATTATTGAGTGATCCATGACAGCAATCCTCCAAGAAAGGGCACAGAAAGGGTTCCCTTAACTCAGATGCTCAGTGTGGGGCCCAGCACTGATTTAGTCTTGGGACTAAAGCAACCATGTATGATTGCTTGCATGGCACCAGTCCCTCCCCCCTTCTCCCCTTCCCTTTCTTTCATTCCTGAAGCCCTGCCTGAGCACCTCTGCTGTGACTGTCTCTATGTGCAGGTTCGAGGAATCCAGCTAGGAAAAGAAAAACAGAGCCGTATCTTTAAATTCATACTGCTTATAATCTAGCAGACAACTGAGAATCACTAAAACGCCCCCAAACAGATAATGTCCCCCTAAACAGAAGATAATGACTCAAATGCAGGAGCAGCTAATTTCTCACGCATCTAAAGTAGAAAACAGAAGTTCTTGAGCAGCACAAAGCCCCCCGACCCACCCAAGTATTGGTACAAGGATCCAAGATTCTTCTATTTTGTGGCCCTGCTATATTCAACACTTGGCTTTTAAAGTTGTCATGGTTGTCTGCATCGAGCCTCTGGATGAGGAAAGGGAGGGCCAGGGGGTGGAATGGGGAGAATGCTGGACACAGGACGTATTTGGGGTCAGTCCATAAAATCTCCACTGGTCAGTCACAAGGAAGGCTGGGAAAGTGCCCAGGAAGAAGAAACGGTTCTCATAAACAATTAACCGGCCTCTGCCAGGAGGTCAGGAAAGTGAAGAAATGGGAAAAAGGAGATCCTACAGCAGAATTCATGGAAGGCAGAATTCAACATAAGGAACAGAAGAGAAAATGGAAACCAAAGCAACCCAGGGTGTGCAAAACAAGAACAGGACTCCGAATGATGTTAGGAGGCATCCTCTGAGGCCTCCATCATGTGAATAGTAACATGTCAGGTGAATCTTCCAGAGGATAATGGATCATCGGCGCATAGACAGTGACATGTAACGGCTAGGGACCAAAGGCCATCAGGATCACAGGAGATGAACTGACATGTGGTGGCTGAAAGCCCATAACATCAGCCCACGTGGTTTCCAGTTGAGCTACAATTGTTCATAAAGAAGTCTGCATGCCTGGAACAAATCAGTTTTATGAATTGGTGACTATATTCATTCAGATGTGGCAGGGGTGTGGTTTGGATGAGCCATTAGCATGATATAAATTTTGGGAAATGTCACATGAGAAATCTGACTTTCCATGGTCTCTTGAACAATCAAGAGATCCAGTAAGAGTGATTCCTCATTCCTGAGTAGCTATAATCCAATCACTCAGAGGTGCCACTGACCTCCTTCAACTGGGCCTGCTCTCTCCAACACACCAAAGCCGTATAGCATATTTCATTTACATTTTCTACCTGAGTCATGTAGACAATTTGTAACATTGTACATAGTTATCCCTAATGTAACATTGTACATAGTTATCCCTAATGTACATAGTAAATTGTACATAGTTACATACAAATGTACATACAAATTATACATAGTTACCCCTAATGTACATAGTTAAATTCTTACAAGTCAGGGACTTCCCCAGAGGTCCAGTGGCTGAGACTCCATACTCCCA
Organism: Odocoileus virginianus; assembly: GCF_023699985.2. Lineage (NCBI taxonomy): Eukaryota > Metazoa > Chordata > Mammalia > Artiodactyla > Cervidae > Odocoileus > Odocoileus virginianus. The sequence goes on from NC_069679.1 coordinate 24,674,843, forward strand.
ATCCAAATGGCCCAGGTTTGAACCCTGGTCAGGAAACTAGATCCCACATGCCGCAACAAAGCTACCACAAGCCACAACTAAGATCCAGTGTAGCCCAAAAAAAAAAAAAATCTTACCAGTTAGAAATATAATAGAAAGAACCATGTAACTCAAGATCTTGGGCATTTTCAGGGTCTGACAGCAGCCCCCATAGAATATTGTTGTATGTACATATGCACATATATATACATATATGAAAAGCAGCAACAATGAGACTTTGCTCTACATTTACTTATTTAAGCATCTGTCTTCTTCAATTCAGTATGAATAATTTTGAAGGCAAGGCTCAAAGTATCTGGCCCATATAAAGTATCAGTTAAGTCTTCTGAAAGAAATCACAGTAAACTTATAACAAATAATCCCTTGAAAATGAACTGAAATAAAGAAAATATGAGTGAGGCACTGAGGCATCATCACTGACTTGGGACAGATCCCACCAGGACCTCCAAAGACCATGTGGAGACTGACAATCCTGAATGTGTGGATGTGCACCCTTACAAAGAAGGCAGAGAAGAAAAAAAAATCTGAACTGGAGACAAGAATTGAGAGAAGTGAGGAAGAAAGGTATATTGAAAAGTTTCAACAGGGAAGGAATGGAGATGCAGACGTGGGGAACAGACTTGTGGAGACAGTGTGGGATGGAAAGAGTGGGATGAACTGAGAAAATAGCATTGACATATATACATTATCATGTGTAAAACAGATCCGATAGACAGACTGCCTGAAGAACTATGAACAGAGGTTCATGACATTGTACAGGGAGTGGGGATCAAGACCATCCCCAAGAAAAAGAAATGCCAAAAGGCAAATGGTTGTTTAAGGAGAACTTACAAATAGCTGAGAAAAAAAAAATCTAAAAGCAAAGGAGAAAAGGAAAGATATACCCATCTGAGTGCAGAGTTCCAAAGAATAGCAAGGAGAGATAAGGAAGCCTTCCTCAGTGATCAGTGCAAAGAAATAGAGGAAAAACAACAGAATAGGAAAGATGAGAGATCTCGTCAAAAAAATTAGAGATACCAAGGGAACATTTCATGTAAAGATGGACACAATAAAAGACAGAAATGGTATGGACCTAGTAGACGCAAAAGATGTTAAGACGAGGTGGTAAGAATATACAGAAGAACTATGCAAAAAAGATCTTAATGACCCAGATAACCATGATGGTGTGATCACTCACCTAGAGCCAGATACACTGGAGTGCAAAGTCAAGTGGGCCTTAGGAAGCATCACTGAACAAAGTTAGTAGAGATGATGGAATTCCAGCTGATCTATTTCAAGTCCTGCAAGATGATGCTGTTAAAGTGCTGCACCCAATAGGCCAGCAAATTTGGAAAACTCAGCAGTGGCCACAGGACTGGAAAAGGTCATTTTTCATTCCAATCCCAAACAAAGGCAATGCCCAATAATGTTCAAACTATTGCACAATTGTACTCATCTCACACATTAGCAAAGTAATGCTCAAAATTTTCCAAGCCAGGCTTCAACAGTACGTGAACAATGAACTTCCAGATGTTCAAGCTGGATTTAGAAAAGGCAGAGGAACCAGAGATCAAATTGCCAACAGCTGTTGTCATAGAAAAAGCAAGAGAATTCCTGAAAAACATCTACTTCTGCTTTAATGGCTATGCCAAAGCTTTTGAATCTGTGGATCACAACTCTGTGGAAAATTCTTGAAGAGATAGGAATACCAGACCACCTTACTGCCTCCTGAGAAATCTGTACACAGATCAAGAAGCAACAGTTAGAACTGGACATGAAACAACAGACTGGTTCCAAATTGGGAAAGGAGTATGTCAAGGCTGTATACAGTCACTCTGCTTATTTAACTTCTATGTTTAGTACATCATGTGAAATGCCGGGCTGGATGAAGCACAAGCTGGAATCAAGATTCCCAGGAGAAATATCAATAACCTCAGATATGCAGATGACACCACCCTTATGGCAGAAAGTGAAGAAGAACTAAAGAGCCTCTTGATGAAAGTGAAAGAGGAGAGTGAAAAAGCTGGTTTAAAACTCAACATTCAAAAAACTAAAATCATGGCATCAGTCCCATCACTTGGCAAATAGATGTCCCTATGGCAAATAGATGGGGGAGAAAATGGAAATAGTGACTGACTATTTTCTTGGGCTCCAAAATCACTGCAGATGGTACCTGCAGCCATGAAATTAAAAGACACTTACTCCATGGATAAAAGCTATGACCAACTTAGATAGCATATTAAAAAGCAAAGACATTACTTTGCTGACAAATGTCCACATATTCAAAGCTATGGTTTTTCCAGTAGTCATGTTTGGATGTGAGAGTTGGACCATAAAGAAAGCTGAGCACCGAAGAATTGATGCTTCTGAACTGTGGTGATGGAGAAGACTCTTGAGAGTCCCTTGGACTGCAAGGAGATCCAACCAGTCCATCCTAAAGGAAATCAGCCCTGAATATTCATTGAAAGGACTGATGCTGAGGCTGAAGCTCCATTACTTTGGCCACTTGATGTGAAGAACTGACTCATTGGTAAAGACCATGATGCTAGGAAAGATTGAAGGCAGGAGAAGGGGACAACAGAGGATGAGATGCTTGGATGGCATCACCAACTTGATGGACATGATTTTGAGCAAGCTCCAGGATATGGAGATGGGCAGGGAAGCCTGTTGTGCTGCAGTCCATGGGGGTCACAAAGAGTTGGACATGACTGAACGGAACTGACTGAAAAGGTGCTATGTAACACAGGAAGCCCAACATGGTGCTGTGTGATAACCTAGAGAGGTGTAGCAGGAGGGGAGGGAGAGTCAAGGAGGAGGTGATATATGTATAATTATGGCTTATTTGTGTTACTGTACTGCAGAAACCAACACAACATTGTAAAGCAATTTTCTTCCAATTAAAAAATAAATTTAAAAATACAGAAAAAAAGATTCATGAGTCTATTTGGCTCAGATGATCACTTGGGTGGTGTCCTCACTGGCCCCTCTGGAAGTTGCAGGTTAACAAGCCATCTGAGCATCACTCGCCCTGCCTGGAACACCCTGGGATCTACAGAGCTGTGGAGTAGCAACCAGAGGTTCCCAAGGAGACCAGCCAAGCTCACTGCCACCTGTTGGAAGATGCCCTTAACATGGTTCAGGGCACAACCACCATCAGCCACCATTTATCTCCACAGTAGGAGCTCAGAAAAGATTGGATTGGGCTGAATGGAACTTAAAGGACCTGAATTGATATTACTGAGAACAACTTAGGTTACCAGACAGGAAAACAACTTGGCCCTCCATGAGCTCTGTGCAAAGGGCCTGCCCCTGCTGAATGCACCTAGAATTATCAAAACCAATCAAGCACATAAACAAGTCTCTTGGGAATGATTAATCCTTGCTGTGAAGAGGCCAGGGGGTAAGTGAGGCGCCAACAATTCTCTAGTCAACTCTGAGAGTTACCCATACAGGGAGACAGGGGCTCTGGCATCAGCACAGCCAGGCAGGGTGAGAAATGTTGGCAAGGCGACTGGTGGGGGCAGGCATGTCTGGGCACAAAAGTGTTAGCTTAGCCTCCTAATATTTTTCTTGGACAACAATGAAAGTCTTGATGGAAGTATCTTTCTATTCTCTCTTTTGCTAATTCTACTCTCTACTCTCCTAATTTGCCAAGGGGTAAAAAAGCAAAGCTGTTTCCTAATCTTTTCTGGGAAAACTAAAGTAGGTTTTGCACATCTTCTGGGACCAACACTAGCCCATCCAATCAACCTTTTTTTTTTTTATTGACAGCCTACCATATACTAAGCACTAGATGGAAAGCAATGAATAAATAGAGATTTGGTGGTATATTTTCTATCTGGAGAGAAAGGCAGTGAACCAGTAAACACATGCATCATAACTAACCATGATAAAAGTTTCAAAGAAAATGAGCATAGTGCCCTGATAGGAAAATTACAAACATTTGTGGTGGTGGCTTTGCTAGAGAAAGCCTTTCAGAAGAAACTGAGACCCGAAGGAAAAGAGGGATCCAACCAAGAGAAAAGTAGCTAGCAAAGACTGTTTCAGGTAGAGGGAACAGCAGGAGAAACCCTCAGGTCTCTGAGAGGCCAACAGGAGGTTACCGGGATTCTGGGTCAGATGTGTGCCCCCTGAGAGGCACACAGACTGGTCTGAAAGAAATCTATAGAAAGATAATTCATGTGCAGCCCTTTTGTAGCTTCTGTGGGTAGGGTCCACATGGGCGTCTGTGACTCTCACAACACAGGAAACCCCTCAAGTGAACAACACCGGATCCATGACCAGAGCGGGTCATTCTCACATGGAAAGGCTCTGCTAGGCTCATGAAGCGTCCTTCCTCCATGAGCCAAAGATTAAACATGAGTCAGAACCAGCCCTGCTGGAAGCCGCTGAGAGGAGGGTTTTCTCTGTTCTTCACCATCCACATGCCAGACAGCCACACAGGTTCAGAAATGGCATCAGAAGGGTGCTTGGAGTGCTCTAGAACAGGCACTCATGGCCAGGGTAGGAGCAGGCTTAGCCACTGGCAGAGGTATGCCTCCTCACAGCTGGCCTAGGCCAAAGGTTCAGGATGGAAATGATTTAATAGCCAGATCACAGTTCACAGAAGAAAAATCTATGATTCCTAATCAAAACAGACATCCAGACAGGGAGGATGTTCTTTTCACAATGAACAAGACTCATCTTTTGGTCTGGCAGCCTTCAGAGCCATTGTTCTTGTCATTTCCTTTATAGTCCAAGGTTGCTAAAGGTAGAGATTAATTTTTATTGCAGTGGTTACCTGCTAAGTGGATGCCTTCAGGCACTGGATGTATGTTTCATTTTATTCTGTTAGAAGTAAATAAATTTCCTGAAGGATAATATAATCTGGCCATAATACCTATGTGATAACTTCAGGCCAACAAGATGGGACCTATTTCAAACAAGTACCTAGGAAGACCTTTCTAAAGAGGTAGAGCGGAGCAGGGGCACCTTAACAAACCCTAAATTGTGAGCTGGTTTTGTTTGGCAATTACTGAAAAAGCATTGACTTTCTCTGGCAAAATGTGGACACAAATTCAGCGTTATTCATAGATTGAGTCTGAGCCCAGGCATTAAACTTTGGCCCTGAGCTTTCAATTCTTCCTGTTCAGTTTTTCATGCAGAAGATAAGGTTCCTACCTTGAGCCAGGCTACACACTTACATCCACTCCATGTCATCACAAAGATGAGTTAAATCCAGCCAGGATTAAACAGAAGCCCTTGATAAATAGATCAGAACTGACTTGTTCAAGGTTATACCTCCAACTGGCTTGAAGCTACATATTTCTTTCTTTCACTATTTTTAGGAGCTATATCTGCTTGTTGTTGTTCAGTCGGTTAATTCATGTATGAATCCTTGCAACTCCATGCACTGCAGTACACCAGGTTTCTTGTCCTTCACTATCTCACAGAGTTTGCTCAAATTCATGTTCACTGAGTCAGTGATGCCATTCAACCATCTCATCCTCTACCACCCCTTTCTCCTCTTGCCCTCAGTCTTTCCCAACATCACAGTCTTTTCCAGTGAGTCAGCTCTTTGCATCAGGTGGCCAAAGTACTGGAGTTTCAGCTTCAGCATTAGTCCTTCCAATAAATATCCAGGGCTGATTTCCTTTAGGGTTAACTGGTTGATCTCCTAGCAGTCCAAGGGACTCTCAAGAGTCTTCTCTAGCATTACAGTTAGAAAGTATCACTTTTTCGATAAGAAAACCTATTTTGACCATATTTTATATCTCAGTCAGGGGTTCCCCCAACTTTCCTCACATGTGTGTGTCTATATGTCTGCCTGTGTTTAAGTTAAAGAAAACCTTACCACCCAGGTTTAGCAGTAATGTGTTTGAGAAGCATGAATCTTTCATTCTTAAGAAGCCTCCAGACTCAGGCAGAAATTTACCAAATGTTTGGCTTGGTCCCCACTAAGGCAGTGAATCCTGAAGGAGATAAGTCCTGGGTGTTCATTGGAAGGACTGACGCTGAAGCTGAAACTCCAATACTTTGGCCACCTCATGCGAAGAGTTGACTCACTGGAAAAGACCCTGATGCTGGGAGGGATTGGGGGCAGGAGGAGAAGGGGACGACAGAGGATGAGATGGCTGGATGGCATCACCGACTTGATGGGCATGGGTTTGAGTAAACTCCGGGAATTTGTGATGGACAGGGAGGCCTGGCATGCTGCAATTCATGGGGTCGCAAAGAGTCGGACATGACTGAGCGACTGAACTGAACTGAACTGAAGGCAGTGAAACATGATTTTTCACAAACTTACAGAGCAGCACAAGACTGTCTACAAAGCAATAACATAACCCCAAACACGTCAGCATATGCAACTTTTCAAGTCCCAGCATCTCCTCTCTGCAGTTCTAGACAGGAGTATAATGAAGCAGCAGGATGGCTCCTGCAGTAAACAAGAGGGCAGTGAATGTTTAATGCCCTCCTCCCTCAGCAGGCAGCAATGCAGAAATCAGATGGAGGAGAAGCTTGAACCTCCCTCATATACCTGTGACTGATTCATGTTGATGCATGGAAGAAATCAGTGCAATATTTTAAAGTAATTATCCTCCAATTAAAAATTAATTAATTAATAATAATTAAAAGAGAAGGCAAGGCTTGACTCCTTGCATTGTGGCCATAGATACATTCACTGAACTCACTAAAGAAAAAAAAGTGGCTCAGTAAAAACATTTACATCAATGACCGACCCACTCTGTCACGTTTTGAGACATTGCCAAGTTATCCTCACTTACCCAACCATGCTTAACATTGGAGACTGAGAAGGGGGTGATGGGGAAGGTAGTAATGTGCAGCTAAAGGATTTGACTAACATTTTTGTTTGAAATGTTTCATGACAAGAACTGTCAAGACCAGAGCAAGTCTGTTATTCATCTCCTTTCCCTCAAGGAACATTTCTTTACTGAGTCCCATGCAGTCATTCATTCAATCAGCAAACATTCATTACACACCAGGTGCTGAGCATGAATAAGAAGAGATACCAAAAGTCAAAACCAGGGACATCAGCCCTGGTGATTTCCAAGCAAGAGTCCAGACCCTTCAGAGATCTTTTACCTCTGATCTTTTTCCATGTCAGTCAAACTAAACCAACACAAAAGTTGCAACATCCGCCTTCAGGGAGGAACTGTACCATTGCCCCCAACTGTGCAAGTTTAGTGAAAGATACGCACAAGTAGCAGATGGCATTTCATCACTACATGCAAAGTGTCCTGGAGTCCAGCGTGCCTCTTTCCATTTCCTTGAAAGAGGGATATTGCTGGCCTACCACTTTCCCTCCGAGTTGCATCTCCAGCCCCCTCTCTCTAAGCAGGCTCTTACCACTCACCTTGGCAGAGACATTCCCTGTTTTCAAGCCCTTCTCCAATTAGCTACATTTCCAACTGCATTTCCCCCTTTCTGAAAAAATTAAGTGTGCAGTGATTGTGACATATTCTAAAGAGGTTTGCTTTACCAAGAAAGTGCTGCAAATTGGGCCCCCACAAGGAAATCAGAGTGAGTCACTCAGAACTCTCTGCTTCTGCTTTTCAGGCTGATAAATGCAAGCCATGAGGCACCTCGTGCAAGCCCATTTGGCTCAGCTGAGGCCCAAGAGCGTCACTCCCTAAACAGCAGATCATGGAGAAATAGCCAAACAGGGTCAGCTTGAATCCCATGTTTCTTGTTGTTATAATCTGAGAAAATGAACACTGACAGGATGAAGAGTAATGTCTATTGTATTTCATCTGAGTGTAGTTGGAAAGTAAACAATTGTTAGAGAAATTATTCCAACTCCTCTGCTTCAGCAAACATAGGAGAGAGAGAGAAAAGAAACAAAGATAAACATTCACAGCTCTTGTCATCTTTAACCCAACACAGAAACTCATGACATGAATATCTACCCAGTGGCACATGGCTGGATTGAAAGCTTGGAAATTGAGTGAGAAACAAACTAGTCTAGGAGTGACTGCAGGGGAGAGAGGCAAGCTGAATCTTCAGTTCTGCGTAGCTTGGGAGCGATCATGTTTTAAACAAAGTCGGTAGTGATAAAGCAAAGCACAGTGATAGCAATGAAGCTAGGCTCCAACAGAGAATGAGGTCTGAGCCTTCACTGACGCTGACTCTGCCCAGACACTACTTCCTCTCTCTTTTCTAAGGTCCAGCAAAAGTCCCCCTCCTCCTTGAAGACTTCATGGGTTTCATCTGCCCATATACACCCCCTGTCTTGTGAATTACTGGAGCAGCTACTCTTTAATTTTTAAATTACAGGATAATTGCTTTACAATGGTGTGTTAGTTTCTGCTCTACAACAATGTGAATCGGCTATATGTATACATATACCCCCTCCCTGTTGAGACTCCCTCCTACCCCCACCATCACTGGGCCATCACAGATCACAGAACTGAGCTCCCTGGGCTATCCAGCAGCTTTCTACTAGCATCTATTTTACACATGGAAATGTATATATGTCAGTGCTATTCTCCTAGTTCATCTCACCCTCCTGGAGCAGCTACTTTCATGTTTTACAATATGCAGGTTTTTCAGATTTTCCTTGACTTTGTTCTCTAGTTGATCCATGTGTTTTCACCTCTAATCTCGTGACTGAATTCTGATTCTCTTGGAATAAGAGCTTAGTTTTGTTTTTTGTTTTTTTTTTTTTTCTTTTGGCTCTCCTACACAGACTAGTTTGGAACTGAGCATATCAAAGGCATCTAATGTGTATCTCTTTAGATGATTCTGACAAGTTTTCCTAAGAGTCACCACCCATGGAAGAACCAGGAGAATTGACAGCTTATTTACATTAACTTAGGGGGGACTTGGTTGAGCATGTCCACTTGGATTGTAGGCCCCCTGTTTGTCATTTACTTTCAAGTTGAAGTCTTGAATAACATATCAGACCTGGCGTTCCTTGGTGTTTCTTCTGTTAGTCACCCAAAACCAAGGCCCATATTCTGAGCAGGTGAATAACACAGTCAAAGAACACCTAATAGCGACAAGCTAATAGCTGTAAACATCCAGACATGAATGCTTGGTTCATTTTTTTAATCAAAGCTGCAGCCCACTTTGCTGCTTTCAAGTATGAGCATTGGCCCTCAGGTGGAGGGATGCAGAGGGTGGCAAATTTGATCAGCCGTATCCAATTAGAATTTCATCCTCTGGACACAGAGTAGGGCTGCTGAGTAACCTGTGGATAATGTTGTTTTTCTCATACACATTTGCCTCAGCTGAAAAGGTTTGAACCTTTGGTTTAAAAAAAGCAAGAAAAGTTATATATGCAAAAAGTTTATGGCAGGTGTTCTAATCAGTGAGGTTTGACATAAACAGAATGAGCAACTGTCCTAATTCACTGGGACTGATGTGGTTTCCTGAGACATGGAGCTTTCCATGCTAAAATCAGAAAAGTTCTTGACAAACTGGGACCAGTCATGTCCTAGATTCCAAGAGTCAGCCTTCAGACCTTCAGCAGACCATGTTGTTCAGTCGCTAAGTCATATCCAACTTTTTGCAACCCCATGAACTGCAGTATGCCAGGCTTCTCTGTCCTTCACTATCTCCCGGAGTTTGCTACAACTCATGCCAATTGAATCAGTGATGCCATCCAACCATCTCATCCTCTTTCTCCTCCTTCTCTTCTTGCCCTCAATCTTTCCCAGCATCACAGTCTTTCCAATGAGTCAGTTCTTTGCATCAGGTGGCCAAAGTACTGGAATTTCAGCTTCAGCACCAGCCCTTCCAATGAATAGCCAGGGCTGATCTCCTTTAGGATTGACTGGTTGGAACTCCTTGCAGTCCAGGGACTCTCAAGAGTCTTCAACACCACAGTTCAAAAGCATCAATTCTTCAGTGCTCAGCTTCCTTTATAGTCCAACTATCACATCTATACATGACCACTGGAAAAACCATTAGATATGGCTTTTGGTCTGTCTAGTCATAGCTTTGACTGGATGGACCTTTTATGACAAAGTAATGTCTCTGATTTTTAATATGCTGTCTAGGATGATCATAACTTTCTTCCAAGGAGTGTCTTTATTTCATGGCTGCAGTGATTCTGAACCCAAGAAAATAAAACCTCTCACTGTTTTCATTGTTTCCCCATCTGTTTGCCATGGAGTGATGGGACAAGAAGCCATGATCTTAGTGTTCTGAATGTTGAGTTTTAAGCCAGATTTTTCACCCTCCTCTTTCACTTTCAACAAGAGGCTCTTTAGTTCTTCTTCACTTTCTTCCATAAGGGTGGTTATGGCATATCTGAGATTATCGATATTCTTCCTGGGAATCTTGATTCCAGCTTGTGCTTCAGCCAGCCCAGCATTCCACATGATGTACTATGCATAGAAGTTAAATAAGGAGGGTGACAATATACAGCTTTGATGTACTCCTTTCCTGATTTGGAAATAGTTTGGTCCACGTCCAGTTCTAACTGTTGCTTCTTGACTTGCATACAGATTTTTCAGGAGGCAGGTAAGGTGGTCTGGTATTCCCATGTCTTTAAGAATTTTCCACAGTTTGTTGTGATTCACACAGTCAAGGCTTTGGTGTAGTCAATAAAGCAGAAGTAGATGTTTTTCTGAAATTCTCTTGTTTTTTTATAATCCAAAGAACGATGGAAATTTGATCTCTGGTTCCTCTGCCTTTTCTAAATCCAGCTTGAACAAAAAGCTGGAAGTTCATGGTTCACATACTGTTGAAGCCTGGCTTGGAGAATTTTGAGCATTACTTTGCTACCGTGTGAGATGAGTACAATTGTGCAGTAGTTTGAACATTATTTGGCATTGCCTTTCTTTAGGATTGGAATGAAAAATGACCTTTTCTAGTCCTGTGGCCATTGCTGAGTTTTCCAAATTTGCTGGCCTATTGAGTGCAGCACTTTCATAGCATCATCTTTTAGGATTTGAAATAGCTCAACTGGAATTCCATCACCTCCACTAGCTTTGTTCATAGTGATGCTTCCTAAAGCCCACTTGACTTCACATTCCAGGATGTCTGGCTCTAGGTGAGTGATCACACCATTGTGGTTATCTGGGTCATAAAGACTTTTTTTTTGTATCATTCTTCTTTGTGTTGTTGCCACCTCTTCTTAATATCTTCTGCTTCTGTTAGCTCCATAGCATTTCTGTTCTTTATTGTGGCCATCTTTACATGAAGTGTTCCCTTGGTATCTCTAATTTTTTTGAAGAGACCTCTAGTCCTTCCCATTTTATTGTTTTCCTCTATTTCTTTGCACTGATCACTGAGGAAGGCTTTCTTATCTCTCCTTGCTGTTCTTTGGAACTCTGCATTCAAATGGGTATGTCTTTCCTTTTCTCCTTTGCCTTTCATTTTTCTTCTTTTCTCAACTATTTGTAAGGCCTCCTCAGACAACCATTTTGCCTTTTTACACTTCTTTTGCTTGAGGATGGTCTTGATCACTGCCTCCTGTACAATGTCATGAACTTCTGTCCACAGTTCTTCAGGCACTCTGTCTATCAGGTCTAATCCCATGAATCTATTTGTCACTTCCACTGTATAATCATAAGGGATTTGATTTAGATCATCACCAAATGTTCTAGTGGTTTTCCCTACTTCTTCAATTTAAGTCTGAATTTTGCAATAAGGGGTTCATGATCTGAACCACAGTCAGCTCCCAGTCTTGTTTTTGCTGACTGTATGGAGCTTCTCCATCTTTAGCTGCAAAGAATATAATCAATCTGATTTCAGTATTGGCCATCTGGTGATGTCCATGTTTAGAATCTTGTGTTGTTGGAAGAGGGTGTTTGAAGTGACCAGTGTGTTCTCTAGGCAAAACTCTGTTAGCCTTTGACCTGCTTCATGTTGTACTCCAAGGCCAAATTTGCTTGTTATTCCAGGTATCTCTTGAATTCCTACTTTTGCATTCCAGTCCACTATAATGAAAAGGACATCTTTTTGGGGTGTTAGTTATAGCAGGTCTTGTAGGTCTTTGTAGAACCATTCAACTTCAGCTTTTTCAGCATTTTGGTTGGGACATAGACTTGGATTACTGTGATATTGAATGGTTTGCCTTGGAAACAGAGATCATTCTGTCATTTTTGAGATTGCATACAAGTACTGCATTTCAGACTCTTTTGTTGATTATGATGACTACTTCATTTCTTCTAAGGGATTCTTGCCTATAGTAGTAGAGATAATGGTCATCTGAGTTAAATTCACCCATTTCAGTCCATTTTAGTTCACTGATTCCTAAAATGTTGATGTTCACTCTTGCCATCTCTGTTTGACCACTTTCAGTTTACCTTGATTCATGGACCTACAATTCTAGGTTCCTATGCAATATTGATCTTGGCCCTAACCAATAGAATTGTCTCCTCTTGCCTACCATTTCTCTCGCATTCCAGCCTAAACCCTTACAGCATTCCACTATCATAGATCTGGTCAGATGACTTGTTTGCCAAACACTCACAATAGTCACTTCTCCATTGTACTATGTCCAAGTTCTACACACCCTTCAAACCCCAAATTGTGCCTTCCCCATGAAACATTGTCTTTTTCTATATAAAATAATCCCTTATTTTTAAACGCCTTGGATCCTTGACTCTTCCCTACTTTAGTTAATGTTATTTATGTGTATGATCTTCCTTTATAAACCAAAGTCCTTGAGAGCAAGAATGGTCTGTCATCCACCTTTTTACCCCCACTGAAAATAATAAAAATGTAAATGAATGAAATTGAAGTAAGGCTTAACCTGAGGCATACTCCCTTGCATGGATGCTGTTGCTTGACTTTTGAAACTTTTTTCTATATCCCTATGTCTTCCAACCCTTCCTCCCCATCTTGGTCATCCATTGTCAAAGCCTGAGAGTTGCAGGCAGCCACTCCCTTGCCTTGATGCAAGTCTTGTTGCTGTGGACTCCCAGATGCCATGGCAGGCCAGCAAGGCTCAGCTAAAGGGACTTTGTCCCACAGAACTGTGAAATAGAGATTCCTTTGAGATAAAGCTGAATATTTTCCATGCCCTCTGTCTTCACCTTCATAATTAGCACGCTTTCCTAACACAGGCACAAAACTATACTTCACTTTATCCTCTCCTCCACATCCCCCAGGACACTATGGCTCTGAGTTTGTCCTGCTTCCTGACCCAAGAAATAAAGAAATGTATTAAACTGCCTCAGCATTTAATTATTTTAATATATGGAAATAAAAGGGCTGATTTAAAGCAGAGATGTCTGGAGGAGGCATTTCTCCTTATCCCTGTCAACTCATCCATCATGGAGAAAACATTCAAGAGTTTACAGAAGAAGAGAATCTGAACTTATCTTAAGTTGTTCTTTTCTCAGCTCCTCTTTTTTTCCCCCCTCCACAAGTGTAGCACTTCCTGGTTTGAATGTCGTGCTGTGCTAGTCACTCAGATGTGTCTGACTCTTTGCAACCCTATGGACTATAGCCCATCAGGCTCCTCTGTGCATGGAATTTCCCACATAAGAATATTGGAGTGGGATGCCATTTCCTCCTCCGGGGGATCTTCCTGATCGAGGGATCAAACCCATGTCTCCTGCATCTCTTTCACTGCAAGTAGATTCTTCACTGCTGTACCAATACCAGGCCTCAAAACCCAGTCATTATGGGAATGGTGAACACAGTCAGAAGAAAGGCCTCTGGTGGGGAAGCGCCGAGACCCTTTGGAACAAAGTGGCAAGTCGGAGGAGCTCAAGCCACAGCTGTAGGACAAGCTGAGTCCCAGTCTGTAGCCTTGTCTGTGCCTCCTCTCAGCAACCATCCACTTCATGCAATAAGTGTTCATCAAGCACTTAGCATGTAGCCGCTCTCTGGTTACTAGGAGCGATACACAGTGTCATTTCAGATAGTCGAGAATGAACATAGCATAGGCATGGTATGAATGACCGCCAGCATCCTGGAGCAGGATTTGAAGGGATTCACTGTTCTAGGACTCACTTCTGTTGTTGCCAGACTGTAGGGAGGCCCACGGTTTTCAGATGAATGAACAGAGCAGCTGGTTGGCAGAAGGGACACCCAGGGCCTGCAGGGGTCAGATACTTGCCTGCTGGTATGGAAGGAACTGCTTTCATGCCAGTACTCAGGCAGCAACTGACAGGGCCATGTCGAGGCTAGCCCACTGGATAGGAGCCTTTGATACAATAATGTGCAATAGAGAAAGGGGTCTTTCACCCATGGATCCCACAGTTCAATGTAGGAGATACACAAGGCCATGCTCTGAATGCATCCTGTGATAGATACACTTATCTACTGAAATACTAACCCCCAAAGGCGACAGTACTGGTATTAGTAGGTGGAACTTTGGGGAGGTGATTAGGCTAGGGCTTTTCTGGATAGAGTTAGTGCTCATATAAAAAAGAAGCCACTGAGTTCTCTAGTCCTTCCACCATGTGAGAACAAAGTGAGATGAGTTCAACTAGAGAGGATCTTTTCTTATCTGTTTTACAACCTGATTGTCCTGGCACCCTGACCTTGAACTTCCAAGCTTCACAACTGTGAGGAATACATGTTTGTTGTTTATTAAAAAAAAAAACAGTCTGTGATATTTAGTTATAGTAGCTGAGTGGACTAAAACAGACAGCAATCAGATAATCATACAAACAAATGTAAGATCCCAGTTGGGTCAGAGACTACCATATAAAAACAGTTGTCTGTAAATACTGTTACAAAGATAGGAATCTAAGGCAAGAAGATCAATGCTGGAATGCTACAATACTGGGATTGTAGCACTTCTACAATACTAGAATCTGATCATTTCAGATGGATACAGGAGGCTCCCCAAGGAAGCAAGTTCTCAGTTAAGGTCTGAAGGAAGAGCAGGAGTTAGCAAGTCAATGAGGGGAGAGAAGAGCATTCAAAACAGAGGGAACAACATGTTCAAAAGTCCTGGGGCACAGAGCACTGAGAGAGGAGAAGAGAAAGTTAAGAGGAAGGAAGAAAGTGTATAGGGACTAGTGGTGGGCCTTGAGTTCTATCTATCCCAAGAACAATGACCTGTCACTAAATGCTTCAAAGCACTGGGGTAGGGACCTCTCCGGTGATCCAATGACTAAGACTCCACACTCTCAATGCAGGGGATCCAGATTCAATCCTTGGTCAGGGAACCAAATCCCACATGATGCAACTAAGAGCTCACATGCCACAAAGAAGATCCCACATGCTGCAAATAAGGCCCAGTGCAGTCAAATAAATAAATAAGTACTTTTTTAAAAGACATTGAGTGGCATTATCAGATTAGCATTTTGAAAAGATTGTTTTCCTAGTCGCTTGGGAAATGACTGTGCCTGGAGTAGGAGGCTGAGAGTGGACACTTCACTGGCCAACACCAGGGACCCCCTAAGATCCTATCAATATATATGCAGTGTGTTCCTCAGGGTTCTGACCCCATCCTCAGAGGGAAGAGCTCCCTCCACAAGACGAGACTTTGACAGGATCCTCCTATCAGTGAAAATAGTGAGTGTGTAGTAGGGAGAAAAACATATAGTGGTTTAAAGAATGATATGTTCTCAACCTCTTCCTTAATTGTTATAAACTATCATTTATTAGCACACACTCCAAGGGCCAAGTGCCTGACTAATCATTGCTGCCCACTGCCTTCTTAATTATCAGGCTGATCCAGCAAGAAAGGCATTATCAACTCCATTTTATAAGGTGGGCATTCACACTCAGGGAGTTAACTTGCCAAGGAATCAACACTCAGGTCTTTCTGATTCTTGCTTTTTTGTTTTTAACCCCAAACTGGTTTTTAAATGTGATTATGTGGTTGGTTCCATGATGTGTATAATGCTTCAAAAGATACTATCTTACCCAGAAAAAGTGCAGTCTGATGGAAAGGGGATCACAAGCACATATATACATTTAGGCAACTAAATATAACACAATTAAAATCATACAAAATTTGTTCTTCATGAAAGAGTGATGACTGTCTATATTTAGTAGTATTGCATTTGGCTCAGCATCTCTATGAGGAAGGAATGAACCAAGTTGAAAGCCAACTTTACTGAGTGACAGTTGTGTGCCAGGTATTGAGCTAAGTGCTTTCAGCACATTAACTCAATGAAATCCTCATAGCAAGTTCACCAGGAAGGCAACACTATTGTCTACATTTTGCAGATGGAGAAAGTGGGGCTTATATCGGTCAAAAAAAAAAAAAAAAGAACCCCCAGGATCACAAGTAAGAATCACCAGAAGCTAAATAACTTGTGAAGGGAGAGTAAACGAATACTGATGATGGCTGACTTTCAATCTACAGGAAACTGGAGATAGATTCTAAAATGGAAAACCAAACTCTGTGCTGATGTAAGACCCAGAGAATTAAAACTGACCCTAAACACCCCAACCACAGGAGTCTGACTGCAAAACAGGTTAGCTTCCCAGAGCCAGGCTCTATGGGCAAACTGTTCCTACTTCTTGGAGTTGTTTTGACATTAAAATGTGAAAGTTCTTAAAATAAGGAGGAGGGTAGAGACTCCAAGGAATGTTAAAATAATTTGTGGCAAAACAGAGAAAGTTAAACATTCATTAAGGGGTTTTCATTTCAAATGATCGTTTTACCATATCGATGTCTAAATTGGGGAGCAGGGAGAAGAGGAAGAAACTCTTACTTAATCCCTTTCCTGAATTGACCACAGAGAATGCTCAGCAGAGACCCATGGAGGTTTCAAGCCCCTCCTGTAGAAGCTGGGGTCCACAGATGCAGAAACCTACACAGGTCTCCCTGGCTGCCTGTTCACCTAACCAGAGCCAAGCCGGCTTTGCCAATTGTCAGCACACCAACCCTGACTGTCTCCAGCAGTTACTTAGGGATCCTATGCATATATCTTTTCCCAGAGGCAGAGCTTTGCCCTGGATTATATCTTCATTATTTCACCCTTAAGTGCAAAGAATGAATGTTAGACTCTCAAATCCTAGGAAATATCTGAAACCCAGCCCAGCAGATATCCATAAATTAAGTAATGTCCAGCCTCAAACATAAGCTGTCATTTCCAAAAGCCTGGAGGGTGTGTATGTCCAGGGAACAGTCTAAAATGAACACGCTCTGTTCTGGCTTTCAGATCTATGTTGTTCATCAGAACTCTTTCCACTCCTTTGCGCTAGAGGTACAGGTAGCCTCACAGCTGAAATTCACCCTCTTGTTCATTGCCTTCAGAGCAGACTTTCTGCTGCTTTCCTGGGTGAATGTTCAACATTCTCAATATGTTCAAAGGCTTGCCTACCCTTGAATTAATTTATTCATTCATATATCTCACCATGAATTTACCAGTTATTCTTTGAATGCTTATTTGCCAGGCATGGAGCTAACCACACTGATAGTACATCAATGAGCAAGCAGTCACCAGAATTTTAGCCTTCAGATTTATTCAACTTTTCATCATGGCTGCATCTTGACATGCTGCCCAGCAGAAGACTGATTAGAATACATCATTACATCAGCACCGATTGCTGTATCAATGCCCTGGAAGCAGTCACTGGCTGTCCAGTTTGTCTGGGGCAGAATGCTTGCAGAAAAGCAAGCCTGGGAAGACTCGGGGACTCCTGGGGGTACTGTCACCTGGAAGGTGGTGTCAACAGACCCAAGATGAGAAAACGGAAACCCAGAAAATAAAACACAAATGCCCCACCAGACTCTGCTGTAATGGATAGGCCACATCCTCACTCACTCAAAAGCACCAGCTGTGGAATGATAATGTATCATGCTGTGTACCAGAGGCTACAAAACACCCAAAGGTTAGCTCCCCACACTCAGGCCACTTAGCACAAAGGGAGCCACAGATGCACGAAAATTTGAATTACAGAACAAGTGATTGATTAAAGTCATCTCTCACTTGACTCACTACAATAATTTTCTCATTTCCCCTCTTGCCACAGATGCCCCTTGCTGCCCACTCCCACCTCCCCCAACTCTAATTCATTCTCCATGTCCTGGCTAGAGTTATTTATAAAACACCTCCCTGGAAAACTGCCTGCAAAGGTAGTTCTCAAACTACCATTCAAGAGGCCTGGAGGTCAATCTGAGCCTCCATATTTACCAAATCAGGATTTCTATAGGTAGGGCCTTGGACACTGCACATTAAACATATATTAGAAAAATTTTCATTCACACACTCACTCATTAGTAATTCTAATTCCCAGTTTGAAAGTTAGCCCATGGATAGAAAAGTTGATTGTTGGGGCTGGATGCCCTTCATAAAGGATCCTAGCCTACCTTTCCAATCTCATTTGAGGCCATTATAATACCCCACGCATTATGTCTTAGTAACATAGATATACTCCCTGAACAAGCTAGAAATTTTCCTTCTCCTGTGCCATTTTCATGCAAATCCCTCTGCCTGGAATTCCCAACCCTCCCTCTCCCAGTCAAATCCCTACTAGTCTGTGCATGGGTGTGCACGTGCTCACGAGCGTGTGCACGCGCACACACACACACACACACACATACACATACACACACTTCACTTGGAAAACTCTTATTCACCTATTAAAAACCAGAACAAGAACTTCTGGTGGTCCAATGGCTAAGACTCTGTGCTCTCAATGCAGGGGGCCTGAGTTCGATTCTTGCTTTGGGAACAAGATCCCACATGCTGCAACTTAGAGTTCAAAGATTTCACAACTAAAGATCCTGCATGCCGCGGGGAAGACAGAGGATCCCGCATGCTGCAACTAAGATCCAGCACAGACAAATAAGTAAATGTTTAAAAGCCAGAACGAATATCACTATCTTGTTATCTTACAGACCCCTTCAATTTCTTGTAAAATGCACTGTTGTCTTACTGTGTTTCCACAGCACCGTAGTTTCTATTTTCCTTCACTAATCCCATGTATTGTACTACTGAATTTGTATCAAGTGGCTGCTCTCCCTGTTCATATACACCCACATGCATTTACTTCTTGAGGTTTTAGGGGGTATGGACCATTTCTTATCCATCTCTAAATTCCAAGTGCCCAACACTTAACTGCTCAACAAATATTATATTGAACTGAGGCTATTCAAAGTTTACAGATGAAACATGTAGCATCTTTCCTTACACATGGCTAACTTTTAAAAAAACATTTACTTCTTCCTCTCCCCTCTAAGGAAGTCATATGGAACTAAATCTTCTAATCCATGAGCAAAGAATGTATTTAACTCCACCTACTTAGGTCTTCTTTAATTTCTCTCAGTAAGTTTTTAAATACTCTGGTTAGAGGTTTTGTATCTCTTTTCTTACATCCACTTTTAGGTATTCAACATTTTTGATATTTTTTAACTGTTTTTTATATTTTAAGACATACAGAAATGCAACTAATTTTTGTATATTGCCCTTGTATTCAGTCACTAAATTTTAATATTAGTTTTAATAGTTTTTCTGTAGATTTATTAAATCCTCTATATACAAAAATAATACCAGTTTATTTCTTTTCCAATTCTTATACTTTTATTTTTCTTGAGTCATTGCTCTGGTGACTTCTAGAACAATGTTGAACCAAATTGGTGATAATTGATGCCATTATTTTATTCCCCTATGCTACATAGACTATGCCTAAATATTTCATAATTATATAATAATATTTCCCATCACTATGTAAAAACTGAGTCTTTTTAAACTTATGTTAGCCATGAATGGGTGTTGAATTTTATCTAATTTTATCTGTATCCACTTATATGATTATATAGTTTATTATTTGTAATGTTTATGTGGTAAATATGTTAATTTCAAGTATTAAGCCAATCTTTCACTCCTAAAATAAACAAGTTGGTAATGATATAAAATTATTTTCATAGACCACCAGATTCATTCTTCTACTTATCATGTTTATATCCATGAGCATGAGAGAGTTAGCCTGTGAAATTGATTTTCTTATAGTATCTTTGTCAAGTTTTGATATCAAGTTTTGATATCAAGTTTTTCTGGACTCATGGAAAAGGTTGACAAATGTTCTATCTTTTCTTCTCTGGAAAGTCTGTGGTCCAGCCCTCTTCATTTTAACCAGAAATGGAAATGTCTCCCCTTTTCTTCTCCTACAAACACTTTATCTTTGAGGGGAAAACATACTGAACAATAAAAAAGTAAGTTGGCTTAAACAATACCAACTTCAAGGACCTAGAACACTCTCAAAAACTTGACTCAATACCACCTCTGCATTGTAAGCTACACAAATTATTTCTGCGTAAGTATACTTTATCCTTAATATCAATGTGTAAATAGACTTCAAATTTATCACTGTATTTTATTATAAATATTCTTATGTCATGTCATCATACTCATTACCTCTTTTGACAAGTACACAAACCCTTGAGTAATGTGAGATGGACACACAATATTTAATCCTGCTCTACTATATTCAAGCAGACCTTCAGTATAGACTAATGATATTCTGACCATATGTAGAATTACTTTATGCTTTGAGTCAACCGATTTCAGTATAAATGCAGACTAATACTCAGTTTTTAATGAACATTAATTCTTTCAGATATTGCCATTGCTATTTGCTTGGTAAGTATGCTTTGCTGCTTCTCTTCTGTTAGTGCAAAGTAAAATTTTAGAATACAGTTATTCATAGTCCCTGCAAATGAAAAAGTAATCAACAAACTCTTTCTTATTGAATTTATTAATGAATTAATAATGAATGACTGCAAGGAGATCAAACCAGTCAGTCCTAAAGGAAATCAACCCTGGATATTCATTGGAAGGACTGTTGCTGAAGCTGAAACTCCAATATTTTGGCCACCTGATGCGAAGAACTGACTCCTTGGAAAAGCCCCTGATGCTGGGGAAGATTGAAGGCAGGAGGAGAAGGAAACGACAGAGGATGAGATGGTTGGATGGCATCACTGACTCGATGGACATGAGTTTGAGAAAGCTACAGGATATGGTGAAGGACAGGGAAGCCTGGCATGCTGCAGTCCATGGGGTCACAAAGAATCAGGCACAATTGAGCGACTGAACAACAGCAATAATGAATGACTGGAAAGTTAACCATCCTCAGAAGTCAAGAGTTAGAAAACTACAGTTTGTGAGTGAAGTTTACTCACTCTCTGATGGTTAAAAAAAAAATGTGGATTAGACACAGCCACATTAATTTGTTTATATACATTCTCTTTTGGAATTGAATTTCTTCTGTTTTTAGACTTGAATAGTTGCAACAGAGACCATATGGCCCCTAAATATGGTCTAAATATTTACTATATATAATAGTAAACAATGCAAAATATTTACTATCTGGTCTTACAGGAAAAGTGTTCCAACCTCTGCTCTAAAACAGTATTCCCTAAATAATTGGAGAGTGGTCAGAATGCATCTACCACAGGGAGGTCTATGCAAATATAATCTTCCAGTTTATTGTTAAAAGAATAAAGGAGAACATCAGAGGTGAAGATGCTGGTAACAAATAAAGATTCTGAATTTTTTCTTGAGGCAGCATGGTCAAGTGTGTTTGTCAAAGGTCAAAATGTGAGTGCTTCATATCTTTAACCAACATTCATTTCTGCATCACATTGCTGTCCAGCTTTTCTCCTTCTCAGAGTTTTTGGTTAAGTTTTTTTTTCCCCCCTGAATTTCAGGATTTTCATTGCCTATTTTTTAAATAACAGGATTTCACTGAACTAAAGTAAAAGAGTTACCCAGGCAAGGAATGTGGAATGTTAAGATGACTGTGACAATTTAGCAGATGTCTGGACTATAAGAAAGAGCTTCTCATATAAGTCTTTCTTATTAAAATGAAGAATCCCTGCCTCATGAGCCAAATTGGTCAACAATTAAATGTGTAGTCAAATGGAAATTCTACAATGCAGGAAAATGCCTAAGTAACATTTGTTTTCAATTTCCATTATCCTTCTTCTCCATTAAGAAGGAAACCCTTTTAGCAAGAATTCTAGTGTCTATGCTTTCATAACATATAAAGTAATTTGCAGAAACCCAAAATTTACTATTTAAACATAAAAGTGGAGTAATGCTATTCATTCTCAGCACATGACATGGTACACATAAAGTATCAAGATGTCATAAGAAACAAATGGTAAAATCAGAATCTATTATGGAAAATAAAAAGCAAGATATGGCATCACAAGTGATTCCATATCAGTTTTCTGGTAGCCAAAAAGCTAACCAACTAATTAATTCTATTTTTTGTGGCAAATGGTGTGGGTTGTTTGGCTTTTTTCCTGGATTGTTCATGTGATGTTTTCCTAGTCATCATGTTAAACTGAATAACAGATTTTTAGTAATGCACTATATAGTCCCCAAATCCAAGCATATGTATGAGAACAAGAATAGAAAACTATTAGGCACATGAACAGAGAATAATCCACCATAAAGTAAACCATAGAGTCAGATATTACTATTGGTGACCTTAGAAAAAAAAGCACAAAGACTAGCCAGCTTATTTCATTTTAAGCAAATAAGTACCATAATTCAGATGTTATTTTTTCTTCAAAAAGCATTTCTTTCTTGAAAGATTTACTATATTCCTTTCCATTATTTTTAAAAAAGAGCAATCCTAGTACATTACTTTTTGACTCAATTCAGTAAGCTTATATTTTCGACTTTTTAGAATATTTTATGCATCAAGAAAAGTGTACCTTAAAATATTGTCAACATGACTATATTACCCTAGGCACTCTATAGATTCACTGCACTCTATAGATTCACTCTATAGATTCACTCTATACATTCACTACCAATGATGTTTTTCACAGAATGAGAACAAAAATATTTTTAATTGTATTAAAACATAAAAAATGTCAAATTTCCTTGAGAAAAAAGTCTTGAGGGAAAAAAAAAGAACAAAGCCAGGGGTATCATACTGCAGGCTTCAGACTACTTTACAAAGTTTACTAATCAAAATAGCATGGCACTGGCACGCACACACACACACAAAACCAGATACATAGATCAGTGGAAGAGAATAGAGAACCCGTGAATAAACCCATGCATTTATGGCTCAGTTCAGTTCAGCTCAGTTCAGTCACTAACTCGTGTCCAACTCTTTGTGACCCCATGAACTGCAGCACGCCAGGCCTCCCTGTCCATCACCAACTCCCAGAGTTTACCCAAACTCATGTCCACTGAGTCAGTGATGCCATCCAAACATCTCATCCTCTGTCGTCCCCCTCTCCTCCTGCCTTCAATCTTTCCCAGCATCAAGGTCTTTTCAAATGAGTCAGCTCTTCACATCAGGTGGCCAAAGTATTGGAGTTTCAGCTTCAACATCAGTCCTTCCGATGAACATTCAGGACTGATCTCCTTTAGGATGGACTGGTTGGATCTCCTTGCAGTTCAAGGGACTCTCAGGAGTCTTCTCCATCACCAGAGTTCAAAAGCATCAATTCTTTGGTGCTCAACTATCCTTATGGTCCAACTCTCACATCCATACATGACCACTGGAAAAACTATAGCCTTGATTAGATGGACCTTTGATGGCAAAGTAATGTCTCTGCTTTTTAATATGCTGTCTAGGTTGATCATAACTTTTCTTCCAACGAGTAAGCGTCTTTTAATTTCATGGGTGAAGTCAACATGTGCAGTGATTCTGAAGCCCCAAAAAATAAGTCTACCACTGTATCCACTGTTTCTCCATCTATTTGCCATGAAGTGATGGAACTGGATGCCATGATCTTTGTTTTCTGAATGTTGAGCTTTAAGCCAACTTTTTCACTCTCCTCTTTCACTTTCATCAAGAGGCTCTTTAATTCTTCTTCACTTTCTGCCATAAGAGTGGTGTCATCTGCATACCTGAGGTTATTGACATTTCTCCCGGTAATCTTGATTCCAGCTTGTGCTTCATCCAGACCAGCGTTTCTCATGATGTACTCTGCATATAGTTAAATAAGCATGGTGAAAATATATAGCCTTGATGCACTCCTTTCCCTATTTAGAACCAGTCTGTTTTTCCATGTCCAGTTCTAACAGTTTCTTCTTGACCTGAATACAAATTTCTGAAGAGGCAGGTCAGGTGGTCTAGTATTCACATCTCTTTCAGAATTTTCCACAGTTTATTGTGATTCACACAGTCAAAGGCTTTGGCTTAGTCAATAAAGCAGAAATAGATAGTTTTCTGGAACTCTTGCTTTTTCAATTATCCAACAGATGTTGGCAATTTAATATCTGCTTCCTCTGCCTTTTCTAAAACCAGCTTGAACATCTGGAAGTTCACAGTTCATGTAATATTGCAGCCTGGCTTGGAGAATTTTGAGCATTACTTTGCTAGCATGTGAGATGAGTGCAATTGTGCAGTAATTTGAGCAATCTTTGGCATTGACTTTCTTAGGGATTGGAAAGAAAACTGAACTTTTCCAGTCCTGTGGCCACTGTTAAGTTTTCCAAATTTGCTGGCTTATTGAGGGCAGCACTTTCACAGCATCATCTTTTAGGATTTGAAATAGCTCAACTGGAATTCCATCACCTCCACTAGCTTTGTTCATAGTGATGCTTCGTAAGTAAGGCCCACTTGACTTCACATTCCAGGAATTCTGGCTCTAGGTGAGTGATCACACCATTGTGGTTATCTGGGTCATGAAGATCTTTTTTGTACAGTTCTTCTGTGTATTCTTGCCACCTCTTCTTAATATCTTCTGCTTCTGTTAGGTCCCTACCATTTCTGTCCTTTATCGAACCCATCTTTGCATGAAATGTTCCCTTGGTATCTCTAATTTTCTTGAAGAGATCTCTAGTCTTTCCCATTCTATTGTTTTCCTCTATTTCTTTGCAGTGATCGCTGAGGAAGGCTTTCTTATCTCTCCTTGCTATTCTTTGGAACTCTGCATTCAAATAGGTATATCTTTCCTTTTCTCCTTTGCTTCTCACTTCTCTTCTTTTCACAGCTATTTGTAAGACCTCCTCAGACAGCTATTTTGGCTTTTTTACATTTCTTTTTCTTGGGGTTGGTCTTGCTCCCTGTCTCCTGTACAATGTTATGAACCTCTGTCCATAGTTCATCAGGCACTCTGTCTATCATATCTAGTCCCTTAAATCTATTTCTCACTTCCACTGTATAACTGTTAGGGATTTGATTTAGGTCATACTTGAATGGTCAAGTGGTTTTCCCTACTTTCTTCAATTTAAGTCTGAGTTTGGCAACGAGGAGTTCATGATCTGAGCCACAGTCAGCTACTGGTCTTATTTTTGCTGACTGTATAGAGCTTCTCCATCTTTAGCTGCAATCTGATTTCATTGTTGATGTATAGAATCTTCTCTTGTGTTGTTGGAAGAGGGTGTTTGCTATGACCAGTGCATTCTCTTGGCAGAACTCTATTAGCCTTTGCCCTGCTTCATTCCATACTCCAAGGCCAAATTTGCCTGTTACTCCAGGTGTCTCTTGACTTCCTACTTGTGCATTCCAGTCCTCTATAATGAAAAGGACATCTTTTTTGAGTGTTAATTCTAGAAGGTCTTGTAGGTCTTCATAGAACCGTTCAACTTCTGCTTCTTCAACATTACTGGTCGGGGCATAAACTTGGATTTCCATGATATTGAGTGGTTTGTCTTAGAGATAAACAGAGATCATTTTGTCATTTTTGAGACTGCATCCAAGTGCTGCATTTCAGACTCTTTTGTTGACTATGAGGGCTACTCCATTTCTTCTAAGGGATTCTTGCCCACAGTAGTAGATATAATGGTCATCTGAGTTAAATTCACCCATTCCCGTCCATTTTAGTTTTAGCTGTGGCTCTGTCTCTTCATTCTTTCTGGAGTTATTTCTCCACTGATCTCCAGTAGAATTTTGGGCACCTACCAACCTGGGGATTCCATCTTTCAGTGTCCTATCTTTTTGCCTTTTCATAGTGTTCATGGGGTTCTCAATGCAGGAATACTTAAGTGGTTTGCCATTCCCTTCTCCAGTGGACCACATTTTGTCAGAAATCTCCACCATGACCTGTCCATCTCAGTGGCCTCACACAGCATGGTTCATAGTTTCATTGAGTTAGACAAGGCTGTGGTCCATGTGATCAGATTGGTTAGTTTTCTGTGATGGTGATTTTCAGTCTGTCTGCCCTCTGATGGAGAAGGAAAAAAGGCTTATGAAAGCTTCCTGATGGGATACACAGTGAGGGGGATACTGGGTCTTGTTCTGATGGGTGGGGCCATGCTCAGTAAATCTTTAAAACAATTTTCTGTTGATGGGTGGAGCTGTGTCCCCTCCCTACTATTTACCTGGGGCCAAACTATGGTGGGGGCTTCCCTGGTGGCTCAGAGGTTAAAGCTTCTGCCTACAATGTGGGAGACCTGGGTTCAATCCCTGGGTTGGGAAGATCCCCTGGAGAAGGAAATGGCAACCCACTCTAGTATTCTTGCCTAGAGAATCCCATGGATGGAGGAGCCTTGTGGGCTACAGTCCACGGGGTTGCAAAGAGTTGGACACAACCGAGTGACTTCAATGCAGTTCAAACTATGGTGGAGGTAATGAAGACAATGGTGACCTTCCTCAAAAGATCCCAGGTATGTACTGCTACAGTCCGTGCACCACCAACCCACGCCTTCCCTGGAGACTCCTGGACACCCACAGGCAAGTCTCCTGTGGGGTCACTGTTCCTTTCTCCCGAGTCCTGGTGCACAGGTTCTGTTGTGCCCTCCAAGAGTCTATTTCGCAGTCCTACGTAAGTTCTGGCAGCTCTCTAGTGAGGTTAATGGCGACCTCCTCCAAGAGGACTTATGCCATACGCACATCCAGAGCCCCTGCTCCTGCGGCAGGCCACTGCCAACCCGTCCCTCCACAGGAGACGCTCAGACACAGTTCTGTCTCAGGCTCTGTGGGGCCCCTGGGTCCTGTGCGCACAAGGTTTGTTTTGAGTCCTCTGAGTCCTCTGAGTGTCTCTGGCAGGAACGGGGTTTGATTCTAAACGTGAGATCCCCCCTCCTACCATCTTGCAGGAGCTTCTCCTTTGCCCTTGGACGTGGGGTATGTCCTCACAGCCGATCCAGCGCCTACCATCTTACTGCGGTTTTTCTGACCTTGGATGTGGGGTATCTCCACACAGCCGCTCCAGCACTGCGCAGCCACCACTGCATAAGCCGCACTTACGGCTCCGAGCTTGTAAAGTCGTATCCAACTCTCTGCAACCCCGTGGACTGTAGCCCACCAGGCTCCTCTGTCCATGGGATTTCCCAGGCAAGAGTGCTGGAGTGGGTTGCCATTTCCTTCTCCAGGGGATCTTCCCAACCCAGGGATCAAACCCAGGTCTCCAGGACTGCAGGCAGATGCTATACTGTCTGAACCACCACTAACCTACCACAAAAGAAACAAGAATTTACAGGATAAAAAAGATGGTCTCTTCAATAAGTGATATTGGGGAAATTGAATGGCTACATGTAAAAGAATGAAATTTGAACATTTTTGCACATAAGTTTATTTTCAAAAATAAATTCAAAATGGATTAAAGCCCTAAATGTAAGATGTGAAACCATTAATCTCCTACAGGACAATATAAGAACACTCTTTGACAAAAATCATAACAATATTTTTTTGGGGGGGATCTATCTCCTAAGGTAAAAGAAACAAAAACAAAAATAAACAAATGGGAAACAAACTTAGAAGCATTTTACACAGCAAAAACCATTGACAAAAAAAAAAAAAAGACAGCATATGGAATGGATAAAATATTTTCAAATGATATGACTAATAAGGGGTTACTATCCAAAATAAATAATGAGCTCACACAACTCAATATTTAAAAACAACAAACAATCTGATTTTAAAAATGGGTAGAAGACCTGAATAGATACTTTTCCCAAGAAGACACACAGTTCGCCAACAGGCACATAAAAATATACTCAGCATCACTAATCAGAGAAATGCAAATCAAAACCACAATGAGGTATTATCAACCATCTATCAGAAAGGCTACCACCAAAAAGTCTGCAGATAACAAATTTTGGATGCGGAATAAAGGTAACTGTAGTACACTGTTGATGGGAATGTAAACTGACAGAGCCAGGATGAAAAGCAGTATAAAGTTTCCTTTAAAAACTAAAATTAGAACTACCATATGTTCTAGAAATTCTACTCTTGGATATATACTCAGGAAAAAAAAATGAAAATGCTAATTTGAAAAGACACATGAAGTACTTATAGCTGCATTATTTACAATAGCCAAGATATGGAAGTGTCCATCAACTGATGAGTGACAAAGGAGAAAGAGGATATGTATACGTATATACATATATATATATATATATATATATATATATATATATATATAATATGTGTGTATGTATGCACTTCCCCGGTGGCTCAGACAGTAAAGAATCCACCTGCAATGTGGGAGACCTGGGTTTGATCCCTGGGTTGGGAAGATTCCCTGGAGAAGGGCATGGCAACCCACTCCAGTATTCTTGCCTGGAGAACTCCATGGACAGAGGAGCCTGGCAGGCTATATACTCCATGAGGTCACAAAGAGTCCAACATGACTGAGCAACTAAACACAGTACAACACACACACATGCATATATAAAATAAATGCCAATCAGTCATTAAAAATAATGAGATTACGCCATTGGCAACAACATGGATGGGCTTGGAAGCTATTATGCTTAAGTCTGATGGAGAAAGACAAATACTGTACGTTACGACTTATTTGTGGAATTTAAAAACTTTTTCAAAAAAGAATGAATATAACAAAACAGAAACAGACTCACAGGTATAGAGGAAAACTATTGGTTCCCAGTGGGCAGAGAGAAGGGAAAGAACCAAGTTAGGGGTAGAAGTTTAAGAGATACTAACTACTATGTATAAAATAAATAAGCAACAAGCATATCTTATACAGCTAAGGGAAATGTAGTGATGATTGTTTAGCAATTTTAAATGGAGTAAATATTAAATCACTGTGTTGTAATCTGAAACTAATATTGTAAATCAACTATACTTCAATTAAAATTTAATAACTAACAATACAGAACATTGCACAATGCAGGTTGCACAATGTACCACTATTTGTGGTAAAAAGAGATAAGTGTACATTTATTTGTGCACATGTGTGTGCTTTCACATTCAGACCACCTCTGGAAAAATTATATGAGGCATATATATATATATATATTATTATTATATAGTTAGGAGATGGCTGGCATGAGTTAGGAAACTGGGAAACTGGGGGATGGGATGTGAGAAGATTGTATTTTACTGTATATTCTTTCATTCATTCTGAATTTTGGTTCAGAAATATATATTACCAAAAAAATAATTTTATGTAAGCAAAATTGGCAAATGTTTTCCTATTATAATTTCAGGTTACCTTACAGACTGTGAATAATCAGAACACTTGGAAAATTTCACAACTAATAAAAAATGCTATTACATTTTCTCTTTCAGAAAATCTAAAACAGTTCTTAGTTTCCATGATGATCTCCTTTGTTTCCATTCTGACTTCTTTTGAATAGTTAAGCTTCAAAATTAGATTGTCACCTCATTTGTGACAGGCCTTCGTGAATTTTCCAATGGTCATGAAGAGTCAAAAAGAAGTGAACAATATTTCACAAAGGTCTGCACTAGTTCCAGGCTGGGTGGGGACATCACGGAAAAGGTTGCTCTCCTCAAAGTCTGCTAAGATGACTACAAAAAACAAAATGAGGCAAAATAATTTAGATGAACTTACGGCAGCCTTGGTTAAGACTCAGTTCTCTCTC
The DNA here is from genome assembly GCF_023699985.2 of Odocoileus virginianus. Lineage (NCBI taxonomy): Eukaryota > Metazoa > Chordata > Mammalia > Artiodactyla > Cervidae > Odocoileus > Odocoileus virginianus. Next base: position 24,704,437 of record NC_069679.1, read on the forward strand.
GGACCCAGAGGAAGGTCATGGCAAGAATTACACACCCTCAGTTTTGCCCCAGGCTTGGAGGTATGCCAGCATTTTAGTTGGAGGCCAGTGGGGAAAGAGGCAGAAGACAATCACAGGGCATGTCAGAGCTTGAGATGTGAACATCAGTGGAGTGAGGGACAGGGTTCCAAGGCAGGCAGAGTGTGTCTCTGTGTCCCAGCCTTTGGGTCCAGGCCATCTGACCTGATGTGCAAAGAATAGCAGCAGAAATCTCTAAGGAGTGGTGAAATACAGGTTTCTGGAAGAAGTATGGTCAGAGGCCATTTTTGAGCAGACGGTTTCAACCTAATGTAAATTAGGATCCTACCAATAGCTCAGTGACCCTGGAACAGAGTCCAGATGCTGGAAAGAAGAGGCTGGAAATCACTGAGGTTCAGATACTTGTGTGCAAATCTGGGTTGAGATGCAGCCTCAGCAACAGAGCAGGCAAACTTAGCAGGTACAGGAGAGAAGACCAGGGGGAAAATCCACTCCTGCTTCATCAGACCAAGAAGTCCAGCAGCAAGACTGAGACCAGACATCAGTCATCAGGAGAGAAGGGTGAGTAATTTTCCAAGCCACGGTCCTTAGCTCTCACTCCTATTTTATAGTTTTATTTTTCTCTCTCAGAGAATTCAATTTGATATATTCCATTATTATTACTAGACTAATTACTCCAAATGAGGATCTACATGCCTGTTCTAACATGCATCTCCAAGACTTCCCTCTAGGGGTGTTAATCTCCTTGCTTGCTCACTTTATTCTCTTATCTACAAACTAGACATTTCCTATGGGATGCCTCACCATCATTATAAACTCAACACATCCTCATAAGCCAAATGCAACCTCTTTCTTTCCATCACCCCCCATCTTTCCCTTGTCCCCAATTTCTTTATTCAGTCATTGGTATCTACATCCTCTCTACCACCTGAGTTCAAAATTTAGCTATTTTTCTCTGCCACCTCCTTAGAAATCCAGAATCACAAACATCTGCATTTGTTCATTTAAATATAATACTGAATGCAAACTAGTGCTAAACTATGCTGCAGGTACTGTCAACCCTCCTTTGAAATACACTTTCTCTCTTGTATATTTTCTCTCTCGTATATATTTCTTGAAAGAATCTCACATTCTTCCCTGTTTTCCACCACCACACATCCAAGATAATCTAATTTAGGTATTCAGGTACTTCAAAAGTTTCATAAAAGGCCTTCATGATTCTGACTTTACTCCTTCTAATCCATTCACATCTCTAGATTAATTTTCTAAATTATTTTTTCATTCTTATTTTATTTACTTTTATTTTTTGGCCATGCCGTTTGGCATGTGGGATCTTTGTTCCCTGATTAGGGATCAAACTCGTGCCCACTGCATTGAAAGGACAGTCTTAACCATTAGTCCCTAGACTAATTTTAACCTATCACTTTCTAGTAGGCCCTGCATTATAATTATCCAGTGCTTAACAGTCTCCCTCTCTCTAGACAGTAAACTCTTTAAGGGTAGGCTTACCTGCAGTTGTATCGTCAAAGCCTACATTAGTGTCTGAAATATAATAGTATCCAAGCAAAGTTTTAAATAAATTTAAAATTTGTTGAATAAATTCTCAAAGGCTTTCCAAGGCCCCTTACAACTGGTTGCATCAAACCTCTATGTCTCTGCTTAGCTTTCAAAGTCCTTCAATGTCTGGCCAAAATGTGTTTATTAATACTTAACACTATTTCCCATTACTTGTTTCTCTTGCACATCTCAAGCCCATTTCCTCCTACCCCTACAATTCTTGTGCTAATATCACCTTCACACACTTATCTTTAGTGTTTGTTGCCTGGAATATCCCCTTTTCCTCTCTCATTCAGGGGATCTTGACTCAGCACCAGCTGTGGCGGTGTTCCAACTCCAGAGCGGAGGAGGCTGAAGAATAATGGCCATTCCTCTCTCTTCCTTCCCTAGGAAGTATTCTCTGGCCCCTCTGAACTTCCAGTGTCAGTGAAAGGACATATTCTTTTCATCTTAAGGTTTTGGCAAGTTAAGTCCAAGTCCATCAGTGATGTAAGTGGAGTCAAAGGGTAGAAAGTAAAATCTATCAGAGGCCACACACCACTCATGCAACACCAAGTTCAACAGGGTGGGTGGAGGAAGGGGGCAAGGGAGGTCACAGACTGTCAGGTTTGCCAGAGGTTAGCACCCCACTCCAGTACTCTTGCCTGGAAAATCCCATGGATAGGATTTTGAGCCTGGTAGGCTGCAGTCCATGGGATTGCTAGGAGTCAGACACGACTGAGCGACTTCACTTTCACTTTTCACTTTCATGCATTGGAGAAGGAAATAGCGACCCACTCCAGTGCTCTTCCCTAGAGAATCCCAGGGACAGCGGAGCCTGGTGGGCTGCCGTCTATGGGGTCGCACAGAGTCGGACACGACTGAAGTGACTTAGCAGCAGCAGCAGCAAGACACAGGTGCTCATCTGCCTCCTGTTTCCCTAGCTGACCCACTCCTTGGGTAAAAATCAGGCACTTGGCAAACCTGACTTCTCATCTCGATACCCTTCTACTTCCCTCTGTGTTGTTATTATCTGAAAAACAAAGAATCTGAAACAGCCCTTCAAGAATGGCAGAGCCAAAGTTTTTGAGGTGAGTGAAAGGATAGGCTAGAGGCAACAGATGATTCTAAACATCCTTTACCTATGGTCCAAGGAGATAGCAGTCACATCCTGATATCCATTCTATCCTGACTATCCCACCCCATTACCTTCAAGCCCAAGTTCATTGTAAATTAAAATGTTCACTATATGCCAGACACTATTCCAGATACAGAGGGATGAGTGAGACATAGTTTCCGGTGCCCCACCGCTTCAGTAATCCCAGAACCTCCACAACAGGCCACCTGTGCCTCCTGGGTCTCTTTGGTACCCACTTGCACCCTGACCTCACTTCAAATCCCTTCCCCAGGCATCTAGATTTTCCTATGCAAGACCTACCTCATAGACTTGACCTATTGCATTTTTCTTTTCTCCCTTAACTTCCAAAGCCCTCTTTGACCTTGCCCTCTGATTCTCCTTTTCTTCCAGCTTTTCTCAGACTCAGCTCTGGTTACAAAAATCCCAAGACTGGTGATGGCTTCAGATTAAAATGTCTTGAATGCCACTGAATTGTTCACTCTAAAATAGTTTAAATGATAAATTTTATGTATATTTTACAACCATAAAAAAATAATCCCAGGTCCAACCATAGTCCCCAGTCCTGACCCTGGAAGCAAACATCAGTCATCTGTTGTGAGGAAACTCAGAGTCAAGTAGAGGAAACACAACCCACACATCCATTAATTCAGTAAACAATCTGCTACATGCTAAACACTGTGCTGAGAACTAAGAATTCAAAGACTATACTATCTTTATAAAGGTTTTAATCTAGCCTGGGGAATAGTCATCAAGCAAATGGGCATAGAACTAAACAATTCATTAAGATAATGATAAATGCTATGAAGGGATCTGCAGGGTCCTAGGAGAGCACCTAACAGGCGGATATGAGCTGGCCTGGGGCTTCTAGAAAGTTTCTCTGATACAGTGCTGTTGAAGATGACACTTAATAGGTGAGTAGATGTTACCCAGGGAAAGGGGTGTGATGGGGTGGTTAGGGGACAGAACATTATAAGTGGGGGAACCACAGGAGTAAAGCAAGACTTCTCCCAAAAGGTCAACAGTGACATGATCCCTTTGAAAGTCTGCCAGAAGCCAGTGTAGGCAGTGAGGGGAGAGAGGCTAGTTGCCTCACATAAGCTCCAACTGCTAGAAGCCCTAAAACTAAAAACTATGCAAAGACATTCAGAGGAAGGAGGCAATGTCTTTTGAATGGGGGAAAAGATAAGTTGTTTAAAAACAAACACATAAAGTTAATATTTGGAGGGAATCAGAGACTCGTGACTAAAGAAGGAAGAAATGGGTATTTCAGGGGAGAAAAAAGCCCTAAGCTAAGGTAAAAACATGGGGAAACCCTGGGGGACTTTGGCAACAGGCCATAGTCTGTTTTAGTGAAGTTCAGAGAGGATAATGCAGGAAAACGAGGCTCGATATGAAAGGTAAAAGGGGAAAGTATAAATAGAGGTTCCTTTCAAAATCTTGAGCCAGGATGGTTGGTCCTAGAACAGTAGGTAGGAATATTCCACCCCATCTCTCAGCCTCTCACCTGTCTCCTACCACCACCATGGATGACTGTACACACCAAAACACCAGCCCTCAAGCATCGGCGTCGTGGCAATGCCACCCCCTTAGAGGGACTCGACCCTCCAAGACCTCAAGTCCCAGTGCCAGGGACACTGTTAAACAGTGTGGAAGCAGCACTACAATTAGCCATGGTGCTCAAATGATGAGAAACTAGCAGGCTTCTATCAGCACAGCATAGGCTGTAGACACCCATTGACCACCCTGCTTCTTCAGGCCCCGAGGGGAATGCAGGCAGTTAAAAAGTCTGGCTAAGAAACCAGCAGGCGCTCGGTTTGGTAGGTGGAAGCATTCCCAGAAGCATCAGTTGGCCCGTGGCTTGACAGTGGAATTCTGAAAAGCTTTGCCTTTTGCCATTTTGTGTTTATCTCTGGCTCCAAGAGACCCTTCTCATTGGCTGTTTTCTATAAACACTCCCTCTGCAAGTTCAAATTACTCCCTTGTCCAGATGGAGGGCCAAATGGAACATGCAAGAATATTGTTAGCCTGCTTTTCCTGATAACAACAAAGACTGCTTCCCCAGAAAAGTGCTGCTGGAAGTCAGCTTTCTGGGACGCAAGCATCCCTTACACAACACTCATGTCTGTGGTAGAGACCCGGCTTCAGCTTCTTGGAACCCCTTGTCCTCCTTCAGAGGCCTGCTGTGGAGTCCCTGTCCTCTGGCTGGGAACAGCCAGCTCTGGAAGGCACTACCCCAGGGCTGGGCCAGAGGGGCTACTCCAGGGAACCAGGAGTCCCGGAGACCCTGTCCGAACTGAGGTCAGGGGTCCAGGCCTATAGAAACATGGAGGTCTTCATATTTGCCACCAAATTATTGTAGGACTGGAAGAAACTGTCAGGATTTTAGAGGTCAATCACCTCATCCCTCCAAAGAGGAAACTGAGACCCAGAGAGGGAAAGTGACCTGCCAATATACAGCCAACTGGTTTCACAGCTGATCACTTCTTGACTCAATTTTCCATCTAAAAAAGTTTACCACAACCTATGCATTTGTAAAAACAGATTTTTTTTTATCCTTGTCAATGAGTAGAGATCTAATTTATGCTGATCAAAGACAAATATCCTTTGATATCACTTTTATGCAGAATCTAAAAAAATGATACAAATGAATTAATTTGCAAAACAGAAATAGACTCACAGACACAGAAAACAAACTTATGATTAGCAAAGGGAAAGAGGAAAAGGGATAAATTAGGAGTATGGAATTAATAGATTCATACTGCTTCATAGAAAATAGAAAAACAACAAGGAACTACTGCAAAATATAGGGAACTGTACTCAATATTTTATAATAATTTTTAAGGGGAAATAATTTGAAAAGGTATATATATATATTCTGTTCTATATTCAGTTTCATATATATATACATATATGTGTATATATATGAAACTAACACAACATTATAGATCAACTATACTACAATTAAAAACTAAAGATTTAATATTCTTTGACACAGAAGCAAAAAATTTTATAGTAAGATCCCTTTGGTTAGTTTTCTAAATTAAAGTTGTGGAGAAACCGTATTAGAAGCATTTTTCTAGTTTCAGAATATATGCTGAAAATTACAGTTTATTTTATAAGGACTGAATGGCCTCAAGTATTAAAAATCAAAATAGAACAACTTTCCTGGATCATTTAGAAATCGGGCTGTTTGCTCTCTATGGGTGACATTTTACCCAGAAACTGTATTCACAGCACAGAGACTTTGGACAAGAGTGATGGTGTCAGAGACCAAAACATCACCGACTCCTCTCCATGACTACACCTTTCTTCCTTCCCCTAGCCCCCTGTAGTTTTATCAGGATGATTATTATGACTATGGAAATGTAGTTCATTGCCGAGCCCAGTAGCATGTTGCGATTGCTTCTGTTGTTTCTTGAACATTTCCCCCCAGAGTTGATTCTTTTCTCCCCTCTTCTTTGGCTATTCAGTTCATCAGCTAAGAAAGCCTTTTTGTACCCTGAAACAGCTCTGTAAAACACTTCTAGTTCAGTTGTCTACTTTGGTAAGTCAGTCAGATAACCTACCAACTCCATTTCCTCCTGGAAGCATCCCTTGGGGAATATTTTACATCATGCTTTATAATGACTTAAATCGCTCTCTGGTAAGAAAGGTAAGGCCCTGTGAACCTCTCCCCCAGCTCCTGCATCAGAAGCCTGCTTTTTAGAAAAACCAATGGTGTGATGCTCAAGTTCTAGGGATACTTTTTCTCCAGCCTTCTAGAAAAATAATGTTGGAAGAAGCAAAGTTTCTCTGGTGTCTGAGAGCTCATTTGTCCACAGACCACACGCAGCTTCCCCGGCTCCACAGGGGTAGCAGAGAGCGAAGTCTTCATGTCTGAAGGAATCGGGCCTCTGTCGCCTGTAAGTTGACACAGAGGACATGTTTCTGAGTGTCTTTATCCTCAGTCTGGGCAATGCAGGCAATAACGAATATTTTGTTGTTCAGTCACTAAGTCATATCTGACTCTTTGCAACCCCATGTACTACAGCATACCGGGCTATCTTATCCTTCACTACCTCCCATAGTTTGCTCAAATTCTCGTCCATTGAGTCAGTGATACCATCCAACCAACTCATCCTCTGCCAGCTTCTTCTCCTTTTGCCCTCAATTTTTCCCAGCATCAGGGTCTTTTCCAATGAGTTGGCTCTTCACATCAGGTGGCCAAAGTATTGGAGCTTCAGCTTCAGCATTCGTCCTTCCAGTGAATATTCAGGGTTGATTTCCTTTAGGATTGATTGGTTTGATCTCCTTACAATGCCTATATGGTGATGTTAAATCACTTAGTGGAGATCTAGATATACAACTGATAACAGAATTGAAAAGCATGAACTTGTTTCTTCTGATTAAGATTTCTAGCAAGACAAACCTGAGATGCCTTAACATTCATGCACCCCTCTTGAGAAAATGGATTAGGACACCTCAGACATAGGGAACTTGCCTCCCTTCTGAAATCTGATCTTCTAAGAGCGGCAAGCACAATGGCTTAAAGGGACTTAAGTGCCAGGATTAGTGATAGCTCTGCCAAAGCCTTACCCATAGGAGATTCAAACAGGTGAAATTATTTATTTGAGAGTCATTTATCCAAGAATATACACCTGAATCAAAGAGAAAAACAACTGTCCAATCTTCTTTATCATAAATGTGTCCATTGATATGAAAGAAACAACCATGGGATAAATACTAACACACAGGCAATTTAATTTGCACTGCCAAGAAAGAGACCAAATGTTATCTTTAATCACTTATTCAGTCATTATTTCCATCTTTAATATGTGAAATTAAGTCCAAGTTCAAAGTGACTATGCCTCCCTTAAATTTTCTCTGACTCTCAAAGCTTCTGTTTCTGAGTTTTTTGAAAGTGAAAATGAAAGTCACTCAGTTGTGTCTGACTCTTTGCGATCCCATGGACTATACAGTCCATGGAATTCTCCAGGCTAGAACACTGGAGTGGGTAGCCTTTCCCTTCTCCAGTGGATATTCCCTACCCTGGAATCAATCTGGGGTCTCCTGCATTGCAGGCAGATTCTTTACCAACTAAGCTATCAGGGAAGCCCTCTGAGTCTCTTACTGGGTCTCAAACAGAAAATTTGAAGTTATGAAGCTGAAAGGTTCAAATAGAATGAAGTTCTAATTCCCAAACCACCCTTGTTGAGGTGAAAACATGTATCACACTCTTGTGTTGTCTTCTGAGCCATTTTCCTCCAAATATACAAACAAGGCACAGAAAAGTGAAGCCCAGGGAACTCATTCTGCCTCTGGTTGTATAAAATGTGACAGGACGGCAACCCACTTCACTCAGCACTGAAAGAATCTTAAATGGAACGCAGAACAGCCTCTCTGAAGGCTGTTACGTTGAAATGATTATGCAGCAATGATTTTTAACACATTGTTGTTCAGTTGCTAAGTCATGTCTGACTCTTTGCGACCCCATGGACTGCAGCATAAGGTCACCAAACCTCTTGACCCTCTGAAAAAGTCATGACTGGGAAAAAGGAAACAGAAAACGACTTACTATGGGTTGCTATGACTGGGCTTCCCTGATGGCTTAGATGGTAAAGAATCCACCTGCAATATAGGAAATCTGGGTTCAATCCCTGGGTGGGGAAAATGAAGGGAATGGCAACACACTCCAGTATTCTTGCCTGGAGAACTCCTTGGACCGAGAAACCTGGTGGAGTACAGTCCATGGGGTCACAAAGAGTCAGACACAACTGAGTGATTAACACTTTCACTTTCATGGGTTGCTATACACCTCCACAGAGTTTGAATATGGTAAGTTTCTATAAACCTGGTCTCTAGCACTGCTTTGTTAACACAGTTGTAATAGGAAATTAAACAAAATGCAGAATCATATATAGCTTTTCATATGTCAGGCAATCAGACACGTGGCACAGTGAAGGAATCCTGAACTTGACTTCAAGCCCTGCTTGGCCATTTCCTAGCTCTGTGACCTTGGGCAAATACTTCAATATGTGTGTGCTTCAGTGTCCTTGCTTGTCAAACAATGGTATCTCCCCCACACAGACATGCCAAAGCTGTAACTAGATGCTGTAAGTGAAAGCAATTTGTGAGATATAAAACTTGATCCTAATATAAATATTATCATATTAACTGAGTTCAAAATGAGTATACTCTTTAGTTGGCCTACAATCTATTTCCTATTAGAATGGCATCAATTGGGAAGATGAACTTTTAGATAGATGTTTATCTCTAAGTTTTTATGCGGCTCCTCTGGTGATTCCTGCTGCAGTCCAGCATGGCAAGCATCCTAGGCAGCCAAAGTAAGGTCTTGGGATCTAATGAGGAAAAGTTAGTTGATCTTGGTTGACCTTGCAATGTGCTGTCCTTTAATCCTGTATAATCATATTACATGACCACAACCAAACTTACTTCTTCTCTCCATATCCCACTCTTGCTACTTAGAAAGGAGCCATGCATTTGTATACTTTTTACAAACTCTATACTATATTCTGGAGAAGGAAATGGCAACCCACTCCAGTACTCTTGCCTGGAAAATCCCCTGGACAGAGGAGCCTGGGTAGGCTACTGTTCAGTGGCTCAGACAGTAAAGAACCTGTCGGCAAGAGAGGAAACCTGGGCTTGATCCCTGGGTCGGGAAGATCCCCTGGAGAAGGGAATGGCAGCCCACTCCAGTATTCTTGCTTGGAGTATCCCTTGGATAGAGGAGTCTGGCTGGCTATAGTCTATGGGATTATAGTTGGACACAACTGAGGGACTAACACACACATACACTATGTTTGGTACCTGGCAAACAATCTTTATTTTATGTCTTATATTTGAACGTTAACAATCACCAGGCAATTTTTCTCTCACGTAATTCAGCTTCCTGATTTTTAACTGAACTCTCATGAATTATCTGCTTTTGTTTCTTTCTCTTGGTCTTTTGGTCTCCCTATCCCTTTGTCTCTGTTACTTTGTCCCTCTGTATCTCCATCTTTCTTGCAAACATACACACACTTGTGCACACACTCAATCCTACAGTGTCCTAATTTAGATTCTATGTTTTCCACGTGAGATGTTTCACTGAACATCTGCTGAGCCCCAGCGTACAGTGTGACAGTCTTCAGTTCTTCTCAGGCACATATCTATGGAAGACTCTCGATTATTTTGATTGTTGTTATCTGCATAGAGACACCACAAAAAAAATTACTTACTCCTGGAAAGAGATGCCAAACCCTTAATTTAAAAATACATACCAAACAAGTAAGTCCCAAAGCATTATTTCTACTTCAAACTCAGAACATTTTAATCCTTGAAATAAACAAAGAGCTTTGGCCAGGCTAAGCATATCATCTTTTCAAAATCCCCTGTGTCCTATATGCTAAGTATTTCTACCTGCCCCAGTGTTGTTCATGACTTGAGCCTTTGTTTATTCTACCCCTGCTGTGGTGACAAAGCCACCTGAACAAGGTGACTTCCCCTGAACAGGGGAAGTAATTTAGTCCTAAATTTGCATGAGGGCTGATGTGAGCACAGAACTTACCAGTGTCCATCATTGGACCAAAATGGTCAGACTTCCTTTCTCTAGTTACATATTTAGTTGAGATAAGAAGCAAAGCAAAGCATAGAGCTTTTAAGGACTAGAGTATTACTCTCCTTACTGAGAAATTTATGCTATTTAGTGTTGTAGTCTAATGAGAAACACAGATTTCCCTTGTCACAGGAGGCAGACGACAGCAAGGAGGGACATGGGTCTAAAGACATTTGTGTACAATTCTAAGTAAGAAAGACCTATAGATGGAATGGTTCCCAAACATGCTTCAGCCTAACTTCAAACTGCTAGCTGCAAACTAGACTTGAATCTCCCCAAGGAGTGATGAGCAGTCAACTCACTGCGGAGCCACTGCTGCTCGGAAACAACTGAATACTAGCATCTGTGGAATGTTTACCAGTCAGACAAGTGAAACTCAGGGCATAATCCCTCAGAGCCATCCACAATCCTCTTCAATGGGCAATACCTCGAAATTAAATAGGATTTTCTTAGTTCAATTAAACTGGATCAGAGGACAGTCAGAAGTCTGGGCTCTTCATAGTTTCATCAATGGATGTGAATAGCTTAAAGTCTCACGTATAAAGACAAAGTTACTTCAGTTGAAGGATTAATATCTTTAGTTATGGAAAAAGTTTGGGTTATCTCTTGTAGTATTTCTTCTTTGCTGATCTTTTTATTCTCTAGTTCTGAAACACTTAAGACACTTTTGGAGCTTTCCTCTATGTCTCTCAATTTCTCTTTTCATGTTAAACCTCTTCACCTGCCTTCCAGCTCATTCCTATAGTTTTACCATCTCACTCTTAACTTTCTCTTCAACCAAATCTATCAGACCTGGGACAAGGGTGAAGCAAGCATGGTGCCCAGAGTGCACATTTAAAGGAAGTACTCACTTGTAGAGTCTTGCAAGTTCAAGGCTCCACCTGTCAGTGTTTGCCTCCTTAAATTATGCATCCTGGCTGCCTCCCATGTCTCAAGCTGGTCTTGACCCAGGTGACTAGACTCTAGTTTATCTTATCAGCCACAGATTTTATTTCAATGAATACACTTTTCACTCCTAAGGTTTCTAGATGAATTTTTAAATACCTTACTGTTTTTGATTAATAATCCTTCATTCTCACTTTCTCTCTGACTTATTTGATGATTGCAAATTATTTTAACATATTTGCATATTGCACCATTATTTCTAGTTCCTCACCATAAAATCTATAGGCAAATTTATAGGTTTCTGTTTCCTTATGTGTAGTGTCTGTAGATTATTGAGTCTGCTAACTAACATCATGACAGAAAACATCCTTGTGTATTTTGTCATTTTTGTCTGAAAACTCATCTTGCTTGGGAGATTTGTTTCTGGTTAACTCCCCTCCCTGTCAAGTGGTTTTTATGGTTCATAATATCGCCCTGGCACTCCAGATGTGCATCACCAAGTTGAAATGTATCTCATTACCAGCCACCACCAGTAATGTCACATCAACACCATGGCTATGTGTAACAGGGCCTGGTTCCCATTCTAACCCAGATGTCTCTTCTCCATCCCAGAACCACAGCAAAGCAGGATCCAGTGATGGGTAGTTAGTGGAATTTTTTCATGTCTACTGACTGCCAGATGCTGTAAACACTGATCTCAGCTTCATCTGTGAAGCCCAGCTCAAGTTTCTGCCTTTTGTGGGATGAGCAATGCCTTCATCACCAAATGGCCTTTGAAGCTCAGCCTCCACTGTTTGTATAAAGAATCTGCTGCCTATGAACCAATCACCTTTACCCTCTGTTTCCCAATATAGGTTTCTGTTAGTTCCAGATTATTGGATCTTAGCCTCTTGTTTTGAGTTGACTGTGTTTAAAAAATAATTAAGCATTTTAAAGGGTTTTTTGCTTGTTTTTCCCCTCTCTTTTTAAAAAATGAGATACAAGGTAAAAGCAGGGGATAAATCAGCTATATCAACATGATAAGGAAAAATATCATTTATCACCAGTGCTAACATTTTAATTACTTATATGAGTGGTGTAATGGCCCAAAGAACTAAAAGATGTCTGACTTAAGCAATCTATATTGTCAAGGCCACAATATGCCTATGCTAATTTCCTGCTTTTGCTGTCAGTCATCTATTTTTGTATGAAAACTATTGCAAAAATTAGTAGCTTATCTAACAAAATTTGTACAGTCTCCATAAACTAAAATGTATAAAATTCTGCTGAAAACAAAACTATAAACAGCGAGACAGATATATATAGTTACCTCTCCACATCAGTTCCACACCCATGGATTAAACCAATTGCAGATTGAAAATATTCAGAAAAAATAAGGAAGAAAATTTTAAAAAGCAAAACTTGAACTTGACACTATTTACACAAACTGTTTTCATCATCTTTACACCATTTAAGTAACATCTATCTTGTATTAGGTATTGTAAGTAATCTGTGTGTGGGCTTAGTCACTGTCATGTGTGACTCTTTGCAACCCTGTGGACTGTAGCCCACCAGGCTCCTCTGTCCATGGGATTCTCCAGGCAAGAATACTGGAGTGGGTTGCCATGCCCTCCTTCAAGGGATCCTCCCTGACCCAAGAACTGAACCTGTGTCTCCTGCATTGTAGGCATATTCTTTATTTGCTGAGCCATTGGGGAAACCCTGTAAGTAATCTAGAGATTACTTATTTAAAATAACCAGGATGATGTGCACAGGTTATATGCAAATACCATACCATTTTATAAAAAGGACTTGAGCATCTACAGAGTCTGCTACCTGTGGGAGTCCTGGAATCAAACCCCATGGATACGGAATGACAACTGTACTGTGATCACAGGTTAGAAGTCTCAGTGTAGTAAAGAGGTCAAGTCTCCCCAAATTGTTCCTTAGACTTAAAGCAATTCCTATCAAAATCCCATGTAAGCATAGAAAAATATATTCTAAAACTTATATGGGAAGGAAACAGAACTAGAATGGCTTAACGAATTTTGGGGGAAAAAAAGAATTGAGTGAGAAAAATTGAAAATGAAAGTGTTAGGTACTCAGTTGTATCGGACTCTGCGATCCCATGGGCAGAGGAGTGGCAGATTCTTTACCATCTGACTTACCATATTGTGAGCTTCCCAGGTGGTGCTAGTGGTAAAGAACCCGCTTGCCAATGTAGGAGACTCGGGTCCCATTCTCGAGTCAGGAAGATGCCCTGAAGGGGGGCATCACAACCCACACCCCTATTCTTGCCTGGAGAATCCTGTGGACAGAGGAGCCTGGCAGACTACAGTCTGTAGAGTTGCGAATAGCTGGACATGACTGAAGTGACTTAGAACATAGTCATCTAAACAATAGTAATAGTCACATAATAACTGTGTGGTATTGGTAAATTAGTAGACAGATCAATAGAACAATATCGAAAACCAAGAAATTTGATTCATTTCATTTACAATAATTTTGATTCTTTTTACAATAGTGTAAAAGCAGTTCAATGGAGGCCATGTCATTTTCCCAATAAACTGTGTTGAGACAAATGTAAACTAAAAATGAACATCAACCTAAAACTCACACCCCATGTTAAAATTAATTCAAATGGATGCTAGACTTAAATGTAAAACTAAAAGAGCTTTTGAGGAAAGCAATAAAATCTTCAGGACTTTGGGCTAGGTGAGAAGTTCTTAGATATGATACTAAAAACACAATACATACAAGAAAAATTAATGAAGTGGATGCTATCAACTTTAAAAACATTTGTACCACAAAAGATCCTATTAAGTGAATGGAAAGAAGCTCAAGACTGGGAGGACATATTTGCAAACCATAGATCTGTCAAAGAACAAGTTCCTAGGAGAAACTCTGTACATTCATACAATGAATTACCACTCATCAGTAAAAAAGAATGAACTCCTGATTCATGCAATAACTTGGATGGACCTCAAAAGGGTACACATACTATATGATTAAATTTATATAACATACTTGACATAACAGAACAATAGAAATGATAAACACATGAGTGGTTGCCCGGGGACAAAGATAGGAGTGTGGTGGGGGTATATGCCAGTACAAAGAGAGAGCAGGGAAAAAAGCTTTTGTGGAGATGGTGATGGTTATACAAATCTATATGTAGAATAAAACTGCATAGAACTACACATACACACACACACACATAAATGAATGCTGATTTTTTAAAAACATGGTGAAAACTAAGCTTACTCTACTTCACAGCAATGTACTTAGGTGGATTTCCTGCCTTTGATATTATACTATAACTATATAAGATGCCATCGTTAGGGAAACTTGGGTGAAGAATATACGAGACTCTTCAGTTTTTTCAAGTCAAAATAAAAAGTTTAAGACAATTTTGGCTTAAAGCAACAATTGTTTACCTAGCACACCACTCTCTGCCTGCATGCTAAGTCACATCAGTCATGTCCAACTCTATGCGACCCCATGAACTGGAGCCTGCCAAGCTCCTCCATCCATGGGATTTCCCAGGCAAGTATACTGGAGGCGGGTCTTCCCAAACCAGGGATCAAACCCGCATCTCTTCCGTCCTCTGCATTGGCAGGTGGATTCTTTACCACTAGCACCATCTGAGAAGCTTCACCACTCTTTAGAGTTGGCAATTCTGGCTGGGATCAACCAGTTCTTCAGCCAGTCTCAGTACGGATAACTCATGCCTTTGCAATCAGACATGGAGATGCAGGTTCGATCCTTGAGTTGGGAAGTTCCCCTAGAGTAAGAAATGACAAACCACTCCAGGGTTCTTGCCTGGAGAATTCCATGGACACAGAAGCCTGGCGGGCTACAGTCCATGGGGTCCCAAAGAATTGGATACAACTGAGCGACTAACACTTTCACTAGTTAGCTAAGGTGTCTCTGCTTCTGGGACTTCGCTGGCTGGGGTGATGAGGGCTGCTAGGCCACACACCTCTCCTGTCCAGCAGACCATCTCTGCCACCCTGTAGGTGACAGTTACAGGGTTCCTAAGGCAGCAAGAGAGTAAGGTCCAATGCACAAACTCATCATAAATGTCTCTTTGTATCAAGTTGCTAAGAGTCCTACTCTGCAAAACAAATCCAACCTAAATTCCAAGCCATGGGGAAATAGACTCAGCTATGATGGGAGGAGCTGCAAAATGTGTGGCTATTGTTTTTCAGTCTACCACAGTCACAGTGTACTTCTGGGTAGTGCAGAAAGAAACTGATTTGAAAGTTCAAGATTACACTTCTCCAATTTGCTAGTGATCCTTTCTCATACATTCCCAATCCTGAATGACAGTAAATACATGGAGAAAAGAAGGGAATAGAAATGTTTTCTTAGAAATAAAACTACCCTATGACCTAGCAATCCCACTACTGGGCATATACCCGGAGGAAACCAGAATTGAGAAAGATACATGTACCCCAGTGTTTATTGTAGCAACCTGTAGGTATAATGCGGAGGCAACCTGGGTGTCCATCAGAAGATGAATGAATAATGGAGTTGTGGTACATATACACAGTAGAATATGACTTAGCTATAAAAGGGAACATATTTGAGTCAGTTCTAATGAGGTGGATGAACCTAGAGCCTATCATACATGGTGAAATTAGTCAGAAAGAGAAAGACTAATACTGTATATTAATGCATATATGTGGAATATAGAAAGATGGTACCAAGGATCCTATGTACTGGCAACAAAGGAGCAACAGATATGAAGAACAGATTTTGGACTCAGTGGGAGAAGGAGAGGGTAGGATGATTTGAGAGAATAGCAATGAAACAGGTGTATTACCATATGTAAAATGTATAACTGGTGCAAGTTTGATGTATGAAGCGGGGCACCCAAAGCCATGCTCTGTGACAGCCTGGAAGGATAGAGTGGAGAGGAAGGTGGGAGGGAAGTTCAGGACGGAGGGGACACAAGTATACCTATGGCCATTCATACTGGTGTATGGCTAAAACCATCACAATACTGTAAAGTAATTTTCTTCTAATTAAAATAAATAAATAAAAAGAAATATTTTCTTTTTTTTTTTTAAGAAATATTTTCTTAAAGCATGCAGAGATGGTAGCAGAAAATTTCCCATCCTCGGGGACTTGGCCAATAGATTCAAAAGGTCCAAAGACTAGAATTGTCTTGGTCAAGCCTAATCAAAGTGATGATGTGGAAGAATAAGAGATTAAACACAAAGCTCCCTCGGGGATGGGACTACATCTGACATTTATTGGTATATCCCTTACAAGCACTACATACACAGTTCATGATCAGTCAATACGGTTATTAAATGTAGAAACTCCACCACAGACCTGGCCTGATTATCACTGACTCTCTAACAGATTAATTAGTGCATGGGATTTGTGAAGGGTAGGTAGGTTGAAAATCAGGAATCTTTTCCAGGTTGGAAATGTTTAGGCTTTTCCTACTGTAAACTTCTCTAACACACACACTTTCAATGTAGTTGCAAGAATAATTACTAGGCTTAGGCAAATTGTGAAAGTGAAGGACCTGACCTAAATTTTGCTCAGACTGCTCCAACTTGAGCCCAGAAGCTAGAGATCTGGCAAGAGACTCATCTGACAGCCAATAAGCCCTGACAACACCGAGGGGCACTCACCCTTGGGTTCTCAGGTTTTTGCCAGAACTCAAAGTACAACTCAGGTGATATGAAACAAACTCTCAGCCCTACTAGGACTCCCCAAGTAGAGAAAGGTTCCTGGTTGTGATGCACACTTACCAAATCTAATCCCCCTTTCCTCATAATGGTGTATATGTTTGCACCCAAGCAATAGACAGTTTTATTCACTGGATAGTAAGGTAGCCCAAAATTCTTCAAGGAAAAGCTTAACTTCTAAGACACAAAGGCCTCTTCCCCAGTGTAGCAAATTTTCCAAGGGTTTTCTGAGACTATAAGATAAGGGTCACATTGAAAACAAACAAACAAAAAAGCAACAAAAATTGTTATCCTCTAAGGAGAGGAGGCTACTCCAAGCAGCCCCACATGCACTGCAAACTTTTGGGCTTCCAGATAGGACAGGAAAAACAAGACTAATGTAGTATGTGTGTGTGTGTGTGTGTGTGGATGCCTTTCTAGTGAACTGTACAGCAGGCAGGGCCAATGCTTAAATGAAAGGCAGGGATCTATTAAGAGAGTAATAGTCTACAAAGACTATTCCATGCCTCAAGATGTGGAATTTCATCAAAGGAATGAAAATAGTGCATATGAAGTCCTCTCAAATATGGAACTGATCTGAAAGACTTCATTATAATATCCAGACTCTCAGTATCTATCAAAATATGCCTGTTTCTGGGCCACTGCCTAGTGTATCATGCAAAGTATTTTATTGCTAACATAAGGTTTATATAATGTTCATCAGAAAAGCATAATAAGAATAATAATAAATCTCACATAAGATTGAAGTTTTGAAGCTTGTCTGGCATTTCTTTTTTTTTTTTCTTTCCCGAATTATTTTTATTAGTTGGAGGCTAATTACTTTACAATATTGCAGTGGTTTTTGCCATACATTGACATGAATCAGCCATGGATTTACATGTGTTTCACCATCCTGAACCCCCATTTCTTATGCAATATTTTATTTGATACCACCCAACCACCCAGGACACTATTATTAGCTGCATTTTACAAATGAGTAAAGCAAGGCTCAAAAACTGAAGGCCACCTACCTGTCCACCTACCTGTCAATGACAGAATCTGACCTACCTGTACAGTCCACGGAATTCTCCAGGCCAGAATCCTAGAGTGGGTAGACTTTCCCTCTTCCAGGGGATCTTCCTGACCCAGGGACCGAACTCAGGTCTCCTGAATTGTGGGTGGATTCTTTACCTGCTGAGCCACAAGGGAAGCCCAAGGATACTGGAGTAGGTAGCCTACCCCTTCTCCAGGGGATCTTCCTGACCCAGGAATCGAACCAGGGTCTCCTGCATTGCAGGCAGATTCTTTGCCAACTGAGCTATCAGGGAAGTCCAGTTATAGACTTAGCATCCCCTTTCTGTTGTCTACCACTGTGGGAAAATTCCACAAAGGGGGAAAGACATGGAAGAACTATCTCAAGTACTGAAAAGAATGGCTACTATTCAAAATCAAGAGTCAGAGACCATAGGAACCAGCTTGAATTGGTTCCCACAGGCCAAAGTTGGCATAGTTTGAGCACTGAAATAAGCAAGGATAGAAATGGACTTCGACTTAATGAATAAAATTAGAACTTATAAGCCTATGCTAATATAAATAAATAAAATGGATAAAGAAAGATGAAGAGAAAGTAACTCTTGACAGCAGAATTCCAAGTAAAAACTATAGAAGGGATGGCATGGTTAAAATAGCATTAATAGATGCTAAAACTGAGCAGGTGAAAGTCTTATGAGAAACAAAGTATTTACATAGTATCAAAGTATTTCCCCATTAATTATTTAGGATTGATTGCAAGAGGAAAGTAGTAGCTTTACAGTGGAGAAACTGGCAGGCATCCCCTTAAACACAAAGCGCTGGGACATACTGACATCATGTGTCTCCTTATGGTTGTACCGAGGAAGACATAACATCACTTTCCTGGCATTTTGGTCAAAAGTGTAAAACTTGTGACTATTTTATGGATGGCAGTCTGAACTAATCTGGACAAAACATCAGAAAACCCAAATTGAATGGCATTCTACAAAATAGTCTGTACTCTTTTAAATGTCAAGGTCAAAAATGGCTGAGGAAATGTTCCAGAGTCAGAGTGACTAAAGAGACATAACAATCAAATGCCACATGGACTCCTGGTTTGAACACTGGCCAGGCAGGGGGAAAAAAAGCTACAAAGATCATTGGAACAATAATACACTGAAACATTGTTTCAATAATACATTGCTTCTAATACATTGAAAGGTAAATCACCATACATACACCTGGCAGGAAAAACAAAATGATTGAAAAACCTGAATATGGGCTGCAGATTTTAGATTATAATATTATGTCTATGACAAACTTTCAGATCTTGATATTTATATTTTGATTATGTAAAAGGAAGCGCTTCTTAGGAAAAAAGTATTGAAATATTTAGGGGCAAGTATGCAATGTCTCCAGCTTATTTACCAATAGTACAGAAAAACAAGAGAGTAAGCACTGGGTGGGGCCAGAAAGTTCTTAGATATTACAATGGTTATAAACAGATGCACAGTTTGTTTAGCTGTGGTCTGAAATTTTCATGGAGTAAATGACTTCAATAATTGTCTAAAATGTCTCCTGAAAGAATAAGTAATGAAAAAAATTGAGAAAAAAAAAGAGAGGTGAGGAGGGAAGAAAGCAAAATCAAACTGAACTCATGTAAAGAAAGAAAATATAGGAATCCCCTTTAAGTCTAGCCTGTGTTTTCCCCAGTGGCTCAGCAGGTAAAGAATCCACCTGCAATACAGGAGACACAGGATTCAATCCCTGGGTCAGGAAGATCCCCTAGAGAAGGAAATTTCCTAGTATTCTTGCCTGGGAAATCCCAGGATCAGAGGAACCTGGCAGGCTACAGTCCACGGGGTCGCATAGAGTTGGACACAACTAAGCAACTAGGCATGCATGCATGCCTTTTCTGGTCTGGTCTTTAAGTGTGAAAATTTTCAAATTAAAAAGTTGCAAGAATAAAACATACATATTTAGAGGTACAGCATCAACAACAGTAGGAATAGCACTCTGGTCCAAGGAAAGATCCATGTACATAGTCATGTGAATGACTTTCATTTCTGCTTCTCTAGAACCTGCTGCATACAAGTTATTCATGTCAGCACGTGTGACTGTTTTACAGGTGGTGGTCTAGTCGTCTCCCTGCCTGAGGACAGTACTGGCTCAGTAGGGCTATTCACTTTTTAAGAAGAGCATTTTATGTGACAGAGGGTGACATGTTCCAGCTTCACGAAGGACAGCACAAAACAAAGGTTTTTAAAAATAGCAGATAAGATCTAGGTTAGAATGAGAAAAGAGCTTTAAAAATAAAACAGTTGGGAATATAAATCACTGAGTTGGTTATGGAATATTCTCTCACAAAAACCTTTAAACGATGAGTAATATTTAAGAATATTACCAGGCACACATCTGTTAAAGGACAGCTCAAGGATGACTTAGTTCATTCAAGCTGCTATAACAAAATATATAGCTTAGGGGGTTTAAAACAAAGAAATTTACTCCTCACAGTCCTGGAGTCTGGGAAGGCCAAGATCAAGGTGACAACCAGTTCAGTATCTAGTGAGCAGCCACCTCCTGGTTCAGAGGTGATACCTTTTCACTGTGTCCTCACATGGTAGAGAGATAAGCTGACCCTTTGGAGCCATTTATAATGGTCTCCACCCTCATGATCTAAATACCTCTTAATTCCCCACCTCCCAACACTTTCATTTTAGGAATGAGTATTGGGGGGACCAATTCAGAGCACAGCAAAGGGCAAGAAGATGTATTAGAAGAGCCTTTCATTCATTTATTGATGCTCTCAACATGCTCTCAAAGTTGAGTAAAACGTGCCCTCTGCCTTTAATGAACATGCCAACTAGTAGAAAGATTAGTTTACTATTATCATTTCTCATTATAATAAACCTTAGCACCTTATTTCATATTCTCAGGCTTTACAACTTTTTCCTTACATGTTATTATTATCCTAATTGCTGTCCTAATTGTCATTTATCCTCATTGTTGTCATTATCATTAATACACATGTATTGCTATCCTAGTACCACTGTCACTATACAGCTACATTTGCATAATATTTTTTAACCAGTAGGGATAGCACAGGATAAAAACAAGTTAAAAATAAATCTGCATTCTACAGCCTTTCAACCAGGTATGTTGAGATGGTAAACAGCTCCCTCTGGGATCCCACAAAAGTCAAATTACTAAGCTCTCCTGAGGCCCTGTATACTGGCCCCATGCAAAATTGGCTCTGTTGCTGCCATTTTCTGGCCATTGGATTCCCTCACTTGATTAATTAACTCAAAATTGCCTCTCAACGGCAAGCCAGACTTCTGTTTCCAATTTCCTTCTCTGCTGAAAAGTAAATAGGTTTGACCACATTTTCAAGCCCCTGTGCATGGGTCTTTTGTGCTACTAGCAAACCAGTATCCAATGGAAGGGGTCTGGGCCAGTGCCAAGTTAGGGATTTGATTTCTTTGTTGTCTTTAAGTAAAACCTAGCTAACCACAATCCCTCTCCACCATTCCTCTGCAATGTGCTTGAACTAGAGCCAAGAGCCCATCCTACAAAATGAAGAAGAAGGGGGGGGGGGGGGTGGAAATGTAGGAAATAAATAAATCAGCAGCCATGGGGAGAAAACAGGGCTTGTGAATATTGCCCATACATCACATTTTCTTTTTACATGTTTGTAAAAATCTCTAGACCCTGCCTGAATGCACAGTTATATGCAGGTATGACCCCAAGGGCCTCCCACTCTCCCCTCCCACCCAAGAAGATTATAAGATTATAAACATGGGACAAATTCCCATGCTCCTATTCCTTGGGACCTATGCCCTATCTTCTGACTTTGGGGATGGAGGGTGGAATGGCAAATGCCCAAGAGGTTTGAATGACTAACCAAAGAGAAGCAGGCAGGTTTAGCAGGCCTATGCCAGTACTTGATGCCACTCACTTTTCCACAAACCCAGGGAGAAAACATGAAAAATTAGTTTTTGCTCACTCATGAGGTGAATTCACAGGATAAGAGGCTTCCATATGGAAAGAATAATGGTATCAGGCCAGGACATGTACACTGAAGAAGGGCTCGGGATTTTGCACAACTTCTTTTCCAGCAGGTGGACAATCTTTATTCTCCTTCTATTAACTCCCTACTCCACTCCTCCCCATAGATGTTAATAAACTCTCTACAAATCCCCCAAATAGTGATAGCAGCATAAACATAAGCACAAAGAAAAGATAATATGCGGCATCTATTGGAAAGAGTAAATAATTAAACTGGAAAACAGAGAACATGAGGGATAGTATGAGGAAGTAAGAATGACCAAGAATTTAGGCTCGGATTTTCAGACCATGAGCACAAGGCCAAAAAGTTCAAACTTTGTTGATGGGAACTTACGGAAACACTAAATTTAATATTAAAAGATAGAAATTTGGAAAAATAACCAATTTAGAAGACAGATGATATCACATTATAAAAGAGAGAAAGCTAAGCATGAGAATTAGGACAAGAGGATGGATTCCTGTGACTGACACTGGGAGCCAGGTATACAAGGACAAGTAGAAACAATCTTCATCTGATAGAAATTAGCTCATTAGTTCTTGCAAAGAGAGCAAACATCCTAGGAGAAACCCTGTTGATTCTTTTACAAGCCATTAAAGCCTTCAACAATACGTGAACCGTGAACTTCCAGATGTCCAAGCTGGTTTTAGAAAAGGCAGAGGAATCAGAGATCAAATTGCCAACATCTGCTGGATCATTGAAAAAGCAAGAGCGTTCCAAAAAAACATCTATTTCTGCTTTATTGACTATGCCAAAGCCTTTGACACTGTGGGTCACAATAAACTGTGGAAAATTCTCAAAGAGATGGAAATACCAGACCACCTGACCTGCCTCTTGAGAAATCTGTATGCAGCTCAGGAAGCAACAGTTAGAACTGGACATGGAACAACAGACTGGTTCCAAATAGGAAAAGGAGTACGTCAAGGTTGTATATTGTCACCCTGCTTATTTAACTTACGTGCAGAGTACATCATGAGAAATGCTGGGCTGGAGGAAGCACAAGCTGAAATCAAGACTGCCAGGAGAAATAGAAATAACCTGAGATATGAAGATGACATGAGCCTTATTGCAGAAAGTGAAGAAGAACTAAAGAGCCTCTTGATGAAAGTGAAAGAGGAGAGTGAAAAAGTTGGCTTAAAACTCAACTTTCAGAAAACTAAGATCATAGAATCTGGTCCCATCACTTGACTTCATGGCAAATAGATGGGGAAACGATGGAAACAGTGGCCGACTATTTTGGGGGGTTCCAAAATCACTGCAGATGGTGATTGCAGCCATGAAGTTAAAAGATGCTTACTCCTTGGAAGGAAAGTTATGACCAACCTAGATAGCATATTAAAAAGCAGAGACATTACTTTGTCAACAAAGGTCTGTCTAGTCAAGGCTATGGTTTTTCCAGTGGTCATGTATGGATGTGAGAGTTGGACTATAAAGAAAGCTGAGCACCAAACAATTGATGCTTTTGAAATATGGTGTTGGAAAAGACTCTTGAGAGCCCCTTGGACTGCAAGGAGATCCAACCAGTCCATCCTAAAGGAGATCAGTCCTGGGTGTTCATTGGAAGGACTGATGTTGAAGCTGAAACTCCAATCCTTTGGCCACCTGAGGCAAAGAGCTGACTCATCTGAAAAGACCCTGATGCTGGGAAAGATTGAGGGCAGGAGGAGAAGGGGAGGACAGAGGATGAGATGGTTAGATGGCATCGATGACTCAATGGAAATTGTTTTGGGTGGACTGTGGGAGTTGGTGATGGACAGGGAGGCCTGGCGTGCTGCGGTTCATGTGGTCTCAAAGAGTCAGACACGACTGAACAACTGAACTGAACTGAACTGAAAGGACCATAGGAAAAATGTGCAAAGATATTTTTAATTCATACATGGATGTGAAGTTACACAGCTGCTCAGTTCTTTCTTGTACTTACATTTAATACAGGCCCAGAACAGTAAAGCATCATTGAAAGAAGATAGCTATATTGGGGGCTGGGATAAACATGATTCATATATATGGGTTTCTGATCTTTCCTGGTTATTAGGAAATGATGAACTTGAAACACTTGGAAGAGTGAATGAATAAAATGTCTTTCAGAGTCTTTCCACGTAATGCCAATTCTCTCAGCCATTCATTGAGGACAGTTGATAAACTGGAGTTTCTCTCCCTGATATCCACAAATTGAGTAATATACATTATTAAGAAAATCTCTTGCTTTAAATAAGGGGACCATATATAATATAAACTAGGTTCTCTCCTGGCTTATGGCTGCTATCCCAGCATAATTATGAGTAGCTCTTCTTTTCACTTTCAAAACTATCTCAATTTAGGTGATACGTTTTGGTTACTCTAGTTTTAAATATTTGAGGAGCAGAAGGGAGGTTGATACACTACTGTGGAAGTTCAGAAGCTCAATTATCTTTTCACTTGAAATGCAACCCACCTTCACAACCAATACCTAACGCAATGGCCATCAAAGGACTTGGTGTAACTAAAGTCACTAGAGGATTATTTTCATGACACTTCATTAAGCACAGTGTCATGGCTTATGGGACTCTGTGTCCTCATCTCTAATACAACCCCACCATATCAGAAGCATTTGCTGAATGAAGTAGTTGCTTACAGACAGACATGACATGAGACATAACTCTCCCTTCTTGGATCATTATTAAGACAACCTTAATGTAAGATAAAATATTACATGAATTCACAGCTTAAATGCTTTCCTCCATTCATCCTTTTCTAGCACATCTACCAGTGTCTACCAAGGATGTTTATCTTCCAGAATTCAGTCCAACTCACCAAACTTAGATATTGAAGCTCCAAGACATCACAGTGACCCAGTTCAGTGTTAACTGAACAACAGGCCCAAAGCTGTTTTGCACTCTGTGAAACCAGCAATATTCCTAACATGGAATATACACAATGCAGGAAATTCCAGTTCTAGGACTCAGACATGAATTGTCTCAGCTATTATTGTTAAACTGCATGAATCAAGAAGTATCTTTTTCCTTTTGGAGGTAAACATTACAGCATGTACACTGTGGTTCACAGAGGCAATGATCTTGAAATTGGGTAGTAAATCTAAAGATAGTCAATTTAAGAAGACTTTTTATTTCTGATCTTGCATATAATTTAGATTTGTATGAGTGATTACTGTGCTCATACTTTAGGAGTCATTGAAGAAAGTTAGCGGATTACCACTTTTGGACCACTTATTTAAGGAGGACTCAAGTTCAATTAAGTTTGATATTTAGGACATGTATAAAAAATAAGTGAATATCACTCTGTGTTATCTCGAAATATTCCTAAAGTTATCCACATTTCTATCTTTAGCCATTCTATTACCATGGCACCTTCAAGCCTGTTTCTATGAAAATGCAACTATATTTCAAGTAGCCAATAATGTTAATGAAAATTGAATTATCTTGTGAGTAGCCAACTATATCATTTTAAATTTTCCTTGGTTGGATTTGAGTCATTCCAACTTAAAGAGATTTTTTTTTTTTATAAAGTAAATGGAGCGGCAAAGGAATTATTTGAAAACTATCTCATTTGTAATTTTCCCCCTTAATGCCTTAAATATAGTAAAGCCTAAACATATATTCTGAAAAGATTCTGAAAGAGATGGGCATACCAGACCACCTGACCTGCCTCTTGAGAAACTTGTATGCAGGTCAGGAAGCAGCAGTTAGAACTGGACATGGAACAACAGACTGGTTTCAAATAGGAAAAGGAGTACATCAAGGCTGTATATTGTCACCCTGCTTATTTAACTTCTATGCAGACTAAATCATGAGAAATGCTGGGCTGGAAGAAGCACAAGCTGGAATCAAGATTGCTGGGAGAAGTATCAATAACCTCAGATATGCAGATGACACCACCCTTATGGCAGAAAGTGAAGAGGAACTAAAAAGCCTCTTGATGACAGTGAAAGAGGAGAGTGAAAAAGTTGGCTTAAAGCTCAACATTCAGAAAACTAAGATCATGGCATCTGGTCCCATCACTTCATGGCAAATAGATGGGGAAACAATGGAAACAGTGTCAGACTTTATTTTGGGGGGCTCCAAAATCACTGCAGATGGTGACTGCAGCCATGAAATTAAAAGACACTTACTCCTTGGAAGGAAAGTTATGACCAACCTAGACAGCATATTAAAAAGCAGAGACATTACTTTGCCAACAAAGGTCTGTCTAGTCAAGGCTGTGGTTTTTCCAGTGGTCATGTATGGATGTGAGAGTTGGACTGTGAAGAAAGCTGAGCGCTGAAAAATTGATGCTTTTGAACTGTGGTGTTGGAGAGGACTCTTGCGAGTCCCTTGAATAGCAAGGAGATCCAACCAGTCCATTCTAAAGGAGATCAGTCCTAGGTGTTCATTGGAAGGACTGATGCTGAAGCTGAAACTCCAATACTTTGGCCACCTCATGCGAAGAGTTGACTCATTGGAAAAGACCCTGATGCTGGGCAGGAGGAGAAGGGGACGACAGAGGATGAGATGGTTGGATGGCATCACCGACTCAATGGACATGAGTTTGAGTAAACTCCAGGAGTTTGTGATGGACAGGGAGGCCTGGCATGCTGCGATCCATGGGGTTGCAAAGAGTCAGACACGACTGAGCAACTGAACTGAACTGAACTGAAACATATGTGAGGGCTTCCCAGGTGTTGCTAGTGGTAAAGGACCTGCCTGCCAATGCAGGAGACATTAGAGACCAGAGTTCAATCCCTGGGTCAGGAAGATCCCCTGGAGGAGGAAATGGCAACAACTCCAGTATTCTTGCCTGGAGAATCACATGGACAGAGAAGCCTGGTGGGTTATAGTCTATAGGGTCACAAAGAGTCGGACATGACTGAAGCAACTTAACTTGCATGCAAACATATATTACATTGAACTGAAATTTATATGGAGTCTTTCACTGACCAAATTGGATGAGCAAGTGAGAGTGAGAGAATGTGTGTGAGACAGTGAGTATGGTTTTGCTTTTTTCACTTCATCACCAGTTAAGAGATGATGCACATTAGAGTTGCCTTTTCTATTGATGTTAGAGCCCAGAGTAAACAAAAGCATTTTTTTAAGGAACTCTTATTATAATAGCTTAAGTAACATAATAATTCTGTTTGGGGACTGTCTTCTATTTTTTCAGTACAGACAGGTTTTGGTGGTTGATTTTGGAACAGGTAGAAAATCAATCCAAACTTTTTTTCACTATAGGAAACATTTGTTGAAAGTCTAACAAAAATTCCCACCTCAGTGGAAGACACACAAACAAAAAAGAAACAAGGCCACCATACCCTCAAACTATATTGTTGGAAAGGATTTACATGTGCACGCATACCTAAAGTGTGTCAATTATATTTTAACTAATAAGAGAGATATTTTTAAAAACTAGGTAAATCAAAAATAATAAAGAAATTATTTCATTGAGGAGTACTGAGACTTAGAGAAGTATCAGTTTTGGAGTTAGCTCTTGAAAAATAAATTGAATTTTTTTATCAGAAATTCAAGAAGAGGGACTACCATGAGCAAAGGCAGAGAAGTACAATAGCTGATTGTATATTTAACTGGATTTTATCCATAATTCTATATGTGAGTGGTGAAGGGAAGTGAGGAATTAATAAAGCTAAGATTTCTGGATTGGGTGAATACGTGTGAAATAGAGAATTAGGATTTCTCTTTTGCAACGTGAATTAAAGTTATGTGTCAGATGCCATGCTTGAATAATTAAGTGGGAAATTCATGACCTAGAGAAATAAAATATATGGAAAAAAAACTTGGAACTAGTGCAAGCATGAGATCCAATGATATGATTCTTGGTAACTGTAAAATCTTGCATTATCCCATCATTTAATGGCTGGGTTAGGGTGTGGGGACAGGGAGAAGATGCAAACATAAAGATAGGAGGAGAACCAGGTGAGTTTGCTGTCACAGAAATCAAGGGAGAACTGAGTATCTTCGATGAGCTGGTCCTGCCCAATACTGCAAAATGTAGAAACTGAATAGAAGATACAGAAAATTTAGGGTTGCCAATGGAGTCTTGAATTACACTTTCTAAATGATCCAATCCCAAAGAAAGGCAATGCCAAAGAATGCTCAACTGCCACACAAGTTAACTCACCTCACACACTGGTAAAGTAATGCTCAAAATTCTCCAAGCCAGGTTGCAACAATACATGAACCGTGAACTTCCAGATGTTCAAGCTGGTTTTAGAAAAGGCAGAGGAACCAGAGATCAAATTGCCAACATCCACTGGATCATTGAAAAAGCAAGAGAGTGCCAGAAAAATATCTATTTCTGCTTTATTTACTATGCTAAAGCCTTTGACTGTGTGGATCACAACAAACTGGAAAATTCTGAAAGAGATGGGAACACCAGACCACAGAACCTGCCTCTTGAGAAACCTGTATGCAGGTAAGGAAGCAACAGCTAGAACTGGACATGGAACAACACACTGGTTCCAAATAGGAAAAGGAGTACATCAAGGCTGTATATTGTCACCCTGCTTATTTAACTTATATGCAGAGTACATCATGAGAAACACTGGGCTGGATGAAGCCCAAGCTGGAATCAAGATTGCCAGGAGAAATATCAATAACCTCAGATATGCAGATGACACCACCCTTATGGCAGAAAGTGAAGAAGAACTAAAGAGCCTCTTGATGAAATTGAAAGAGGAGAGTGAAAAAGTTGGCTTAAAACTCAACTTTCTGAAAATTAAGATCATGGCATCCGGTCCCATCACTTCACGGCAAATAGATGGAGAAACAGTGGAAACAGTGACAGACTATTTTGAGGGGCTCCAAAATCACTGCAGATGGTGACTGCAGCCATGAAATTAAAAGATGCTTACTCCTTGGAAGAAAAGTTAACGTCCAACCTAGATAGCATATTAAAAAGCAGAGAGATTATTTTGCCAAAAAAGGTCTGTCTAGTCAAAGCTATGGTTTTTCCAGTAATCATGTATGGATGTGAGAGTTGGACTATAAAGAAAGCTGAGTGCCAAAGAATTGATGCTTTTGAACTGTGGTGTTGGAAAAGACTCTTGAGAGTCCCTTGGACTGCAAGGAGATCCAACCAGTCCATCCTAAAGGAGATCAGTCCTGGGTGTTCATTGGAAGGACTGATGTTGAAGCTGAAACTCCAATCCTTTGGCCACCTGATGCAAAGAACTGACTCATTTGAAAAGACCCTGATGCTGGGAAAGATTGAGGACAGGAGGAGAAGGGGACAACAGTGGATGAGATGATTGGATGACATCACCAAGTCAATGGACATGAGTTTGTGTGGACTGTGGGAGTTGGTGATGGACAGGGAGGCCTGGCATGCTGCAGTCCATGGGGTCACAAAGAGTCAGACACGACTGAGCAACTGAACTGAAGTTCTAATGAATATCTCACCCTGGGTTCATTCAGGTCAAAAACTGATCCTTAAACTGGGCTACAACCTTTCCCAATCTTAGGGAAACTTTTTATTTTTGCCACACCTATAGTCTTGAACATTTTATTGCTCTGTCTTACAGGGAAACGAGCTCCAAGTTTGGCAGTTTTGGGAAACTGAGGGGATGGTCATTTTGAGGTAAACTTTATTCTAGGTCTGTAAATCATATAATGAGGGAACTGGTGTATCTAATCTAGTCGCTGAATATCTTGGACATCTTTAGAAGATGTTGCTAATATGTTGCTCTTTGTTAACCATAATAAATCTTCAGATTTGGAACAAATACTATGTAGATGTTGGAATTTCACTCTTTAATTGATTAAATCTGGAAAAATTGGAAAGCCCACATTCAACTGGAATTTACATGACCAAGAAACAGCTGCTATGCGATGAGATGATATAGAAGAGGAGAGGGAGGATAATTTTTTAAGATTGTTTGCCATCTCACTTTCAGTGTCTTCCTTGATTGTATGATTTATTTGCATTTTAATTTTTGTGGTCTGGAACTTGAAAACAATCTTAGTAGTCTTTAAAAAATAATTTTAAATGTGAAACAACTCATGGAAAACAAATTCTTGTACAATTCCGTCAGCATCTAGAGAAAATACTTTGTTTTCTTCAACCCTAAGATGCTGTCTATTAGAAGATGAAAGACTGGGAATTGAACAGACATTTTCTCCCAATTAACTAGCTGTGTGCTTGAGTTCTTAATGGTTAAATCTGTGGCATTGCCTCTTCTGGGTATTTCCCCACAATCAGGTCTTGGGTAATATGAGAAGGTTCCATTAACTACTGAACTCATACATTCAACAGATATGGTTCAAGTACACTAGTTAGTTTGGGGACTTCCAAATGAATCAGATAGCGAAGTTTTGCTGACAAAGGATGAAATCTAACAAAAATAGGTCACATTATAAATATAACCAAATTGCTAGGCAAAATAGGATAAGTTTAAGAGAAATTCAGATTCCATTTCTGGCAATATGGTAAAACAGATTTGTAGAATTTTATGCAGTGTTATTTTATATCCAGAATATATCCTGGGATAGAATATGTAAAAATATTGGATAAAAATTAGAAACATTTCTCCTAATTATAGCTAATTGGCACATAAAATAGAAATATAACCCAGAAATAATATGAAAGTGTGATTACAGAAGAATAAGCCAGTGATTGAGCTAATATTTTCTCTGAGAGTATTTGTATATCTGAATGAGACACAGATTCCTTTCAGGAGATACAGATGAAAAGAGTACTAGTGAATTAGAAGACAGATGTGAGAAAAAACCTAGAAGGCATTTGCACACAAAGAGATGGGAAATATAAAAGTTTAAGAGATATGATAGAGTATAAGATTCAACATACACATAATGAGAGTTTCAGGAAAAGAAAGAGAAAAATGGATGCAAAAAAGTGTTCAAAGATATAATGACTAATAGCTTTTCAGAACTGATGAAAGATACCAATGCACAGGATCAAGAATCCTAACTAATATGTAATCACAGTTTATTAGGCTTCTTGAACCTTAGGGTTAATGTCTTTCATATACATGGATATAATTGGATATATATTGACATATATTCCATAAATATTCATATGTATATATATTTATTTTTTTCATAAGAGACATGCCTAAGACAAAAAGAAGTTAAAAGGTTGACAATAAAAAGAGGGAGATTATATATAAGGCTCTCTAAATACACTAAGTTGTGAATTTCTATTAATAAAAAAGAGTATGGGATTAAGACAAAAAGATTTTGAAAGGCAAAAATTATCACTGCACAATTCCCTTGACATTAGAATGTTAACATACAGCCATCTCAGAAGATAGGATTATACCATATGAAGAAAAAATGAGCAGAATATACAAGGATATCTTGATTACTTCAGCATTGTGACAGGAGATTTAAGCCCTATTCTCCAGTAATCAATAAAACAGACACAATAAATCAAAAAGTGTGGCAGTCATTAGGGCTGTTTCACCAAAATTCCAATTCTCCTCCCTCATACTACAGGGTAGGAATACATTTTCCACCCCTTGAAGTTAGGCATGGCCTTTTTAGTCAGATGACTTGCTTTGGCCAGAAATATGTGTACAGAATTATGTGTATTACTTCTAGGCAAAAGCATTTAGTAGCCAGTGTGACACTGCAGAAGCCTTTTCCCTGCTGTGTCAATCACGGAAGCACAGAGGTGGATCCTGTCAGCCTAATTCCTCAATAAAGATCATGAGAGTATGAGTCATAAGTAAACTTTAATTGCAGGGCAGTTCATTACAACCTAACCCATCTCACCATTACAGTAAGGATAGAAAAGAATCAAGTAACAAAATAAAAAACTTAAATTAGTGCAAATATTTAGAACATGCACCCAATATTTGGAAATATATATATATGCTTTCATGTATGCATCAAGTGTTTATAAAAATCAAATACATTCTAGATCACAAACCAAGTCTCAGGTCAAAAAAATCAGTTTTAGACCACATATTTTACTACTATACAATTAAGTTAGAAATCAAAACCAAAGGATAACTTTATTTTGGAAAAAGATGTTTAAATAATCCATATAAAAAATAATCTATGTGTCAAAGAGCACAGAGTGAAATTTGGGGAACAAAACAAAAACTAAATTATAAAGAAAATAGTGCTTCTTGAAAGCAAATTTAAGGTAAAAAAAAAAAAATCAGTGTTAGACCATGTGTTTTACTACTGAAAAAATCAATCACAGAAAACTAACCAGTCTGATCACATGAACCAAAGCCTTGTCTAAATCAATGAAACTACGAACCACACTATGTGGTGCCACCCAAGATAGACAGTTCATGAGGAAGAGTTCTGACAAAATGTGGCTCATCGGAGAAGGAAATAGCAAACCACTTCAGTATTCTTGCCTTGGAACCCCAAGAACAGTATGAAAAGGCAAAAAGATAGGACACTGGAAGATAAACTCCCCAGGCTGGTAGGTGCCCAATAGTGAACTAACTCGAGAAACTTAACTGACTGAACTCAAGAAAGAATGAAGAGATGGAGCCAAAGCAAAAGCAACACTCAGCTGTGGATGTGACTGGTGGTGGAAGTAAAGTTTGATGCTGTAAAGAGCAATACTGCATAGGAACCTGGAATGTTAGGTCCATGAAACAAGGCAAATTGGAAGTGGTCAAACAGGAGATGACAAGAGTGAACATCAACATTTTAGGAATCAGTAAACTAAAATGGACTGGAGTGGGTGAATTTAACTCAGATGACCACTATATCTATTATTGTGGGCAAGAGTCCCTTAGAAGAAATGGAGTACAAAACATAGTCAACAAAAGAGTCCGAAATGCAGTACTTGGATGCAGTCTCAAAAATGACAGAATGATCTCTGTTCATTTCCAAGGCAAACCAATCAATATCACAGTAATTCAAGTCTATTCCCCAACCAGTAATGCTGAAGAAGCTGAAGCTGAACAGTTCTATGAAGACCAACAAGACCTTCTAGAACTAACACCCCAAAAAGATGTCCTTTTCATTATAGGGGATTGGAATGCAAAAGTAGGAAGTCAAAAAATACCTGGAGTAATGAGCAAATTTGGCCTTGGAGTACAGAATGAAGCAGGGTAAAGGTGAACAAAGTTTTGCCAAGAGAATGCACTGGTCATAGCAAACAACCTCTTCCAACAACACAAGAGAAGAATCTACATATGGACATCACCAGATGGTCAACACCAAAATCAGATTGATTACACTCTTTGCAGCCAAAGATGGAGAAGCTCTGCACACTCAGTAAAAACAAGACCAGGAGCTGACTGTGACTCAGATCATGAACTCCTTATTGCCAAATTCAGACTTAAATTGAAGAAAGTAGGGAAAACCACTTGACCATTAAAATATGACCTAAATCAAATCCCTTATGAGTATACACTGGAAATGACAATTAGATTTAAGGGATTAGATCTGATAGAGAGAGTGCCTGAAGAACTATGGACTGAGGTTTATGACATTGTACAGGAGGCAGCAATCAAGACCATCCCAAAGAAAAAGAAATACAAAAAGACAAAATGGTTGTCTGAGGAAGCCTTACAAATAGCTGTGGAAAAAAAGAAAAGTGAAAGGCAAAGGAGAAAAGGAGAGATATACCCATTTGAATGCAGAGTTCCAAAGAATAGCAAGGAGAGACAAGAAAGCCTTCCTCAGCGATCGATGCAAAGGAATAGAGGAAAGCAATAGAATGGGAAAGACGAGAGATCTCCTCAAGAAAATTAGAGATACCAAGGGAACATTTCATGCAAAGCTGGGCACAATAAAGGACAGAAATGGTATGGACCTAACAGAAGATAAGAAGCAGCAACAGATAATAAGAAGGGGTGGCAAGAATACACAGAAGAACTATAGAAGAAAGATCTTCATGACCCAGATAACCATGATGGTGTGATCAATCACCTAGAGCCAGACATCCTGGAATGAAAAGTCAAGTGGGCCTTAGGAAACATTACTAAGAACGAAGCTAGTGGAGGTGATGGGATTCTAGTTGAGCTATTTCAAATCCTAAAAGATGATGCTGTGAAAGTGCTGCTCTCAATATGCCAGCAAATTTGGAAAACTCAGCAGTGGACACAGGACTGGAAAAGGTCAGTTTTCATTCCAATCCCAAAAAAGGCAATGCCAAAGAATGCTCAAACTACTGCACAATTGCATTCATCTCACACACTAGCAAAGTAATGCTCAAAATTCTCCAAGCCAGGCTTCAACAGTACATGAATCATGCACTTCCAGACGTTCGAGCTGGTTTTAGAAAAGGCCAAGGAACCAGAGATCAAATTGCCAACATCCATTGGATCATTGAAAAAGCAAGAGAGTTCCAGGAAAACACCTACTTCTGCTTTATTGACTATGCCAAAGCCTTTGACTGTGTGGATCACAACAAACTGTGAAAAATTCTTAAAGAGATGGGACTACCAGACCACCTGACCTGTCTCCTGAGCAATCTGCATTCAGGTCAAGAAGCAACAGTTAGGACATGGGACAACAGACTGGTTCCAAATAGGGAAAAGAGTACATCAAGGTTGTATATTGTCACCCTGCTTATTTAACTTATATGTAGAGTACATCATGAGAAATGCTGGGCTGGATGAAGCCCAAGCTGGAATCACGATTGCCAAGAGAAATATCAATAACCTCAGATATGCAGATAACACCACCCCTATGGCTGAAAGTGAAGAACTAAAGAGCCTCTTGATGAAGGTTAAAGAGGAGAGTGAAAAGGTTGGCTTAAAACTCAACATTCAGAAAACTAAGATCATGGCATCTGGTCCAATCACTTCATGGCAAATAGATGGGGAAACAGTGGAAACAGTGACAGACTTTATATTTGGGGGCTCCAAGTCACTGCAGCTGGTGACTGTAGCCATGGAATTAAGACATTTGCTCCAAGGAAGAAAAGTTATGACCAACCTAGACAGCTTATTAAAAAGAAGAGATATTACTTTGCCAACAAAGGTCTGTCTAGTCAAGGCTATGGTTTTTCCAGTAGTCATGTATGGATGTGCGAGTTGGACTATAAAGAAAGCTGAGCACCAAAGAATTGATGCTTTTGAACTGTGGTGTTGGAGAAGACTCTTGAGACTCTCTTGGACTGCAAGGAGATCCAACGAGTCAATCCTAAAGGAAATCAGTCCTGAGTGTTCACTGGAAGGAGTGATGTTGAAGCTGAAACTCCAATACTTTGGCCACATGACACAAAGAACTGACTCATTTGAAAAGACCCTGATGCTGGGAAAGATTGAATGCAGTCTTCCTGAAGGGGTGACAGAGGATCAGATGGTTGGATGGCATCACCAACTCAAAGGACATGAGTTTGAGTAATTCTGGGAGTTGGTGATGGACCAGGAGGCCTTGCATACTGCAGTCCATGTGGTCTCAAAGAGTGACATGACTGAGCAACTGAACTTAACTGAACTTTACTACTATATGATAAAGTTAGACATCAAAACCAAAGAATAGCACTATTTTGAAAAAAATGTTTAAATAATCCCTATGTCAAAGAACACAGAATGAAATTTTGGGGATGATGCATAAAACTAAATTATAATGAAAATACTGCTTCATTAAAGCAAATCTCAGGTCAAAAAAATCTGTGTTAGACAACATATTTTACTACTATATGGTAAAGTTAGAAGTCAAAACCAAAGGATAACTCTACTTTGGAAAAAAATGTTTAAATAATCCATATGTTAAAGAATACAGTGTGAAAATTTGGAGACAAAACATAAAAATAAATTATAATGAAAAAGCTCCTTCATAAAACACTCAAGGAACTAGATCCCACATGCCACAACTAAGGGCTCTCATGCCACAACTCAAGATCCAGAATGACACAATGAAGACCCAGCACAGTGAAATAAATAACAATAACAACAAAATAAAACATGAACCATATGTATAACATATGGAACTATAATCAATATTTTGTAATAATCTATAACAGAAGGACATGTAAGAAAGAATATATATGTATATGTACAAATGAATCACTTTACACTTGAAACTAACACAACTTTGTAAGTCAACTATGCTTCAATTAAGAAAACTGCAATCAATCAATCAATATATATATATACAACCATGTAAAAGTTAATCACTTGAGACTGATGATCAATATCAATTCAAATGGTGACTACAGGAGTTCTCTAGAGACCCACGGTCTCCATTCAGCAGGAAAAGACAGTTTCAGTATTTCCTGAGCAAACTGAAGGACTGAGCAATAGTTAAATTGTCCTGGCTCTGATGGAAATTCCGCTTGGGTTGGGTTCAAGGATGCCTCCAGATTTATCTTCCAAGGAGAAATTTCTGTTTCTGTTTTATAAGCAACATGGGGAGAAGCTAAGAATAGGGGAGAGGTAGAATCAGTGATGTCAAGTGTAACTATTATGCAGGTTTCTTCCCATGTGCTCCTCTGCCTGGCCCCTGTATGGCTCCTGATGCCAAAACATGACCTTAAAGAAGGCTTCATGAAATGTCAAAGATTTATTATTTTCTAAACCCCTCTGGGAATTTGGGACTGCTTTTAAGTTCCTGTTGTCCTATTGGAGTTGGTGAATTGATGAATGCATGGCTGACTGGGTGGGTGTTTTGAAGCTCCCACTCACCAAGCCTTGGCAGGTTCCTAAAAGATGAAGGGAAAACAAGAAGGGAGGGATATCCTGTTGATGGCTTCTGTTCTCAGTGGGGAGCTGACCTTGTATTTGCCTTTTCATCAGTGACTCCAGTGACAATAGTTTTCTGGGCCTGAAGTGTGAGCCACCATGCTCTTGTTAACTGCCCAGGAACCTGGAGGGCTGCCCATTGCTGTTCTTTGTCCAGAGAGGAATGTCCTTAAGAACTCATTACCACGTGTACCCTAAAAGCACCCAGTCTGTCTAACGCTGCAAATCCACCCTACTATTCCCCTTAGATGGTGGTAAAGGCTGAATTTTGTCCCACACAAAATTCTTTATGTGAAAATCCTAAACTCTAGTACCTCAGAAGGTGACTGTATCTGGAGACAGGGCCTTCAAAGAGATACTTAAGTTAAACTCGGTTGGTATGGTGGGCCCTAATCCAATATGGCTGGTGTCCTTATAAGAAGAGTAGTTTAGGAGACTGACCACACAGAGAAACAACCATGTGAGACGTACAATGAGAAGGCAACCCTCTACAAACCAAGGGAGACCTCCAAAGAAACTAAACCTACAAATACCTTGATCTTGGATTTTTGGCCCCAGAATGATGAGAAAATAAGTTTCTGTTCTTTAAGTCTTCAGTCCGTCTATTTTGTTATGGAAGTCCTAGAAAACTACTACTGATATCCTCTATGCTTTCTAACACCCAGACAGCATAAACTCCCTAGAAAGTTACTTATGGTCCCAATAGGAAGAGCAGAGTAAACCCAAAACCCTGGAAAGTGATAACTGCTTCAATCAGGCCAATATTCCTGGTTTTTAACAAGAGTTGATCCTTGGTACTCCAAGGATCAAATTAAAGGTTTATGGCAACCCAGCACGGAACAAGTCTATCAACACCCCTTTTCAACAGCATTTCCTCACTTCATGTCTCTACATCACATTTTGGTAATTTCCACAGTATTTCAAACTTTTTCTTTGTTATTATATTTATTATGGTGATCAGTGATCTTTGATATTGTCATTGGAAATGGAGAGAAATAAACCACACCCATATAAGACAGTGAACTTAACATGTGTGTACCCTGACTGCTCTATCAACTACATTCCCATTTCTCCCCTCTCTTCAAGTCTCCCTATTCCCTAAGACACAATATTGAAATTAGGCTAATTAATAACCCTACAATGGCCTCTGTGCATTCAAGTGAAAGGAAAAGTTGCATGTCTCTCATTTTAAATCAAAACCTAGAAATTATTAAGTTTGGCAAGGAAGGCATGCCAAAAACCAAGATAGGCTAAGAGCCAAGCCTCTTGCACCAGTCAGTTATGAATGTGAAGGAAATTAAAAGTGCTACTCCAGTGAACACATGAATGATAAGAAAGCAAAACAGCCTTATTGCTGATATGGAGAAAGTTTTAGTGGTTTGAATAGAAGATCAAACCAGCCACAACATTCCCTTAAGCTAAAGCCTACTCCAGAACAAAGCCTTAACTCTCTTCAATTCCATGAAGGCTGAGAGAGGTGAGGAAGCTTCAGGAGACATGTAACCTTCTCCAGGATAGATCACATCCTGGGCCATAAATATAGCCTTGGTAAATTCAAAAAAATTTAAATCATCTCAAGCATCTTTTCTGATCACAATGTGGTAAGGTTAGATGTTAACCACAGGAAAAAAAAAAAACTATTAAAAATACAAACATACAGAGACTAAACAACACATTTCTTAATAACCAAAAGATCAGGGAAGGTATCAAAAAAGAAATCAAAATATGCATAGAAGTGAATGAAAATGAAAACACAACAACCCAAAACCTATGAGATACAGTAAAAGCAGTGA
Organism: Odocoileus virginianus; assembly: GCF_023699985.2. NCBI lineage: Eukaryota > Metazoa > Chordata > Mammalia > Artiodactyla > Cervidae > Odocoileus > Odocoileus virginianus. The sequence goes on from NC_069679.1 coordinate 24,742,752, forward strand.
TAAGGGGAAGGTTCATAGCAATACAAGCCTACCTCAAGAAACAGGAGAAAGATCAAATAAATAACCTAACTCCACACCTAAAGCAACTAGAAAAAGAAGAAATGAAGCACCCCAGGGTTAGTAGAAGGAAAGAAATCATAAAAATTAGGGCAGAAATAATTGCATTTATTTATTTATTTCTTATTGCATAAGAAACAAAAGAGACCATAGCCAAAATCAACAAAGCTAAAAGCTGGTTCTTTGAGAAGATAAATAAAATAGACAAACCATTAGCTAGACTTGTCAAGAAAAAAAGGGAGAAGAATCAAATCAACAAAATTAGAAATGAAAATGGAGAGATCACAACAGACAACAGAGAAATACAAAGGATCATAAGAGACTACTATCAGCAACTATATGCCAATAAAATGGGCAACTTGGAAGAAATGGACAAATTCTTAGAAAAGTACAACTTTCCAAAACTGAACCAAGAAGAAATAGAAAATCTTAACAGACCCATCACAAGCAAAGAAATTGAAACTGTAATCAGAAATCTTCCAGCAAACAAAAGCCGAGGACCAGAAGGCTTCACAACTGAATTCTACCAAAAATTTAGAGAAGAGCTAACACCTATCCTACTCAACCTCTTCCAGAAAAATTGCAGAGGAAGGTAAACTTCCAAACTCATTTTATTTGGCCACCATCGCCTAATACCAAAACCAGACAAAGATGCCACCAAAAAAGAAAACTACCGGCCAATATCACTGATGAACATAGATGCAAAAGTCCTTAACAAAATTCTAGCAAACAGAATCCAACAACATATTTAAAAGATCATACATCATGACCAAGTGAACTTTATCCCAGGGATGCAAGGATTCTTCAACATTTGCAAATCAATCAATGTGATACACCACATTAACAAATTGAAAGATAAAAACCATATGATTGTCTCAATAGATGCAGAAAAAAGCCTTTGACAAAATTCAACATCCATTTGTGATAAAAAAAAAAAAAAAAACCTTCCAGAAAGCAGGCACAGAAGGAACATACCTCAACATAATAAAAGCCATATATGATAAACCCACAGCAAACATTATCCTCAATGGTGAAAAATTGAAAGGATTTCCCCTAAAGTCAGGAACAAGACAAGGATGCCCACTCTCACCACTACTATTCAACATAGTTTTGGAAGTTTTAGCCACAGTAGTCAGAGAAGAAAAAGAAATAAAATGAATCCCAATTGGAAAAGAAGAAGTAAAACTCTCACTGTTTGCAGATGACATGATCCTCTACACAGAAAACCCTAAAGACTCCACCAGAAAATTACTAGAACTAATCAGTGAATATAGTAAAGTTGCAGGATATAAAATTAACAGAGAAAACCCTTGCATTCCTATACACTAACAGTGAGAAAACAGAAAGAGAATTTAAGAAAACAATTCCATTCACCATTGCAACAAAAAGAATAAAATATTTAGGAATAAATCTATCTAAAGAAACAAAAGATCTATATATAGAAAACAATAAAACACTGATGAAAGAAATCAAAGATGACACAAATAGATGGAGAAATACACCATGTTCATGGATTGGAAGAATCAATATAGTGAAAATGAGTATACTACCCAAAGCAATCTATAGATTCAATGCAATTCCTATCAAGCTACCAATGGTATTTTCAGAGAACTAGAACAAATAATTTCACAATTCGCATGGAAGTACAAAAAAAAAAAAAAAAACTTCGAATAGCCAAAGCAACCTTGAGAAAGAACAATGGAACTGGAGGAATAACCTGCCTGACTTCAGTCTCTACTACAAAGCTGCAGTCATCAAGATAGTATGGTACTGGCACAAAGACAGAAACATAGATCAATGGAACAAAATAGAGAGCCTAGAGATAAATCCACACACCTATGGACACCTTATCTTTGACAAAGGAGGCAAGAATATACAATGGAGAAAGGACAATCTCTTTAACAAGTGATGCTGGGAAAAACTTGTCAACCACTTGTAAAAGAATGAAACTAGAACACTTTCTAACACCATACGCAAAAATAAACTCAAAATGGATTAAAGATCTACATATAAGCCCAGAAACTATAAAACTCCTAGAGGAAAACATAGGCAAAACACTCTCTGATGTAAATCATAGCAGGATCCTCGATGACCCATCTCCCAGAGTAATGGAAATAAAAGCAAAAATAAACAAATGGGACCTAATTAAACTTAAAAGCTTTTGCACAACAAAGGAAACTATAAGCAAGGTGAAAAGACAGCCTTCAGAATGGGAGGAAATAATAGCAAATGAAGCAACAGACAAAGAATTAATCTCAAAAATATACAAGCAACTCCTGCAGCTCAATTCCAGTAAAATAAATGACCCAATCAAAAAATGGACAAAGAACTAAACAGACATTTCTCCAAAGAAGACAGATGGCTAACAAACATATGAAAAGATGCTCAACATCACTCATTTTGAGAGAAATGCAAATCAAAACCACAATGAGGTATCATCTCACACCACTCAGAATGGCTGCTATCAAAAAGTCTACAAACAATAAATGCTGAAGAGGGTGCAGATAAAAAGGAATCTTCTTACACTGTTGGTGGGAATGCAAACTAGTACAGCCGCTATGGAGAACAGAGTGAAGATTCCTTAAAAATCTGGAAATAGAACTGCCATATGACCCAGAAATCCCACTGCTGGGCATACACACTGAAGAAACCAGAATTGAAAGAGACATAGGTACCCCAACGTTCATTGCAGCACTGTTTACAATAGCCAGGACATGGAAGCCACCTAGATGTCTATCAGCAGACAACTGGATAAGAAAGCCATGGTACATACACACAATGGAATATTATTCAGCTATTAAAAAGAATACATTTGAATCAGCTCTAATGAGGTGGATGAAACTGGAGCCTATTATACAGAGCGAAGTAAGTCAGAAAGAAAAACACCAATACAGTTTATTAATGAATATATATGGAATTTAGAAAGATGTTAATGATGACCCTATATGCAAGACAGTGAAAGAGACATAGATGTAAAGAACAGACTTTTGGACTCTGTGGGAGAAGGCGAGGGTGGGACGATGAGAGAATAGCTTTGAAACATGTATATTATCATATGTGAAATAGATTGTCAATCCAGGTTCGATGCATGAGACAGGGTGCTCAGGGCTGGTGCACTGGGATGACCCTGAGGGATGGAATGGGAAGGGAGGGGTGAGGGAGGTTCAGGATGGGGAACACATGTACACCCATGGCTGATTCATGTGAATGTATGGCAAAAACCACCACAATATTGTAAAGCAATTAACCTCCAATTAAAATAAATAAATTTTAAAAATTAAAATAAATAAAATGCAGAATGACAGTGGGGGAAAAAAAAGAGTTTCAAGCTAGCAGAGGCTGACTCATGAGGTTTAAGGAAAAAAAGCCATCTCTAGAAGATAAAAGTGCAATGTCTAGCTAAGATAATGAGGGTGGCTACTCTAATCAAGAGATTTTTAATGTAGACAAAACACTGCAAGAAGATGCCATCTAGGATTTCCATGGCTGAAGAGAAGTCAATGCCTGGCTTCAAAGCTTCAAATGACAGGCTGACTTTCTTGTTAGGAGCCAGTGCAGCTGATGACTTGAAGTTGAAACTAATGCATACTTACCATTCTGAAAATCCTAGGGCTCTCAAGAATTATTGTAAATCTATTCTACCGGTGCTCTACAAATAGAACAAAAATGTCTGGATGACTGCACATCTGTTTACAACATGGTTTACTGAGTCTTTTAAGCCCACTGTTGAGACTTACTATTCACTGGCAATGCACCTGGTCACCCAAGAACTCTGATGAAGATGTACAAGATTCACGTTGAAAACATGCCTGTTAACACAACATCCATTCTGCAGGCCATGAATCAAAGAGTAATTTTGACTTTTGAGTCTTATTATTTGAGAAATACATTTTGTAAGGCTACAGCTGCAATAGAGAGTGATTCTTCTAATGGATTTGGGAGAAGTCAATTGAAAACTTTCTGGAAAAGACTCATTATTCTGATGCCATTAAAAACACTTGTAATTCATGAGAAGAGGTCAAACTATCAACATTAATATGAATTTGGGAGAAGTTGATTCCAACCCTCAAATATCCAGTAACTTTGAGGGAGGGGTTCACAACTTCAGTGGAAGAAATAACTGCAGATGTGATGGAAAGAGCAGGAGAACAAGAGAAGTGAAACCCAGAGATGTTACTAAATTGCTGCAATCTCATGATCAAAACAGATGAGGAGATGCTTGTTTAGGATGAGCAATGATGATACTAATTTCTTAAGATAGAATCTACTCCTGGTGAAGATGCTGGGAATATTATAGAAATGACAACAAAGGATTTAGAATATGTCATAAACTTAGTAAGGCAATGGCAGGGTTTGAGAGGATTGACTTCAGTTTTGAAAAAAGTTCTTCTTTGAGTAAAAATGCTATCAAACAGTGAGTAGGAAACCCACATAGAGAAGGCAATGGCAACCCACTCCAGTACTCTTGCCTGGAAACTCCCATGGACAGAGGAGCCTGGTAGGCTACAGTCCATGGGGTCGCGAAGAGTCAGACATGACTGAGAAACTTCACTTTCACTTTTCACTTTCATGCACTGGAGAAGGAAATGGCAACCCACTCCAGTGTTCTTGCCTGGAGAATCCCAGGGACGGGGGAGCCTGCTGGGCTGCCATAGATGGGGTCGCATAGAGTTGGACAAGACTGAAGTGACTTAGCAGCAGCAGCAGTTACCAAACAATGTTGCATGCCACCACCCAGATCAGTCAGTAGTCATCAATATCAAGGCAAGGCTCTCCACCAGAATAAAAGATTACAAACTACTGGAGGCTCAGATGATGGCTAGCAATTTTTAACAATAAAGTATTTTTAATTGTATTATATAAATTGTATTTTTAGAGATAATAATATTGCATACTTAATAGAAGTATAATATAAACATAACTTTTATAGGCACTGGAAAAACAAAAAAATTGCTTAACTCATTTTATTGCAATATTTGCTTTATTGTGTTGATCCAGAACTGAATCCTCAATATCTCTGAAGTGTGTCTATAGAGTCTTCATATTTTTATTCAAAAATGTCCTTCATCTGCAATTACTGACACACTTTGTCTTTTTCCTAATCTTTTCACATGTTTTTATTTTTCATGCTTTACCATTTGTTTGAAGCAGTGATACTTAGCATTTTTTGTCTTGTTTCTGATTTTAAAAAGAATGACATTTTTAACATTTTGCCACTATGTATTAAGTTCGCTGGAAGTCTCTTTGTGACTACTTTTAAATAGCTTCAGAAATGTTGCTTTTTTAGTTAGCTATACATTTTTATAATGAATCGTGTTGGATTTTATCAAATGCTTTTTCTGCATTTATCAAGGTTACCATATTTTTATTCACTTCAAACTTTAAGATGGTGATCACAATAATATAATTTCTAACATTTAATTCACTTTGCACTTTGAAAAATATCTAATTTGATTTTTTTATTTTATTTATTTTAGTTTGTTAATATGTCACCAGATTCAGTTTGCTAATATTTCCATTTAGCACTTTCATTCATTTATCTATGTTCATGATTGAAATTGACATACAATTTTCCTTTCTTGTATGTCCTTGTCTAGTTTTAGAACCAAGTTTTTAGTCACCTTATGAGATCAACTGAGAAAATATTTCCTCTTTTTTATTATCTGAAAGTTTAGAATTATCTGTTCCTCGGATTATTAGAACTCACCTTTAAAATTACTGGGGCTAGTATTTTCTTTGCAGGAAGATTTTAAATAATTGGTTACATTCCTTTACTAGTTATAGAATCATTTAGACTTTTTAATCTCTTCTGAAGTAAATTTTCATATATTTTTCTCTGAAAATTCATATACCCATCTAGTTTTTCCTAATCTGATGGCATAAAGGTCTACAAAATGTTATATTATCTTTTTAATAAATACACAATCTGTGGTTATATTTCCCTTTTCATTCCATTTTTTTCTTTCTCTCTGTTTTCCACTCATCACTTCTGTCATGAGTTTTTCAAGATTACTAAGTCTTCTATATAACCCTTCTGCACTGGCTAGAACCCACTTGTCCATTGTGGTTTCCTCAGCACCTAGAATCATGCTTAGAGCACTCAAAGTTTTCAATAAGTATTTTCTGAGTTTTAAAAATGCATGGGAAAAGCGTGAGACAATGTGGCTAAACATCAAGTTTTAACTAACTTCCAAAGCAGAAAACAATAACTATAAATACATGGATCTTTCTTTCAAGAATAAAAAGTAAATAACAGCTTAAAAGTTAGTATGTCCACTGTTTACACCAATCCGTAGTTTTGATCCCTTAGATGGAATTACAGATCTTTCAAGACTTAAAACTCACAATCTAGTTCCAGTGGTTTTAATGAAAGCAGGCCTATTTTACACAACACTTGATAGTTTCTGGTATTAGAAACACAGAGATCGTGAATTTCCTCATGTTTCTTCACTATAGATATTAATCAACACGTGATCTTGCAACATGTAGTACTGATCCATCACTATTGCTCATTTTCTACAGTGATGTTGCTGATGTGCTGGAAATAAAGGGGCCTCATAAAGGAAAAGACACAGAGGAAATGCTGAAAAGAATGAACTTGGCACACATTGCTCAATGGAATCCTTCAAATACTGGGTTGTCAAACAGGGAAGTGCGAGCCACTCTTTTGATTTCAAGGAAGAACTCTCTAGTGATCAGCAATTCCAATCCCCGCACCTCTGTTCCTAAACCAAACTGAATCAGGAGGGCCGAGAAGAAAAATCAGTTTTCTACACTTATTCCTCTATAGCTTTAATCCATATACTTAGTGGTTTTCTGTTGGAATCTGAACTGAGTGCCAGATTAACTGCATGACTCCATAGCTGTAAATAGGATACCTTTGGAGATTAGATTGAGTATGCACTGGCCCAAAGGAGTCTCTGTAAATCCTAATAAAATCCTTAAACAAATTCTTCTTTTGATATATTTAACAAATTCCTCCCAAAGTGAAATACTAAGAACAAATTTCAGGTAATTGAATCCTGCAGATATGGGGTCAGGACACAATACTTGAAGCCCAAAGATGTTGCTAGAAACTACTATTTCCAGCAGTTTAAGGGAATGACAGTTAGGCAGCAGTTCATGAGTACTGAGATTGAGGAAAGGGGACCAGAAGCAGTCCCACCTCTGCTAATAATCTGAATTTTGGCAGAGAAGAGTGAATTGAAATCCCTGAAGAGCAGGCCGTGACCTCATGGAACTCAGGTCAAATGTGTAATACAAGGCAGATGTTATTGGGCTATGGGAAGGAGAATAATATACTATAGGAGATAGTATCCTGAAAAGACTTAAAGATTGACTGTGTATTTATGTATACTAAAATTGGTTGTGTTTAAATTATAAGTGCAAGAGACAAATGCTCTGTATTTGGCATGATTGATAAATATTTATAGTACAACTCCAAAGCCAGTGCCTGGAACCTAATAGGTGTTCAGTTAATATTTTTAGAAGGGTCTTCCCTGGTGGCTCAGATGGTTAAAAAAAAAAAAAAAAAAAATCTGCCTGCAATGCAGGAGACCTGGGTTTGATCCCTGGATCAGGAAAATCCCCTGGAGAAGGAAGTGACTACCCACTCCAGTATTCTTGCCTGCAGAATCCCATGGACAGAGGAGCCTGGAAGGCTACAGTCCATGGTGGGTTGCAAAGAGTCAGATACAACTAAGCAACTAACAACAAGTCATATAAAGAGTACTGGTCTGGAGACCTGAATTCTAATCCTGACCCTCTCATTAACTAGATGTGTCACTTCAAAAAAGTCACTTAGCTTCTTTGGTCATAAAGCATTCCTCTATAAAGCAGAAGATAAATGGAAAACTTACAATATCACTTCCTATTTGAAGCATCTATGTTTCCATTAGTGCTACAAGAAGACCAGGTCCCCACACCCAGTAAGACATCCTCTCAGGGAATCATTGAGCAGAATCAAAGCCAGGGAAGTGAATGGAGTGTTCAGTGAACAGCAGCTAGTCTGATGTGACTGGAGAACTGGGCTATAGGAAGAAGATACAGGTGATGCACACAGAGGAAATGGATGAGCCAGGGTCTGAGAACAAAGTGGGAGAGGAAAAGAGCTGCTGCTGAAAATGAGCCTAAAGGATACAGCTCATCTGTTAAGACCAATGAAGTCTATAATATTGTGAATAGTGATGTCATCCTATACGTTAAAAGGGCAGTGAATATCCTTCCTTGGTGCACATACTAATATGTTTTTTCAAATAGAAGCGCCTGCTGCCCACCGCTCCCTACCCTAGCCAGAGACTCTGATTCAGTAGACATCGGATTTTCTTTTTTAATCTCTGTGGTGATTCAGGTGTGTGATGAAAATCGTGTGTGTGATGCTTGACAATTCACATACCTTTCAATGTTATCCTTTCATCCTCACAGCCAGAGTAGATAAAGAGCAGAGTAAACAGAATTATCACCATTTCACATGGGCAAAAAATAGAGTCTCAAAGAAATCACCTCTATCCAAATGATGAGTAGCAGGACTGAGACTCTAAGCTGATCTGCTGAACCCAGGTTGTATGCTCTTTTATTGTAGCTCAGTCACCTAAAATAAAAACAGGGATAAATGAGTAAGAATTTCTTCCCCAATACAAGAAAATATGGGAACCAAGAAGCATGATTTGAGTGTAGCAAAGGGTACATTTAAGTTCAATGAAAAGGTGATTCTTTGAATGTATTTGACACATTCGTGGACCTATTAACCTGAAGACATGCAAGGTTATTGTTGTTTGGAGGAGATTTCAATACATTGATAGATGAAGGATACACTCTTTGGGGCTTCCTAGGTGATGCTTGTGGTAAAGAACCCACCTACAAATGCAGGAGATTTAATAGATTTGGGTTTGATCCCTGGGTCAGGAAGATACCCTGGAGGAGTACATGGCAACCCACTTCAGTATTCTTGTCTGGAGAATCCCATGACAGAGAAGCCTGGCAGACTACAGTCCATGGGGTTTGAAGAGTCAGACACAACTGAAGTGACTTTGCACAGCACAGAACACTCTTTTAACTATTTGAGAGCAATCCTCTTACACATTTGTCAAAGTCCAAAGGCCAAGCTGGTTGTATTATGTTACCAACAGTCAACAAATTATAGTTAGATATTCTCAGAGCTTACAGTCTTATCCACCTCAACCTTCTACTGAAAATTTGATTATCTGTGTCTGCAGAGGGAAGGAACAGCACAGATAAGTAAAATTCACACAAATCAGCTACAGAAAATGAGGATGTGGTGACCGTCCCATTACCACAAAAGGCCTAGGGCCCCTGGTGACATCAGGCAAGCTAGTTATTACATGATTAATATGGGGAAGGAAACTCACAGTTATCAGATGTCTGCAGTAGGAAAACCCTGTGGGAGACACTGCCTGCGCCATCACAATTGGTCCTCATGGGAATCCCCAAAGGGTAGTGGTATCATTAGGTCTTTTGCACAGGTCAGGGTGGTCAGGCTCAGAGAAGTTCAATAACATGCTTAATGTTACAGAGCTCCACACAGCAGAACTGAGCTGTATCTACGGCCAAAGCTTGTAGTCATTCCACTATATTATGTTTTTCACAGCCAATCCAAATACAAGAAAACCTGGTGTAACGTAATTAGACGCCTCTGTCCTTAAGGAGGGCATGTGAGTGACTGCAGAACTGTGTGGCTTACATGATTGGCAGCAGCACTCAGAGCACAGGCAGGAAGACAGGACACCTGACCCTGCAGAGCCAGGGGGCGTCTGATCTTTACCCTCATGTGTTCATCCAAACTGGGAGTGTGACCCCTGTGTGGGGAGTCCTGCCTCATTTAGTCACTCTGATGTTGCATAACAGGTATGGCATTTCCAAAGCATGGCACGCTAACTGTCAAAAAAAAAAAATTGTAAGAGCAAAAATGTTGGCAGCAAGATGGCTGTTAAATAATCAAAACTTCACTGCCTATTACAAAAGCCAAAGCTCATAGAAGCTGCTGCCTTAAATTTTGCAGAGTCCTAAGCTTTAAGCGGGCTTCCCTGGTAGCTCAGCTGGCAAGGACTCTGCCTGTAATGCAGGAGATCCCAGTTTGATTCCTGGGTTGGGAAGATCCCTTGGAGAAGGGATAGGCTACCCACTCCAGTATTCCTGGACTTCCCGGGTGGCTCAGAAGGTAAAGAATCCACCTGCAATGCACAAGACCTGGATTCGATGCCTGGGTTGGGAAGATCCTCTGGAAGAGAGCTTGGCAACCCACTCCAGTATTCTTGCCTGGAGAACCCCCATTGACAGAGGAGCCTGGTGAGGTTGCACAGAGTCGAACACAACTGAGCAACTAAGCACAGAACAGCACGAGCTCTAAGGAGGGGCTTCCCAGGCGGCGATAGTGGTAAAGAATCTGCCTGCCAATGCAGGAGACGTAAGAGACACAAGCTCCATCCCGGGAGGAGAAGGTCCCCTAGAGGAGGGCCTGGCAACCCACTCCACTACAGTGTTCTTGCCTGGAGAATCCCATGGACAGAGAAGCCTGGAGAGCTGTCATCCTTGAGGTCACAAAGACTTGGACACGACTAAAGCAAATTAGCACACACAAGCGCTAAGGAAACATATAGAATTATACATCCCATCCTTCAATACAACCCAAATGAGAGATGTGTAGTTGATTCAGAGGACTGGGTGCCAGAATTTATTTTCACTTTAACATTGAGAAGCCACCCATGAAACATACATCTTGGTTAGTACCAATTAATCCTGATGGAGCATGCCAAACACAGTAGGCACATAAAGCATCAGCATCATCCCTAGCTTACACGGATGAAATGTATGGACGGTAACTTTGCCATAAGAATCTTTGCTGCGAACTCTGCCGCAAACACTTTTGCTGCAAACATTTTCTCTGTGTAACTTCATTGGCCATAAGGCATTGTTGCTGCAAAAAATAACTGCTTGAAAGTTTGGTTCCATTTCTTGATTGATTCAGTACTCCCGTGTTTATACTGCATGAATCTGAAAAAAACCTGAGGGTCTCAAATATTTATTATTTGTAGACCTTTTAATGAGGGCCATTCTGATTGGTGTGAAGCAATACCTCATTGTAATTTTGATCTGCATTTCTCTAATAATTAGTGATATCAAACATCTTTTCGTGTGACTGTTGGCCATGTATGTCTTCTTTGGAGTTGTTACCACTGTTAATGACAAGAGAAATTTTAGTGAAAAACAAAATGTGCAATACCAAACAAAGAGACAAATTAACAAGCAAAAAAAAAATGTATAAAACATTATGAATGAAAAACTTTGAAGACAAGTGTTTAGGTACAGTTATAAAATAAAATCAGTTATTTGTGCAGTATTGCGATGGATCTATACACATTTTAAATGTATTCAAATATTTAGTATTTTGTAATGATGACTTTTATGTTTGTTATTCATTTTTTACACTTATATCCTTTTTCATTCCCCCTTTTTTGTTTTATTATTTTATCTTTTATTGCAATATTGCCTTCTGGCCAATTAATTATGCAGTGAGTATATTCAGGCAAAAATTCTTGTGGCAAAGATAGTCATTGCAAACAGACCTTTGACAAAAATATCTTGAACCACAGAACTGCCTTGTTCCTGCTATCTCCGCATTCCTCACCACATGTCAACACACTTCCCACTAGCAGGCAGCCCCTCTTCTTGAAACACATAGATCTGTCTGTGTTGAGTTCCAGCTAAAAATGTTTCCATTGTTCTTAGTATAAAGTTACTTAATTCACACTCACCAAGGTCTATTTTCTCCTTTTTTAAAAAGTTTCCTAACCATACCTGCCTGCCTCAGGACCTTATCACATGCCAAGATCTGGCCAGAATCATGACCTTCTCCCCACCCCAGCCCACCACCTTAACCAGGCTAATTTCATCCCTCATATTTCCGCCTAAATGTCACATATTCAAAATATCCAAGTTAGGTGTCTCCTTATATTTCCTCATAGCACCCCACTGTTCTCCTTTCAAAACAATCACAATTTGAATGTAACATTTAAGTATGTAAGTCTTTATTAAAGCCTGTTTTTCTTACTAGAAGGTAAACTTCATGAGAGCACAGGAAAATAACTCACTCATTTCTCTAAGTGTCTTCTCATCCTCTGCCACCACTTTCGCTTCAATCTTTCCCAGCAGGGGAGTCTTTTCCAGTGAGTTGGCTCTTAGGATGAGGTGGTTAGATAGCATCACTGACTCAGTGGGCATGAATTTGAGCAAAGGGAGATAGTGAAGGACAAGGGAGCCCAGTGTTCAGCAGTCCATGGGGTCGCAAAGAGTCGGAAATGACTTAGCAACTGAACAAAAAGTGGCTTCTATATTGATTCATTAAGTTGTTCATTCAATATTGGTTGAATAAAGGAATGAATGAACATGGTTACCCTTCCCTTGAAATATTTTGTTTTCTAATAATCTAGGGATAGGCCCAAACATGTTTTCTTCCAAACCAAGGGTCTGCCTCTGCATGTCAGATTACCTCTCCTGTGTCAGAGGATGACACATTGCCCTCAAAGGGATGCTCCCTACTGTTGCCAGTTTGGTGCCATGGCATCTCACCTGCAAGACGGTTCTCATGGCACTATCCACAGTCTGGGTTGTAAGCAAACTCATGTCCTCAGTGCATGACACCAGACCATAAGATGCAAATTCTCTGCCTTACACAAAATGAGCCCTTTAACAAATATTTGTTTCATTGGAATCTGAAATCCTACAAAAAAAAACCCCACATTTTATATCTAAAAACTTAGTTCATGATTTCAAATATTGAAATCTATTGTTCACACAGGAGAATGTATATTTTAAAAGTAATTTTCACTTGTTGATTAAGAAAATGCCATGAAAAAATTTTTTAAATAAAAAGTATAACAATGAAAAAAGAAAATACCATGGTCTACTTATACTCTCCAAAATTGAAAAAAAAAAAAAAAAAAAGACAAAACAACAGCACACTGAGAGGTTTAACCTCTTTTTATGAGTCAAAAACTCTATTTCTATCCTAGGAATCTGGAGACCCAGAGAAGGCTATAAGGTATGGGCAGTGTTACAAATAAGCGCCTGGCCCACAGACCTCTGCACAGTCCATGTACCTAGTGGTAACCATGGCAGCGTCTACATATAGATGATTGCGTACAACAATGGAGAGACAGCACTGAAATAAGAAAACAGCAATTAAGAGCAAAGTTACTAGTTTCTTAGTATATATCAGGAAAGTATTTCCCAGTACTGCAGCTAACTGCCAGATGTTCAAGAAATGACATCAAAATGACAGGACAAAAATGCAAGTACATGAAGGACAAGCCTGTGAAGGGGTTAAGGCAGTAACTCAGCTGGGCAGATGAGAGAAACTAACACCCCAATCTTTATCCTTTTTTAGCATCTGATGGTCTAAAATGCAGAATTAATGCAAAAGACCATTTAAAATATTGAAAGAAAGACAAAGCCCACACATGCTTATACACACTTAAACACATGTAGTATAAATAAGCCAAAAAGTTAATAATGCCCAGATCCTGCATATAACCCTCCAGTCCCCACACTACGAGGGAACTCAGACTCCCTGGTCCTCCCTACTTGGCAACTGTCCCTGTATACCCACCACTCCACTCTGGGACTATGGCCAGGGGCCCCTTCTGTTAGTATTAACAGATGCATCATCCTTGTTTAGCACTTGCTGACCTGGCGTCTGATGGGGTCAGTTGACACACCGGCCAAAATGACAACAGTGGCAGTACCTTAGTGTTAGAGACCATAAAGGTATGGATTAAAATAGTTATCTCTAAATAAACAATAAGGATTTACTGTATAACACAGAGAATTATATTCACTATCTTAAACTATGATGGAAAAAAATTTTAAAAAGAATAATATACTTATCTTTGCATAATCAAATCACTTTGCTATACACACAACACTGACACAATATTGTAAATCAACTATACCCCAAAAATAAATAAATAGGCAAAAATAATCCTGGCATAAAGAGGGAGCATATTCTTCACCAATATTTACAGGTGATTTACAGATTTATTCACATAATATCTAACTAGGAAATGTTTTATGGGTTACATTGGCCAAATTACAATTGTTTCCATACTTAGTCAAGAAGCAAGGTTTAATCCATTTAATAATTAAAACAAAACAAAACAGACAAACAAAAAACCAGCTCTCTATCTCCCTTTCTCTGTTGGACACATACATTTGAAGACCTAAGAATTTCTGTGCTTTTCATGGAATCATGTAACCAGCTATAGTTTAGGGATCTATCAAAGCAAATTCTCATTAAATGCCTTATCTCTGGGTTTCTCTTCCATACAAAATAAGAGTCACTCTTAGAATCCAACAATTTACATTAAACTTTGTCTGCACTGAGGTTTTCTTCAACAGGATTATGCTTCACCTCTACCATGGCAGGGTAGCTCTCTTTCCGAGACTTGGACATCCCTGGGTTTACTTCAGTTGTTACCTCAGAGCTTTTCCATAGATCAGTTCAGTTCAGTTGCTCAGTCATGTACAATTCTTTGTGACCCCACGGACGGCAGCACGCCAAGCTTCTATGTCCATCACCAACTACCGGAGCCTACTCAAACTCATGTCCATCGAGTCGGGGATGCCATCCAACCATCTCATCCACTGTCACTCCCTTCTCCTCCTACTTTCAATCTTTTCCAGCATTAGGGTCTTTTCAAATGAGTCAGCTCTTCGCATCAGGTGGCCAAAGTATTGGAGTTTCAGTTCCAGCATCAGTCCTTCCAATGAATATTCAGGACTGATTTCCTTTAGGATGGACTAGTTGAATCTCCCTGCAATCCAAGGGACTCTCGAGTCTTCTCCAACACCACAGTTCAAAAACATCAATTCTTCAGTCTCAGTTTTCTTTATAGTCCAACTCTCATATTCATACACAACCACTGGAAAAACCATAGCCTTGACTAGACGGATCTTTGTTGGTAAAGCAATGTTTCTGCTTTTCAACATGCGGTCAGGTTGGTCATAACTTTTCTTCCAAGAGCAAGCATCTTTTCATTTCATGGCTGCAGTCACCATCTGCAGTGATTTTGGAGCCCCCAAAATAAAGTCTGTCACTGTTCCCATTGTTTCCCCATCTATTTGCCATGAAGGGATGGGACAAGATGCCATGATCTTAGTTTTCTGAATGTTGAGTTTTAAGCCAACTTTTTCACTCTCCTCTTTTACTTTCATCACGAGACTACTTCTTCTTCTTCACTTTCCATAGATAACAAAATAAAAATTGAAATTCAAGATTGGAAACTGGCATCAACATCCCATTGGCTGTTACTAAGAAATCAGATAATGGGAGAAACTTACTCCTGAGTAGCCCAGTTTTATCACTTCTTAGTACAAGCAGTTGGTTGCTGCTTGTGTTACTGATGGGATTATCCATCCTTCTACAATTGTGTTCTAACAGCTGAGTTTTAAAATTTCTTGGATCTTAAAGATACCCTTTTAGAAATGAAGTTTGTCTTAGGAGGGACCACACCTTCCAGCTCCATTAGATTATATAATTCATTCTTTAAGACTCAGAAAGGTCTAATACTGAAATAAGTAAGTTAAGAAACAATTGTATTTACTTCCCCTTTTTTTCCCCCAGTTTTGGTCAAGATTATGCCACCATACTTCATGAGACCTTGGATGGATTACCTAACTGCACAGAGTTCAACTTGGCCCTCTTTCAAAAACAGATTTCAAACTTTTTATGTCACACTATCATAAAAAATGTTCATTGTATACCTATAAATTTCAGAAAATATACAACATGACATTTACCTTAGTCTTTGAAAGTCATATAGCATAATGAACATGGTGATCATCTAAGCACTGTAAAAAATAAAGTGGAGGGCAGCAATTACATTTACAGCAGAAAGGATGAGTGTGGCTTGGAGAAGGGTATCTTTCATTTAGGATTTTAATTAAATAATCTCAAGTTTACAAGTAATAAGTGAATATATTCATATAAGCATAAGACATGTGAGGTAATATAGCATAGTTCATCTGCTTAGAGTTAGTATTTTTGTTTGTTTGTTTTTGTTATTTTTTTCTTTTTTTTTCCCCAATTATTTTTATTAGTTGGAGGCTAATTACTTTACAATATTGTAATGGTTTTTGCCATACACTGACGAATCAGCCATGGATTTACATGTGTTCCCCATCCTGAACCCCCCTCCCACTTCCCTCCCCATCCCATCTCTCTGGGTCATCCTAGTGCACCAGCCCCGAGCACTTGTCTCAGCATCCAACCTGGACTGGCGATCTATTTCACACTTGGTAATATACATGTTTCGATGCTGTTCTCTCAGATCATCCTACCCTCACCTTCTCCCATAGAGTCCAAAAGTCTGTTCTATACATCTGTGTCTCTTTTTCTGTCTTGCAATATAGGGTTATCATTACCATCTTTCTAAATTCCATATATATGTGTTAGTATACTGTATTGGTGTTTTTCTTTCTGGCTTACTTCACTCTGTATAATGGGCTCCAGTTTCATACACCTCATTAGAACTGATTCAAATGAATTCTTTTTAGTGGCTGAGTAACATTCCATTGTGTATATGTGTCACAGCTTTCTTATCCATTCGTCTGCTGATGGGCATCTAGGCTGCTTCCATGTCCTGGCTATTATAAACAGTGCTGTGATGAACACTGGGGTACACGTGTCTCTTTCAGTTCTGGTTTCCTCAGTGTGTATGCCCAGGAGTGGGGTTGCTGGGTCATATGGCAGTTCTATTTCCCGATTTTTCAGGAATCTCCACACTGTTCTCCATAGTGGCTGTACTAGTTTGCATTCCCACCAACAGTGTAAAAGGGTTCTCTATTCTCCACACCCTCTCCAGCATTTACTGCTTGTAGACTTTTGGATAGCAGCCATCCTGACTGGTGTGTAATGGTACCTCACTGTGGTTTTGATTTGCATTTCTCTGAAAATGAGTGATGTTGAGCATCTTTTCATTAGAGTTAGTCTTGAGGTCAAATTTCAGCACAAATCTGCTGGCCATGTGACCTTGAGCATGTTAGTTTATTCTGCAGCACAATTTCTTCACCTGTCAAATGGGGACTAAATCGGCTTTTGGTAAGCCATGGTTCTGATTCTTTGCAACCCCATGTACTGCAGCATTCCAGGCTTCCCTGTCCTTCAGACACAACTGAGCATCTGAACAACAGCAAAAGTCATAGATGCTCCACAAGTAATAGTAAAGGCGCTGATTTTCTGAGATTGGCTGGAAGGTAACTCCAGGAAAGAGGGGAAGTAAATAGTTTCAAAAGCAGTCAATGATGGATTCATTCCTTCATCCATTCCTTATTCAATCACTCATCCAGCATTTATTAACAATAAAACTTACTATGTGATAGGAACCATGCTAGTGTTTGAGTGTTCATCTTTAAGTAAGGGAGTAAGATGGGTACACAGGTACTAGCAGTGCAGAGTTAAGTGCCAGAAAAGAGGGAGTGGATGAGACTACTTTGAACGAGGGTTGGACTGTGAATGTCAGAGAAGAGTGGGCAAGGCAGTCACAGAAATGTATTACATTCCAAGGACAGGAATGGCCAGTGGCTATATGGAAAGAGTAGGGAGATGGGCACAGTGTTCCTCGTGTTTGTAAGGTCTGGACTGAGTGCATCATCTGAAGGATAATGGGTGCTCGGTCATGTGTGTGATTGAGAAGAGGAAGGAAAGAAAAGTGTTCCAGATGTTAGGGTGAGGTAAAGAATTCAAGAAAAACTAACACAGCTGAGATAAATATGATGAGGAACAGATGTGTCAGATGAGAAGGATGGGATGAACCAGTGCTTACTGATGGATGGCAGGGGAGTGGAGGGGGCAGTAGTCATGAAATACAGATGCCCTCCCCATGGTCTTCATTTAGCCATGAGCCATTTGCATGGCCCTGAGCAGGTCATCTCAGTATCTCTCTATTCCAATTTCCTCAGCTCTGAAATCAGGGAACTGAATCCACTCTGAGAACTATCTCAACTCTCTCCCCTTCCACTTAGAATTCAGGAAGCTCTCACCAACTTCTAGTTTTCTGTTCTCATACATGGCAAAATACAGGAGCCTAAGGGAAGCAGAATCACATGCTAGGAAGGAAGAATACAACTTTCCTAGGCTCACAAAGGAAAATTCTAGAGCTTTAGGATTAAAGTGATAAGTAGTATGAGCTGCCATTTTATTGAGCTTAATGAATTGGTCACTCCAAAAAAAAAAAAATCTGCAAGGTTAAATATTTTTATTGCCTGAAACAAGAATTGAAAAAATATTGTGGGAACATGAGGGGTGAAAGGAGACACTTTTGGAGAAAAGGGTCTTTCATCAATGAAAAACACCCTCTCCCCACCACAAGGGTTAACTCTTTAACCTCTTCATAAATTTGACCTTAGCACATGAAGAGAATTATTTACAAGTAGATTGATAAACCCATTAACCTTTAGCTTATGCTGAAAATTATCAACTGTTAGCCTGATCAGGTTTTGTAATTTAATTAATCATAAATCCCTGATAGCTTCTAGTTGGTAAAGAATCCACCTGCAATGCAGGAGACCCCAGTTTGATTCCTGGGTTGAGAAGATCTGCTGGAGAAGGGATAAGCTACCCACTCCAGTATTTTTGGGCTTCCCTTGTGGCTCAGCTGGTAAAGAATCTGCCTGCAAAGTGGGAGACCTGGGTTTGATCCCTGAAGATCCCCTGGAGAATGGAAAGGCTACCCACTCCAGTATTCCAGTCTGGAGAATTCCATGGACTGTATAGCCCATGGGGTCACAAAGAGTTGGACATGACTGAGCCACTTTCACTTTCAAAGACAATTTAATATTATTGTCACAATTCCTTAAGTCTAACTCCCCTGACTTATTTGTCCTTAACCGCAGCACTGGCCTGGTATACAGAAGATTCTCAGGAGATGTTATTAAATGCATGATCTGGCAGAGAAAAAGCCAAGTCCTGCCTGGGTGTTCTGGAGTCCTTTTGTCTCCTCCCTTGAGCTAGGAGTACCATGAAGATGCAGTGACCTCAACATAAGCAATTCTGCATAAGCATGTGCAAGCTGTATTGTGTTGTATATATGAAATCTGATGCATCCCAAAGTCACTAGGGAAAAACTAGAGATGCCAAGGTGTGAGGTCTCAAGCTGCTGAGTTGAGCCTACTGTTATTATTTTGATGAAGGCAGTGAGGTTCCTCAGTTGCGGGGAAAGAAAGCCTTCCCACATATCTAATATCAAAACAATGCGCTTTTTAGGTGAACAGCCATGGACACAGTCTTCTTTGGGGAGAAAAAGAAAAAAAAAAGTGCTATTAAAGCTGAAGCTTCAGCAGATTTCCAGATGCACTCAACAATGAACAAATTATTCCTGGGCCAGCCCTCTAGGCAGAGACTTTGACTTCCCTCCCTGGATACACTCTCTCCAGATGAAACAAATATTTTTTTTAATTAATTTATATTTTTATTGAAGGATAAATATCAATAACCTCAGATATGCAGATGACACCACCCTTATGGCAGAAAGTGAAGAAGAACTAAAAAGCCTCTTGATGAAAGAGAAAGAGGAGAGTGGAAGAAGTTGGCTTAAAGCTTAACATTCAGAAAACTAAGATCATGGCATCTGGTCCCATCACCTCATGGGAAATAGATAGGGAGACAGTGGAAACAGTGACAGACTTTATTTTGGGGGGCTCCAAAATCACTGCAGATGGTGACTGCAGCCATGAAATTAAAAGACGCTTACTTCTTGGAAGGAAAGTTATGACCAACCTAGAGAGCATATTAAAAAGCAGAGACATTACTTTGCCAACAAAGGTCCATCTGGTCAAGGCTATGGTTTTTCCAGTCGTCATGTATGGATGTGAGAGTTGGACTGTGAAGAAAGCTGAGCACCGAAAAATTGATGCTTTTGAACTGTGGTGTTGGAGAAGACTCTTGAGAGCCCCTTGGACTGCAAGGAGATCCAACCAGTCCATCCTAAAGGAGATAAGTCCTGGGTGTTCATTGGAGGACTGATGCTGAAGCTGAAACTCCAATAGTTTGGTCACCTGATGCAAAGAGTTGACTCATTAGAAAAGACCCTGATGCTGGGAGGGATTGGGGGCAGGAGGAGAAGGGGACGACAGAGGATGAGATGGCTGGATGGCATCACTGACTCGATGGGCATGAGTCTGAGTAAACTCCAGGAGTTTGTGATGGACAGGGATGCCTGGCGTGCTGTGATTCATGGGGTCACAAAGAGTCAGACATGACTGAGCGACCGAACTGAACTGAATTGCTTTACAGAATTTTGCTATTTTCTGTCAAACCTCAACATGAAGCAGCCATAAGTATACATATATCCCCTACTTCCTGAACCCCCCTCCTATCCCCGCCCCCATCCTACCTCTCCAGATTGACACAGAGCCCCTGTTTGAGTTTCTACATTGGCTATCTATTTACACGTGGTATTGTAAGCTTCCATGTTACTCTTTCCATACATCTCATCCCCTCCTCCCCTCTCCCCATGTCCCTAAGTCTATCCTATATGACTGTTTTTCCACTGCTGCCCTGTAAGTAAATTCTTCAGTACCCTTTTTCTAGATTCTGTACATATGCATTAGAATACGATATTTATCTTTCTCTTTCTGACTCACTTCACTCTGTACAATAGGTTCTAGGTTCATCCACCTCATCAGAACTGACTCAAAGGCATTCCCTTTTATGGCTGAGTAATATCCCATTGTGTATATGTACCACAACTTCTTTATCCATTCATCTATCTATGGACATCTAGGTCACTTCCATGTTCTAGCAATTGTAAATAGTTCTACAATGAATAATGTGATACATGTGTCTTTTTCAATGTTTGTTTCCTCAGGGTATATGCCTAGGAGTGGGATTGCTGGGTCATATAGTGGTTTTATTCCTAGTTCTTTAAGGAATCTCCATATCATCTTCCATAGTGACTGTATCAATTTACATTCCCACCAACAGTGCAAGAGCATTCCCTTTTCTCCACACCCTCTCCAGCATTTACTTTTTTGATGATGCCCATTCTGACCAGTGTGAGGTGATATGCATTGTGGTTTTGATTTGCATTTCTCTAATAATGAACAATGTTGAGCATCTTTTCATGTGTTTGTTAGCCATCTGTATGTTTTCTTTGGAGAAATGTCTGTTTAGGTCTTTTTCCCACTTTTTGATTAGGTTGTTTGTTTTTCTAGCATTGAGTTGTATGAGCTGCTTGCATATTTTTTAAATTAATCCTTTGTCAGTTGTTCCATTTGCTATTATTTTCTCCCACTCTGAGGGTTGTCTTTTCACCTTGCTTTTAGTTTCCTTTGCTGTGCAAAAGCTTTTAAGTTTAATCGAGTCCCACTTGTTTACTTTTGTTTTTATTTCCATTACTCTAGGAGGTGGGCCATAGAGGATCTTGCTTTGATTTATGTCATCAACTGTTCTGTCTATATTTTCCTCTAAAAGTTTTATAGTTTGTGGTCTCACATTTAGGCCTTTAATGCATTTTGAGTTTATATTTGTGTATGGTGTTAGGAAGTGTTCTAATTTCATTCTTTTACATGTAGCTTTCCAGTTTTCCCAGTAAATGTCTATATTTCCTGTTGATTCAGGGAGACATTTTGAAGAGACTTAGACAACATGCGTTGTTACAGGGAAAAAAGTTGGCCATCTCTGCAGGCAAAGCAATAAGAAATAATAATTTCAGGAGGCAGAGTGAATGCTTTCTCCCCTTGCTTTCAACTCCAAGAATATGAACAAACAAATTGGTTATTCTGATCTTTGTTTTATGGATCATTTCAGAAACTATATTCAGTACTATTTTCCTATAAGAAATGCAGAAGACTTACAGCAAATTCTTTCAACTTATTGTGCTGATCACAGTGCCAGTAATGTAATAGGCTTTCAATAAAAACTGCTGATAAAAAACACATTGAAGGAAATTCATTAGTTTTCACAGTTTTGTGTGGCAGTGTCCATCTATGGCAGTGGTTAAATTATCTCGCACTTCCAGTTCATCCTTTACTTTATCAAGTAATTTTCCAACAGAATTATTTCTATCACTTGAGTTACTTTCTGATGAATGAGGAAATTAAGGGTGGGAGAAAAAGTTCAAGCCCCTGGGTCAATCCAAAGGCAGAGCAGGGAATTCTATTAAGAATTTAAACCGCAAGTTCACTTTTCCTTGGCAGTGGGCGTGCTTCCAGAAGCACTGGGTGATCATCAGCTGTGTACTCTATATTCCTGATTATTCATCCCTATAATTGCATCATTCAGGAGAGGGAACCCTAACAAACAAGGACAGTGACTGTGACTCAGAGAACCTATGAGTTTTTCTGGGTCTAAGGACCTCGAAGAAGAAAATATTCAAAGTCAACACAACAATTAACATGCTAAATATTCTAATATCGTCTTATCATTTCCTAGGGCTGAGTTGGAGAATACCAATACTGGAGTTTGAAAAGAGACTGGATGGCTAATTTTAAGAACAATTTGGGCTCCTTCACTTTATAAGCATTCTTCAAAGCACAAGAGAAGTAAAAAAGAAATATTTTAAGTTGGTATTTTCCAGTCCACTAAATTTTCTAACACAAAATTTAATGCCCTTTTTAAGTCTCCCAGTAACTTTGTTAATTCTTAGTGACAAGGATACTGTCCTTAAGTTTTCACTTCAGGCATGTCTTGATGGCTAATATATTAATAATTTGTTGTTGTTCAGTAACTCAGTCATGTGTGACTCTTTGCGACCCCATGGACTGCAGCACACCAGGCTTCCCTGTCCTTCACTATCTCCTGGAGTTTGCTCAAACTCATGTTCCTTGAGTTGATGTTAACAGTTAGTGCCTCTTAAATTTTTCTGAGTACTGTCATTTCTCTAAAAATTAACTAGGGTACTTTTAAACAAAATTTTCCTTAATTTCTGCATATTTATTCAGCAAACATTTATTTGGCACCTACAGTATGCAAGTCACTGAACCAGACTATGAAGGATGTAAGGATGTGACACAGTTTGCTGGGAAACTATTATCCCAGGATAATAGTTTGAAGAACCATCTATTATCTACCATCCTGGGAAAAACAGAAACCATTGTATTTCAAATAAAATGAATTTAATATATGGGATTAGGTTATTCAGGTGACAGAAGAACCGGAAGTCCATCAGAGGATGGTGAAGCAATACTGAAATAGAAAATAGCTGGTAGCATCACCATCCCTAGGCCCAAAGAACAAGAAGGTTGTGTTTCCAGAACTCAGGGGTGAGGACCACCTATCAAAGCTGGAACTATGAGTGAAAGTTGGAGCCTCAACGAAGATACATTTCTCCTGGAGACATCTCCCAGGGCATGGGGGTGGGGATAAGACCCCAGTTTCTGATGCCAGTACTACCAAGTATGAAACCCACCCAGTTGACCCAGGAGTTTGGGCTGTACAACCCACAGGTTCAGCCTCTGTGATAAAGGGCAGAGTAAGAAAAGGTAAAGAATGGATCTGAGAGCAAGCAGACCATACACAGTGAACTTTGACACCTGTGTGGTAGCAAATTCAAATTAGCAATATCAGGAATATACAGAAAGAGTAAAAGAAATGGTCAATAATTTTGCCTTAACATGGTCACAGAAAATAATGAAAATTTAGAGAAAAGATGTATCAATTTGGGGGCTTCCCTAGTGGCTCAGGGGTAAAAAATCCACCTGCCAATGCTGGAGACGCATGTTCGATCCCTGGTCCAGAAAGATCCCACACATTCTTCAGCGCACCTAAGCCCATACACTACAATGATTGAGTCTGCATTCTGGAGCCTGCACACTGCAACTGCTGAAGCCCACACACCCTAGATCCCATGCTCTGCAACAAGAGAAGCCGCTGCAATGAGAAGTCTACCCACTGCAGTGAAGATCAGAACCTGCTCACCACAAAACTAGATAAAAGCCCATGCAACAATGAAGACCTTGCACAGCCAAAAATAAATAGACAGATCAATATAATTTAGAATTGCTGATACTTTATGACAGAGGCAGCACTTTGGGAAATCTAGGAGAAATGGATAGAATTTTGAAAACTAGAAGAGATCGAAAGAATTCTACCTTGCAAAAGTCTCTAAGGTAGGTAAATATTCTGGAATCATGTACTGGGATCATATATAAGATGGACAAAAGTACCAAGCTAAGGAATGTGAATTTTTCCTGGTAGATGAAGAGTCGCTAAGACTTAGGGGCAAGGAAGTGATAAAAGCAGAGCTGTGCTTTAGGAATTATTTTTGCAGCAGCATGTGAAATCCATTGGGCATGCAGATGTCAGGGAAGAGGGAATAAAGTCTGAAAGAAAGGCATGGCCATGGGACTTCATGGAACATTTTCTAATTGGTGGAATATCATCTGGTTGGAGGTATGGGGCAAACAATTGGAAATGAGAGCCCCCTGAGAGCTGAGAAAGGGTGTCCAGATTGTGTGTGTATGTGGGGGCACCCTATGCAAATGATGTAAGATTAAAACCTGAAAGAAAGTAAAAGTGTTAGTCATGCAGTTGTGTCCGACTCTTTGTGAGCCCATGAACTGGAGCCCACCCGGCTCCTCTGTCCATGGAATTCTCCAGGCAAGAATACTGGAGTGGGCTGCCATGCTCTCCTCCAGGGAATATTTCCAACCCAGAGATCAAATCCAGGTCTCCCTCATCACAGGTGGACTCTACCATCTGAGCCACCAGGGAAGGCCTAAAACCTTCCCTGAAGATGGATAAAATTACATGGACAGAAAAACAGAAGAGAAACATGCTTCAGAAAAGCCATGGGCATAGAGGAAGAGGAGCTTAAGTAAAGAAAAGGAGTGGTAGGAGAAGAAAAAAGGGATCAGGAGAGGATTGCATTTCAGTGGAAAGAGTTTCAGAAAAAAGTGAATGAGTATGTACATAAAATGAAGCAGAGAAGCCAAGGAGAATAAATACTAGAAAGGGTGGTAGGATTTTTCATTTTCTAAAGAATTTTAGAAAATATACAGAACTGAATTTGAAATCCAAAGACTTGGGTTCAAGGCACACGTAAAATAATTTCTTTCTGTGTCATACATTCTGCTTATTCCTACATTATTCCTGCTCTCTCATAATTTTAGTACAATGGAATTTGTTGCATCCTCTTTGGTTCTTCTCTTCAGGATGATCTTTCAGTTCCTACACCCTCTACTAAATGCTTTGTACTCTTGACGCCTCCCAAGACAATGCACTGCCATGTCACAATGCCCATCAGAAGGCCAGTCACCTAGAGCCAGTGGCAGGAGCTGGGGGCAGGGAGCACACCATATCTATAACTTCCTAAGGATTTTCCCATTGACATGCATTTAGAAGGGACTTAGGACATAATTGCAAAGACTGACCTGGAAAATTGAGCTAGCATCTTACTTTTGCAGTGGAGTCTCAACAAAACACAGAAAGCATGATTTTGTAATAGGCTTCATTAACATAGTTTCAATTTATCTTTTGTAGACATTCTGCAGAAAGCACTGAAAAGGAGAAAATACAAGTTAGAATGACACATGTTTATGAACTAGCATGTTGGCCTTTCAAGAAATTTATGCAATCTAGAGAAGCTATTACCCATAGCGCTAAGTTTAAACCACTTAGACTGTAATTCAAAACCCTACACAATCTGGTAACAGCCTACGCTCTCCAGCATGCTCTCTCTAACCATGCAGTCAATAACTCAACAAACATTTATCAAACACTTAGCTCTCTCCCAGGCATCGTGCCAATCATTACACTGAGCACACACCACCGCCGCTACCCTCACCAGGCCTTTTCCAGTTAAATACTGCAGCCACTGCAGCTCTGCTGACCAGCCTCCTCCAGCAAGAATGCCTCGCTCCTCTCTGTGCAGACCAGAATCCCTCTAGAAGCTGCGCCTTTGCTTTTAAATGCTTTCCATTTAAATCTAGCTCCACCACTAACTAGCTGTGTGAACTGGGACAAATTTTTTAAAGTCTTTATGCCTCAGTTTTCTCCTTTTTCATCCTTATAGTGTTATATTGTGATGATCAAACACATGTAAAAAGCACCTATGCGGGTATTTAAAGGTACTTAGAACCTACCAGGAATTTGGTAGGTGTTCAATCACTGTTAAAAAGTAGCAGCAGCAGCAGTAGTAGTTTAATGCTCAGTCTAGATGTACCTCCTTTATAATGCTTTCCATGATCATTCCAGCTCATGTCCAAGACTCCAGTGCAGACTTGCATATGTCTTCTGTCTTTAAATAGATTAAATGCCCCTTAGAGGCAGACCGTTACACTTTTATATTCTCCAAACACATGCAAGCACGTGTACCACAGTGCCTAATGGTAACTGAGATATATAAATATATATATATATATGCATAGTATCTATATATGTATAGATAGGTACATATCTATCTATATAATGTGGATATATACTATGTACATATCAGTTATTATACCTATATTTACCTATGTTACCTATATTACCTATTCTATATATACATATTATATATGTTACCCACACTGCTACAATATCTATAGATAAATATATATAACCTATAGATATAAAAAGTATGTATATAAAATACATTATAATATGTTTAATGCATAATAAGCACATGCATGCTAAGTCGCTTCAGTCATGTCCAACTCTTTGAGACCCTATGGACTGTAACCTGCCCAGATCCTCTGTCCATGGGATTCTTTAGGCAAGGATACTGGAGTGGTTTGCCTTGCCCTCCTTCAGGGGAGCTTCCTGACCCAGGGATCAAACCTGTGTTTTTTATGTCTCTTGCACTGACAGGCAGGTTCTTTACCACTAGCTCCCCTGGGGAAGCCCAGTGTATAATACAGGCATATATAATATGTATACACATATGAATACACACATGCATACACACAATGTGTGTGGACTACTTTAGTGGACCCTAAGGAAAATTTTATGAAGATGGTGAACTGTTATCCTTTCATCACCAGGGAACATCAGTTTGTAGCTACCAAAAGACAAAGAGGATGACTATAGAATTTCCTTCTCAATGAATTGTTAATAACCTCGCTGCTTCTTCTAAGTCTGGGTTGGCTGAGACTCATTCCTGCTAGAAGTTAAACAATGGATTAAATATTTATAGTTTCACCAGTTCACCCCTTCGTAACACCTCCAGATCATCATGCTGCCGAAACTTGATTTGTTAAGCACAGTTAATAAACTGTGACTCTATATCCCTGAACTTCACCCACAGGCATGTTGTTGGGACCAGACAAGGCTGGTCTGTTTCTGGTAAGACAAAGAGCAATCAGCTTATGCTTTGACCACGCAAAGAACTGATCACAGCTGCTTCAGAGGTAATCAGCAAAGAATGTCAGGAGGAAATGGCCCAAGGGAGTAGAAATGCTTTTGCTCTCTAAGATGGTAGTTTCGCAAGCCAGTGGACAAATGACAAGCTGGAAATAGCACACATTGTGTATTCGCGATAGTACTGGGAAACAGTTTTAGTCTGTAAGCTGGACCACACATATACCACCCCTTGCTTGAGAGGAACTAGTGCCTGAAACAGATAAGTTTCCCAACATGACTAACTTATTGAGTGACTATCTTTCTGCCTGCTTTGCCCCACATGCTG
Organism: Odocoileus virginianus; assembly: GCF_023699985.2. NCBI lineage: Eukaryota > Metazoa > Chordata > Mammalia > Artiodactyla > Cervidae > Odocoileus > Odocoileus virginianus. The sequence continues at coordinate 24,770,426 of NC_069679.1, forward strand.
ATGGGAAATGAGGCAACAAGGAATGCACAGGCTTGAGGAAACCCAGATAATATGAGGGACATGCTTACTGGGGTGAGTCTTGTGAGGCAGAAATGGACATGCTGCTCTCAGTACTGGGCTCACCATTGCTTCTACATCTTCAGAATTAAAGGGGATAGACCTAACACTTTCATTCACCTGTGAGGTCTGTGCCGATACCAATGCTAGACTGACAGTAAACATTAAAGTGCATAATTTTGTGAATTCCATATTTCATGTAAAAACTGAACCACTGCAAGGTTAGTCCTGCAACATCATCCCATTCACCCAGGCTCAGGTGTCTTTGTCATGATTTCCCAAGTTTTGTCCCAAAGAATCATGGTTCCTTGAAATATTAATTGGAAATTTCTGAAAGCAAGGATTCAGAAGTCAAGTGAGTTTGGGAAAGTTGTCTGAGTACGCCTCCTTGAGCAGGAGAGAAAGGAGGGAATGCCAGCCATGGTCCGGTGATTACATGGACTCTGGGCTCAAGCCCTGGAGCAGCAGCAGTCACAGGCAAAAATTATCAGTGAAATGCATCAGGGCCTCTCAGGGAAGGACTCTTCCTCCTGGTGACTTTGGGTAGCCTACAGGAACAACTCCTAACCCTCCATATGAAAATGCATTTCCTGTGACCACATGAAACAAATCTGAATATTCCCAATAAATTCTTCAAACTGCAATTTTCCAGAAATATGTATGTCTCTAAAAGATAATTTTTTTTAGAAAATGTTGAAAGTTGCCTGCAAAAGTCTTGAAAAAGAGGAGCAGCAGATACAATATGATTGTACTGTATGCTGATACAAGACCATCCCACCTTCCTGTTGTTCTAAGATGTAGTTCTATAAGCAACAAATGAGTTATTAAATCAGAGTATCTGTTAGGGAGCCAATGACTGAAACCACTGGTCGTGGCCAGATATGATGATAACTGCTTGCCTGAGTTGTCTCACAACAGGAGGTCAATAAAGAACAGGGTGCTGCAAGTGAAAAACTAACCGGGAGAATTGGGGAGGGATCAAAAGGAGAGAGGACACATTAGCCCATAGTATGTCTTGTAAAACTAACTCTGAAGAATTTGAGAGGGGCCAAAATGAGGCATATGTCCTGCCTACCTCCCAGAAACCCTCATGCTGAACTCCGTCTTGGCTGAGAGATGAACACATCCCCAGGAAGGACCCTGAGTCACCCAACATGGGCCAAGCAAGATGACTGGCCAGAGACAACCCAGAAACTAATCGTATTGCCATAAAACCTGAGTCTGCAAGCTACATGTCAGAGCAGTTCTCCTGGGTCCCCTTACCCTGCTGCTCTCTGCCCAGGCGCCCCTTCCCAATAGAGTCTTTTGATTTGTCAATACTCGTGTCTTCTGACAATTCATTTCCAAGTGTTAGACAAGAGCCCACTCTTGGGCCTTGGAAAGGGGTCCCCTTCCTGCAACGTATTTTTATTGGTTTCAGACACAACAGTATTACAGTTTCCCTTCAGTTGAGTAATAACGTGAGGTATAAAGAACTCATTATCCAGTGAAAGTGCTGACTCTTCTGTATGGTACTGGAACATACTCCTTTCCTGTTACCTCTTTAATTATAATTTTAATAACATCCAGTAGTTAGCCAAGATCCTCTGTTCAGGCAGGCCCAGAAATGCACTGGGGGAGGGGGTGGTTAGGGGGAAGACAACTTTCCCACAAATGAATGATGCTCCATGGTCTGCCCCCTCATCACACCCCCAACATGCTCTAGTGTCACAAACAAGTTAACACAACAGTTAAGTCGCTTTCTGGGCTTTCATGAGACTGAGGGGAGGGCAGGGTCCCTTTCAGGCCACAGGGAAGTGAGAGTAGATTGCTGCCACAGCCTGTGGGCTTGTCCTAACTCACCAGGTTAGTTTCACCAGAAAATCCACCTGGAAGTTGTAAGAGTCTGTTACAGTCCTGGCCCTGCCACTAACCAGCTGAGACAAAGGGCAATTTCCTTTACATCTTGGTGCTTCCATTTCTAATCTGAAAAGTGAGGAGGTTTGGACCAGATGATCTCAGGGACTCCTTTGGCTCCACTTCAAGCCACTAGATGATGGCTCTGTGCAAAAAGGAACCACATCTTCCTTGTTCATCACTTTAACTCCAGCACTGAGTACTTTTCTGAAATACAACAGGTGCCGAATGTGTATTTTTTTTAAATGACTGAACACAAAATGTTAAGTTAAATGCAATATATGCTTCAATGCAATTATATGCTTCATATAATTCAGGGCAAACACCCCTCTTTTCCCTTGATTAAAATCCTTTTCATTTTTATTTCAATTTTCTAGATGAGACCCTAAATTACCCTCTTACTAGACTTACTGAGCTGGTACACTGGATATCATTGCCACCTACCAGAGGTAACATAAATCTTTGAACAAAAACTTTTAGAAAAATATCTGTGAACAATCCAATGTGTCAGACTTATCCACTGATGACAATGTAAGTGTGTGGAAAAGACTGTTGAGATAGGCAGTGATGACTTGTGATTAGGCTCAAAAACTAAAGAACCATTTTGTTCTTTAAAAAAAAAAAAAAAAAAAACTGTTACACAGAGGTTCTGGTTCTTACCAAGATAAAAATAGACAGGACAGGGCTGGCCCAAGAAAATTGTGAAGGTCAGGCATTTTTTCTGTATTTCCAAAGTCCCTTTTCTAACCCCTTCCCCGAATTCAACAAAAGACTCATCATTTATCATAATTGCAAGTTTAAGCCTTTAATCTCTTATTGTTCAATCAAAGACATCTGTTAAAGGAATTTCAGACAATAGAAAACAGATGAGAGGATATTTGGCAGGAGGGTTCAGTGAAAGGCAGGCCGGTCTTCATACCTCTCACACTACTACCCCTAAAACTGATCTTAAAACCTAACCTTCCTATATGAACTTATCAGTGGCCTGTTGGTCTGGGGGTTGAGGTGGAGTGAAAGGTGGTAGATGATGATGATGAAATCGCTCAGTCATGTCCGACTCTTTGCGACCCCAGGGACTATACAGTCCATGAAATTCTCCAGGCCAGAATAATAGAGTGGGTAGCCTTTCCCTTCTCCAGGGATCTTCCCAACCCAGGGATTGAACCGAGGTCTCCTGGATTGCAGGTGGATTCTTTACCAGCTGAGCCACAAGGGAAGCCCGAGAATACTGGAGTGGGTAGCCTATCCCTTCTTCAGCGGATCTTCCTGACCTAGGAATCGAACCAGGATCTCCTGCATTGCAGGCAGATTCTTTACCAACTGAGCTATGAGAGAAGCCCAGCAGGGAAGTGTCTGGCCTATTCCCATCTTCCTACAACACTTGCCCAGGATCAGGGTCCAGGAATCTCACTGAGTCCTCTCCCCTTCCTGAGGCCAGTACAATATAGGATAATATCACTTCCCTCAGATAGAGTCATGGGTTATTTTTCTCCCAATTTTTTGCCCCCCAGGAAACTTCAGGTTCTAAGGTTCCTGATCACCCAGGTCTCTGGGACTAATGCATTCAGTCATCTCCAACTTGTTGCAACCCCATGGGCTATATAGTCTTCCAGGCTCCTCTGTCTATGGGATTTTCCAGGCAAGAATACTGGAGTGGGTTTCCATGCCCTCCTCTAGGGGATCTTCCCATCCCAGGGTTTGAATCCCTGTCTCTTAAGTCTTCTGCTTTGGGATACAGGTTCTTTACCAGCTGAGCCACCAGGGAACCTTCTGAGATTAACTCTAATCAGTAACTCTGTTTTTCTGAACAAGATCCATGGACACATAATCGGGGGGGGGGGGGGGCGGGGGGGGGCGGGGGGGGGGGGGGGGGGGGGGGAACGACAAGTACTTGAAATTAACATTGGAGATGATCCAATAGGACCGAAGCACAGGTACCTTGAAACATTGGGTTGGGGGACAGAAAAGCCCAGTACTGCCCAGGACATGAGAAATTTATCAGAGAGTAACATCTAAGATAAGAGTGTGAATATTTGCATGGTGATGATGGTAACAATGAAAAAGACCATAACACCAGGGAAAACGGTTCCTGATGAGACCAATTTTTAGTACTGGTGAACTAAGCAATGAGAGAAGAAAAGCTGTAATTTTCCTGTAAAAGCAATAGTAAATGCAATCATTGGGATACTAAATGTAGACATACACCCATGAGAGTATGGTCAATTATGGAGCAAATACAGTAGAAATTATGTATATCTTAATGTGGTCAAATTTATTGTAGCCTTAATCAAATAGCAATGCTAAACTGAAAATGTTTATTCTTAGCTTGTGACTCACGGCTGTCAGATTATCTCTAAAGTAATAATTTAAAAAAAAAAAACAGTAGCTAAAAACCTTGATATTATTTGTCTAATATATCCATATCCCCGTGCATGTCTGCTAAGTCACTTCAGTCTTGTCCAACTCTCTGCAGCCCTATGGACTTCAGGCCACCAGGCTCCTCTGTCCATGGAATTTCCCAGGAAAGAATACTGGAGTGGGTTGCCATGTCCTCCTCCAGGGGATCTCCTGACCCAGGGATCAAACTCACATTCCTTATGTCTCCTACATTGGCAGGTGGGTTCTTTACCACCAGTGCCACCACCTGGGAAGCCCCACCCATATCCCCAGATAGCATATAAAATGCTTGGTGCTTTATTTTAAATCTCCATTATTTTATAGTGATACTGTATTGACAGTTTAAAATAAAATTTGCATATTTTTGAGATGTTAAAATTTATTCTGTTATGGACAATATAACATAGTATTTACAGAAATCATCATTACTGTCAGGCAAATCTGAGTGTGAATACCTATGAAGTGTGTGAACTTAAACTGAAAGACTATTTCCTCTCTACATGTCAATATGCTCTTCTATAAAATAACTACAATGATAGGTATGATTCACTATACCAGCTAATGCTACCGTGTAAGGGTTGAGGGTCATGGAATCTCAGAGCTAAGTGAGGTCTTTAAAGTATCCAATAGAGTATCTAATTATAGTTGCAGATTGCTCCTTATGATGACTTTTTTAAATTACTTTTTATTGGAGTACATTTGATACAATGTTGTGTTGCTTTCTGCTGTATAGCAAAGTAAATCAGTTACACATATGCATATAACCACTCTTTTTTTAGATTCTATTCCCATACAGGTCCTTACAGAGTATTGGGTAGAGTTCCCTGAGCTGTAAGTAGGGCCTTATTAGTTTACTATTTTATATATAGTAGTGTGTATATGTCAATCCCAATCTCCCAATTTATCCTTCCACCTCTTTCCCCCTTGGTAATGTAAATCTGTTTTCTACATCTGTGAAAATTTGTTTTGTCAATAGGTTCATTTGTACAATTTTTTTTAATTCCACATACAGGCAATATCATATGATATCTATCTTTCTCTGTCTGACTTTACTTCACTCAGTATGATATAATGGAATATCACTCAGCCATGAAAAGGAAAAATGAATGCCATTTGCAGGGACATGGACGGACCTTGAGATTGTCTTATGTAGACTTTAAAAACCAAAACCTGGGTGATAATGCTAAGGGAAGGCTAACTGAGTAACTGGGATATTAGATATGAGGAGTGTTTGTGCCATGGTTGTTCTTAGTCACTCAGTCATGTCTGACTCTTTGTGACCCCATGGGCTGTAGCCCGCCAGGCTCCTCTGTCCATGGGGATTCTCCAGGCAATAACACTGGAGTGGGTTGCCATGCCCTCCTCCAGGGGAACTTCCCAACTCAGGAATCGAACCCAGGTCTCCCCCATTGCCGGTGATTAGAAGCCTTCAAAATTCACTAAGCTAAGTTGCCTGCCCTGGTCCAATAATGCGGAGATTAATCCTATTTCTGGAGACCTTATCTACTTAAGAGCTCTTTGAATTCATGCACATTTAAGAAGTGTAAGTAATATGTATATACTGTATATTACTTTCTTTTTTCCAGTTCTATTTATTATCATAGTTCATGATTCCAGATCATGATTACTGAACCTCAGATTGTGCCAGGCACAGGTCTAGGAGGTATGCATATACCATCTCAGCCAACTTTAAGGACAATTTTCTGACATGGTTACCATTATTTTCCCCATTTTACATATGACAAATATAAGGTTCAGAGAGGCTAAGTAACATGCTCAAGTTCACAAAACATGTAGGAGATTTCAAACAATAACAAACAAGTGCTATGCAGTTTTTGCAGAACAGTGGAGAATTGTAGTATCAGTTCTGTATGACCATATGGACTATTACGCCTATGGACAAAATTTAAATCAAGGATTCAAATTTTGAATTCTTGAAACAAAACTAGCAATCCATTAACTTACCCAATGACAGAAGATATTCAGTAATATATCTGGAAGAAAAATAACTAAAGGTCACTATAAACAATTAAAAAAATCAAAATAGCACTAGTAGTGGTGATAATAATGATGATGAGAGTGTAATTTCAGCATGAGGAATTAAAGATAATAAAGAAGAGCTAGTATAAATAAATAAGGCTTCACTGGTGGCTCAGATGGTTAAGAATCTGCCTACAATGCAGGAGGCCTGGGTTAGATACCTGGGTTGGGAAGATCCCCTGGAGAAGGAAATGGCAACCCACTCCAGTATTCTTGCCTGGAAAATCCCATGGATGGAGGAGTCTGGCAGGCTATAGTCCATGGGGTCACAAAGAGTTGGACACAACTGAGCGACTAACACTATCACTTTTTTCATTATTTTCTTAGACTTTTTCCAAGTGACTTTGTGGAATGCCCTTCACTTGACATCTTCCAAGAGATTGATAAATGTAAAATACACAGTCATTTCCCAAGAAAAGCAGCTAGAATATTCCACCAGACAGTGAGATCTTACAGGCTATACAAGCACAGGAGTAAACCACGTTCTCTAATGTGTTTCTCAATTTTGGCGAGGATACAGATGTTCCATGAATGCGATCATCAAAAAGTCATTGTTGATATGAGATCAGAATCCTGTGACTACTGCAACTGTGGTAACAAATCCTCTTCAGGATAAAATCTCAGTTTATGGTAAATGTTTGGTTTATGACTACTGAGTCCATCCTGACATTAGTTTAGAAGATATTTTTCATATTGGCCTTCAAGCAATGTCATATTTTAATAAGCAAAAGCCAGAACCTGAAGCTCCCCAAAGATTCTCCCCGCTTCCCCAGATTCCTGAGTCTATGATGCAATTACTACAACACATTCATTCAATAAACAGTGAATATGTGCTGATGATCTGTATAGTACTGTGCATTGAGAAGTGCCAGTAAATGAAGATACGGCCCCCTGCTCTAAGAGGAAATTACACATCATGGAATTGGAGACATGTGTTACCTATTGTCAACATTCTCTGGAGTCTGTGGGCCTAGTGGGCCCTCTGAAGCCTCACAGGGTCTTGGTACTAATATTCACAGATGATAACCACAAATCCCAAATATCTTTCAGTCACCAGTTCTTCACCCCCAATCCATTTATAGTGGCTCCTACTCTAGTATGTACAAAGCTATACCATTCATAATTTCCTCCATTAATTTTTCACTTCAAATTGGTTGATCTACCTAGAAGAGCCACTTAACTTTTTCCAGTGGGCTATAGGGCAACTGGTGTTTTTGTGCATTTTTGAGGAGAGAATGGAAAAAGGGAAAAGGCACAGCTATATCGCTGGGCCCCTTTGCCTGTATCCCAGCATCTCAAGATATTGCACAACCTGTTCATGGTCCCAAGCAAAGGCCTCCTGTGCTCTGTAAACACACCAGGCTTTCTCTGCATCTCTGCCTGGGTGCTCTTTCCCCGTGACTGTGGCATCCCTTCTCTACTGCCTTCAGGTCACTGCTCATCAACACCTTCTCAGAAATGCCTCTTCTGGGACTTCCCTGGTGGTCCAGGGGCTAAGACTCTGAGCTCTCAATGCAGGGAGCCTAAGTTCCACCCCTAGTCAGAGAACTAGATCCCACATGCTACAACTAAAACAGCCCACATGACGTAATGAAGATCAAAGATCCCAAGTGCCACAACTAAGACTCAGTGCAGCCCAATTAATTTAATAAAAAAGAAAGAAATGCCTCCTGTGACCACTCTTTCTAAAAGATTGAGCCTTCTCATCATCCTTGCTCCTCTACTGTAATTTATTTTTTATCACCTATTGCCACCAAAAAACCCCACAAATATTATCTCTCTCCTCCCACTAGAAGTAACTTCCATGACAATAGAAATTTCACATGCTTTCTTTGTTCTGTGGATTGCTCAGTTGTTGGCACTTAGGAAACATGTAAACATTATATGTTGAGTTAACCACCCTCCCCAAGTGAGTGAAGTCACTCAGTCGTGTCCGACTCTTTGCGACCTTGTGGACTGTAGCCTACCAGGCTCCTCCATCCATGGGATTTTCCAGGCAAGAGTACTGGAGTGGGTTGCCATTTCCTTCTCCAGAGCATCTTCCCGACCCAGGGAGTGAACCCAGGTCTCCCGCATTGTAGGCAGACGCTTTACCGTCTGAGCCACCAAGGAAGTCCTCCCCAAAGTGTAAGACAAAGCAAGCTGCTTTTAAGTTCTGAAGTTGACTCTGTCCTCCAGATTGTTCAGTGTTTTCTTTTTTTCTGGCATCATGCACCTTGTTCCCTAATAGCAGAGCCTCAGGAGAGACTTGGAGGAATCTCATGAAAGGCTAAGATTTGGGCCTTCGTGTCCAGGTTCAAGACCAGACTTGTGGTCAAGTCACAGATAGGCACTACGTGACTGTTGATTCCATCAAATTCCAAAGTTTGATCATGACTCAGAAATGGGAGAACTACTAAGGGAGTGTCAAGTAGCCAGAATACTCAATCTCTTGGACCACAACCAATTTTTAAAGTTAAATGTTTCATGGAATCTTGCTTCCTCATTCTCAATGACCTAAAGCAGGGGCACAGAGAGGTTAAATGTTTTGCCCAATATCCTGCAGTGTATCAGCAGAAATACTAGGCTTGGAAACCACCAGGTTTCCATATTTCCTGCTTACCATCCCTCTGAGACAGAGAACTCTGCAGGGGTAAACAGAGTCAGTTCAAGCCCTAGTTGTACAAGGCTGGAGGAAGGAATTGCGCAAACACACACAGAGATACCATATACCATAGAATGGATGGAGAGTTTCACTTCCCGAGTTTTCTATAAAGATGGCTGAATTTACAGTTTGAGACACAGGCACATCTTTTCAGGTCTTTCCAGCCTAAAATTACCACCAGGGAGCCCAGAAGAGACTAAATCACTTGCTTTTCAATTTCCTAGTGTCCCAAGACAAGCCGAATGATTACACAGTTTTCTGTCCTTCACTTTCCCAAGGAAGAAGTGTCCCTATGACCTTATAGGCAAGACAGCAAAAGAGACAGAGATGTAAAAAACAGGCTTTTGGACTATGTGAGAGAAGGAGAGGGTGGGATGATTTGAGAGAATGGCACTGAAACACGTATGTTACCATATGTAAAACAGATGACCGGTGCAAGTTTGATGCATGAAGCAGGGCACACAAAGCCTCTGGGACAAGCCGGAGGGATGGGGTGGGAAGGGCAGTGGGATGTGGGTTCAGGATGAGGGGACACATGTAGCCCATGGCTGATTCACGTCGATGTATGGCAAAAACCACCACAATAATGTAAAGTAATTAGCATCCAATTAAAATAAATAATTTTAAACAACAACAACAACAAAAGAAAGCTGCTCCACCTAAAATAAAGAAATGATTCCAGGTTACCTTTACAACATTGTGTAGTATTTCTCCTCAAAAAGCACATTTTAGCATTCAACAATCAGAAGAATAAACAACAGATGCAAAAGACTTGGAAACGGAGGAACAGTAGACAAGTAACATAATTTGTCCCATCTTCTTTTTTTTTCTTCTTTTCTGACTTTGTGAATCCCTTCCTACCAGCTCTTCTCAATAACCTCCCCATCACCCTTTCAGTGTCTCCTAATTTCAATCTGATACACAAATCCAACAACTCAATTCTTTAGTTGATATTGTTGGGCCTTTATAGTCAATTAAAATCAGTCCTTCTTACTGTGGTAGTTAAGGGCCCCCACAACCTGATCTCAGTCTATTCTGGTGATCCTCAAGCTGAGGGGCAGGGGTTGGCAGTGGAACATATCTGTGGACAGTTAACTACTGTGATAAGGCTATTTACTGGCATCTGCTGCTAAACATTCTACAATGCCCAAGACAGCCCCCTACAACAAAAAATTATCCAGCCCATGTCAATAGAGTCAGCAGAGCAGAGGTGAGAGACCCTGCACCATGCTTTCTCTCCACTCTTTTTTTTTTTACAGTCAGCTTTTCAATAGATGACTTACAATGCCCTAGATGGTGACTCATGGGTTCAAACCCTCCAGCTTTCTATGATATATAACAATACATACATATATATACATATGTGTGTGTGTGTGTGTATATATATATATATATATACATAAATATGTATTTGGTTTTTGATCTTGCTCCTGGCACCAGGCTCCAAAAACTCTAGGGGTTTTCCAAGTGAAAAGAACAATCAAGATGTCTTTTGTTGTGTTAACAAGGTGACTTTTGGAAAACACCTAAGGATGGGGTCTGATTGCCTGGGGATCCAACCTTGCAATGAGAAGATTAGGAGTTTCAGTCTTTTCCCAGTGACCTACAGAGACATCAGGGATTGATTGGCTGGAGTTGGAATCAATAGCCAATGGCCAAAGACTAAATCAGTCCTGACTGGGTAATGAAGCTTTCATAAAAGCCCAAAAAAGGATGGGGTTCAGAGAGCTTCCAAGATGGAGAAACAGAACACCTCCATGTGCTACCACGCTGGGCCTAAATCCCATAAGACAAAAGATCCTCTGCTTTGGACCTTACTCTATGTATCCTTTCATCTGGCTGTTTTTTCAAATCCTTTACTCTCCTTTGTAATAAATCAGTAATCTAGTGAGTCAAGGGCTTTCCTAAGTTCTGTGAGTCTATTTAGCAAAGCAATCAAACCCAAGGAGGAACTCAGAGGAACTCCTGACTTATAGCTGGTTGGTCAGAAGCACAGGTAACAGCCTGGACTTGCTATTGGCATCTGCAGTGGCATCAGTCTCGTGGTATTGAGCCCTGAACTTGTGGGCCTAATGCTATCTCTGGATTGATAATGTCAACATTGAGTTGAATTGTAGGACCCTCGGCTAGCATCAGAGAATTGCATGGTGGAATTGAGAATTGGAATCTTATCCCCTCTGTGCTCTCTCTCCACCTGGAAAGCTCAGGACTTTCAGTCTGCTGGCAGACTCCTATCTTTTCTCTAAGACCCACCTCCTCCTTCAAAGATTCCTGAATGGATGTGCTCTTTCCTTTCTAAATTTGACGAGTGCTTTGATAATCTTCTTTCGTGGAATTTACCACATATAGTCTGGTCTTCCTAGGTGGGTGGCTCCAGTGGTAAAGAACCTGCCTGCTGATGCAGTAGATGTAAATTCTATCCTTGAGTCAGGAAGATCCCCTGGAGGATGAAATGGCAACCCACTCCAGTATTCTTGCCTGGAGAATCACACGGACAGAGAAGCCTGACAGGTTACAGTCCATGGGACCTCAGAGCGTTGGACATGACTGAGCAACTGAACATATATACACATACCACATATATAATCTAAAATTATATGCTGCAAGCACCAAGAAAAACCATACTTTTTGAAGACTATATCACCAACCCTAGAAGATGCCTGGAACAGAGCAAATGCTAAATAATACTTAATCAAGGGAGCAATTGTCTGTGCTCTAAATTCTTCGCTCTGGTCAGAATGAACGTCTCCAATTCTTCCCTGAATCTTTACATCACCCCTTCCACCTAAAAGATGCTTAATAAATATCTGCTAAATGTCTGAATAATTAATAAGTACACATACGGTAGGCTATAAATATTAAATGTTCAAATGCAAAGAATAAATATAATGTATATTAAATAAATGCACAACTGAAATACATGGGTAAAAATGAAATAAGGTTGAGGCTGCAGAAATTTAAGCCTAGTCAACTGTTCACTCACCTCAACTTTTAATCATATCAGAAAATTCATGTCACAAGCATGTTCCAATGTCTAACATTTCCTCGTCTTTAAAAAAGTACTGAAATGCACATTGAAATATTAATTGCTCATCTGGAGAACACATGAAACAGAAAACACGCAAAGATAGAGTGTGTCATTGGCTGACTGTACTAGAGTAGAAACCAATTTCAGTTTTTAGTGACACATTATAAACCTCTTGCAACACAGAGACATTAATGTGTAGAGTAACTGTGACCAAATCATCAAGGTGATAGTTAGGAAGTGAGTGGGAGACAGAATTAAACTTGGGTCCCTGACAACCGACATATCTAACGTGTTGCTATTTATTAAAATTTCCTCATATCCCATATTGGGTGAAGATGGAAAACTAGAGCCCATCATAATTTCCTGTGGACTCCTATTTATTCTTGATGTTGTACTTCATAATCTCTCATCTTTCTTTTCCCCAGGTACACTGATTCCATCCTTTTTACCTTTTCTCATAGATTCAATTCTCTGCTTCATAGCCATCCTTCTATATAATCTTCAATCCTCACAAACTGTACAAATAGGAACAAACTTAACATTTTATTTAGCACTTATTGTGTGTCAGACACCTTCCTAAGCACTTTATCTGCATTATCTCATCTAATTCTTACAAGAACCCTAATGGGCTATTTTCACCTCCAATTTCACTTTAGGAGATTGAGGCTCAGAGAATTTGAGAAACTTGCTCAGGGTCACACAGCTTAAATGATTCAGCATTCTTATCAGAGGTGAATGGCCTTGTCACAATTTTAAGATATCTTTGATCTCATTTGGCTCCTAGTAAATATTTACAGGGTACCAACAATGAGCCAGGCTTTGAAAAAAAACAATGGAAAGCAATAATGGACATGAACATTCCTCTTAGGAAGATTTTAGACTACAGAAAAAGACAGGTATTAATGAAATTATCATTATAATTGATATAAATTAATAAACCAAGCTAAGCTGTAAAAAAAAAAAAGAAGAAGAAGAAGAAGAAGAAGAAGCAGAGCATCAAACCTACCATGGAACAGGTTTGAGGCACTGACTCTGATGTGGAGAACAGGTTGGAGGGAGCCTGGGTGGATATCATAAGACAGCTAGGACATTACTGCAGTGGTCCAAGCAGCACTGGCTATTGCATTTGTAGGAATCAGTGCAAAATGACACAGTGAAGCCCTTTGTTCACAAAGAAAAGTTCTTTTTAAAATATGAGAGTTTTTATAAAGAGTTCTTTTTAAAATGCAGAGTTGGACCATAAAAAATGCTGAGTACCGAAGAATTGATGCTTTCGAATTATGGTGCTGGAGAAGACTCTTGAGAGTCCCTTGGACAGCACAGGGATCAAACCAGTCAATCCAAAGGGATATCAACCCTGAATACTCATTGGAAGGACTGATGTTAAAGCTGAAGCTCCAATACTTTGGCCACCTGATGCGAAGAGCTGACTCATTGGAAAAGACCCTGATGCTGGAAAAGATTGAGGGCAAAAGGAGAAGAGGACAAGAGAAGATGGGATGGTTGGATGGCATCACCAATTCAGTGAACATGAACTTGGGCAAACTTCAGGAGACAGTGAGGGACAAGGAGGCCTGGTGTGCTACAGTCTGTGGGGTCACAGTCAGACATGACTTAGCGACTAAACAACAACCACAGCAACAAGAGGAAATGTTTTTTTTTTTTTTTTTAGGAAATGGTTTTAAAGGTACAAAGCTGTTCCCTTTCTTCTGCAGTCTCTCTGTCTCTTAACCTGCGCTGGTGGTTTCTTTTGCTGTCATGTTCCCTTGGGCACGGGGATAGCATGAAGGGACCCTCACTGGCACCTGGGGATCCTGTCCTGCCATCTTTCAGACCAAAGTGCTAAGCTTCAGCTAGGAGTTGGGGAGTGAGCCAGGTATCTCCCCTTTTCATAGGCCTGCCTCCCAACTCAAAGCAAAAGGTGACCTTCGAAACTATGGCACCCTCCATGCCAGGAAATGCTAGGTCCTGGACTGGGGATGAGTGGACTCACTCTCACTGAGTCACCTGCCAAATGCACCTTGGCACTGCCAGTCCTGCACAGGAATGAGCATCTCCATTTCCTGTCTCAAGATCTCACGTTCAGCCCCAAGCCTCCCCAAAGAGTCCCCATCAGAGGCAGAAGGGATGAAGAGACTAGGCAGAGTCTGGGGTGCCAGGGACAGGGGAATGAGTAGCGAAAAATTATTTGAGGAGGTGGGGGAGACAGCAGGATTTGGGCTTACGTGTGAGCCAAGACTCCAAGCTGCCAGCACCTGCCCCACTGTACCATTTGACTTCACTTACAGGACACAAATTCAAATGTAAAATTACAGCTAAGAACTTCAAGATGGCTAATGTTGGGCATTAAAACCTAAATGAAGGGTCCTTTAAAGTGTGGATCCCTGTGTGACTGGTCACATGCTTATGAAATTAGCCATGAGATTAAAGGAGAGGATGTTACTTGGGCTAGTGGAGGAGACATGGAGAAATAAACCAAACTGAAAACTACCTTCAAGATAAACGTAATGGCAGTTGGTGATGAATTTGGTCTGGATGGGTAGAACAGGCAAAGACAGAGAAATAAGGGAGAGAAAGTGCAGCTGTGGAGGTCTATATGCCTGGACCTCTCTTCAAGGAAAGTTCAGCTATAAGTGCAAGCAGCTAACAGCCTCCAACTATTGGCACTTCTGGGTCTGTTCCTCTGATTTTGTGCTGAAGCAACACTGATCTCACAGACAGAGCTCAGTCACGACCACACACAGCAGGGATCTTGGGGCCTGCTTCTTTCTGCCCAAGGCAGGACTCCTGCAATGGCCATCTCTTTCTCAGGAGCTCCTTTTTGGATTTTCCAAGACACTGTCACATCTGCATTGTATTGCTCCATCCTGCCTTCCTGACTTTTCCTTTCATAGGTGTGGGCTCTGCATCGGTCTCAGAATTCCTTCCCTGCTCAATCCTGTTCCTCCCCCCTTGTGTCTTTTACAGGCATTATACCTCCACTCCACAGGCATGCTGCACTTCTAACTCCATCTCAGTGTCTGCTTCGCAGGGAATTCAGCTCACACAGAGGGTCAAAGACATCTCCTAGTCATCTGTTTTGTACATCTGCATGGACCCACTGGGACACTAAGAGACAGCACGTTTATTGTGCATCAATTCAAACATCACAGAGCACCATTTTTTTGGCAAGCACTGTGCTCGGTACACTGGAGGATGTAAATTGATATCTGATAAAATCACTGTTCTTCAAGAAGGCTCTTGTCTAGGTGGGAAGACAAGGCCCATACAAAATGAACAGATGGCTTTTTCAAGCACCCAATAAGAATTCCTTGCAAGAAATTAAAAACCTCCAGATGTGCAGGCAGACTACCCCTCAAAGATGAGACAGCAATTTCTTCTGCCAACCTAGATATAGTTTCCAGATTGTGTGTGTGTATTAAAGTTGCATAACTTCTCATCTCTCTAAAAAGTTAATGTATTGTAAACCACCCAGGAACCCACCTTCACTTCCAGAAAGGTCTAAAACAGACCCCAACCTTATGTCTAAGTGGTCACCAAGTCTGACCTTTCCAACAGATCCCCAGAGATTGGGTATGAGACAGGCCTGGGTGGGGGCCTGCAAAACAGGCCAGTTTTCCTCTTCAAAGTCCCAGTGCCCTTCTCCACCAGGCCTGGCAGGGCCAATTGGAAAATCAGTTATAAGGACTTGGCTGTTTGGTCCTTGACATCAAAGGATTGATGCTCCATCTGTCAATTCTCACTTTTATCTGCTTGCTCTTTGGTGCAGACTTTTAAAAATTGAGGCTTGTGGAATTAATCAACTCCAAATAAGATGATCATTCACTACATCCTTGCCAGGTGTCCTAATGGAACAAAGAGAATTATCAAATCAAATGCCAAGTTTTGTGGTACTTAATCCAGAAAGCGGTACCTGGAATGATCCTCACTTTGGATAGGACCCTCCCTTCCCCATCCCAACACCACTGCATATTCATCCGCTAACTCATAATTCAATGACAACGGCTCATTCTGTCTCTTGGTGAGGCAGAAGTGATGCTAGAGAAGGAGAATGAGCACTAAGCCTTTCTGCACACATGGACCTGATCCAGCCTTCCACATGGGTTCTATGTTGAGCCATTCTGCATTGGCATTGACATAATTCAAATCACGGATGCTTCTTGGCAATGGTCCTTAACAGTCAAAATGGGCAGATTAAAGCCTTGGATTGCAGCCAGTTTCCTTGTAGGCTATGCATAAATTTACTCACAAGAATCTTGAAGGGAAGGAATTTTATTTACCCCCATTCCCAGGTGAACAGGATAAGGTCCAGGAAAAATGAAAGCTACTAGTCTCTGGGTCTTCACCCTTAACTGCATTTCCATCTGTCAGATGGAGGAAGACACAGAGATATGAAGGAGGAGAGCAAGGCGTAGACTGACAATCCCCTGGGGAAATACCTACTGCAGAGGACTCGAATGGACATATTGAAATAAAATTGCCAATCACGGTCACACACAGAATTATGAGAGTCTGCATTTGCAAGATTATATTATTTTACATCCCCTTGGACTTATTTTTCTAAGCCTAACATAGGAAGCACAATGTGGATTCAAAGTTGCTATGTTTTTGTTCCTATGAATTGGCATCAGGTACATCAATCTGATTCAAGCCGGACCACAGGCATGAGTCGGATCCTGTACATCCAGATTCTGAAGGTGAAAGAGTGCAGCCCTGAGAATTCTGGAAACTGTTCTGCTTATTAAACTTTTAAAGAAGTTCCCTAGATCACTTGTACATCCTTCAAAGTTTGAGAACCATGGAGAGGGATTAGTAAGTGGGTTTAGATGATAATTTGGAAGTCTATGAAACTGAAGTATTATAAGTTTGCTTCTTCATATCAGCTACATTACACAAAATGCTAGACATATACCAAAGTCAAAACATATTAGTTTGCAAAATCCCACAATTTTGGTTAGTCAGCCGACACCTCTTCCCACAGGAAGAGCACATTATGCCGTAATGTGCTTTCCAATTCCTCAATCCTCTCTCAACCCCCAGCCCCTACATTTGTATACTTGGACCTTTCCCAAGAGACACAAGCAGAATCAGGTCATATGCTAGACAATTCTAAAAGTCACCACAGTTGTTATAGGGAGTCATTGTGCCTGGGCTTCCCAGGTGGTGCTAGAGGTAAAGAACCTGTCAATGCAGGTAGATGTAAAATATATGGATTCAATCCCTGGGTTGGGAAGAAACCCTGGAGGAGGGCACAGCAACCCACTCCAGTATTCTTGCCTGGAGAATCCCATGGATAGAGGAGCCTGATGGGCTCTGGTCCATAGTGTCACAAAGAGTGAGACCCAACTGAAGTGACTTAGCGCACACGCATTCTGCCCAGAGGGCTCTGGGCAGGCAGACACTTTGGGAGGAGAGAAAGTATTGGATGGGGAGGGGGGTAGGCGCCATCCTGAGCTACCAGTGCCAGCAGGGTCATCAATCCCTGCCTTTCTTTCTTAGTTGAGGAAATTGAAACACAAAGATGTGATGGGACTTGCGTAGGCACAGAGCGGAGTTCCAGCTGGTCCCTGGGTATCCCAGTCCCAGTCCTGCTCTTTCCACTCCTGCAGGCTGACTGGGCCACCAGAACCCTGGGGAGAGTCAGAGGAGCGATGGTGAAGAACCTCTGCTTGAAGGGCTGTAACACGGAGGCCAGGACCCCCGTTCTCGAGAGTAGGACCCCGGCCCCGCTGTCTGTGTTCTCATCCCTCTCCATGGCTAGTGGCAACAATTCTTCTCATGAAATCACCTTCTAATGCCAAGCTTTGGACCAGGCTGAACAAAAGGCCAGCCCACAGGGAAAAGTGAACTTCAGAAGTGAACCCCAAACACAAGTATGTAAACGGCATGAACATGGTGAACAGTATGAGAAGGCAAAAAGATAGGACCCTGAAAGATGAACTCCCCAGGTCGGTAGGTGCCCAATATGCTACTGATGACTGACAGAGGATGAAATGGTTGGATGGCATCACTGATCCAATGGACATGGGTTTGGGTGGACTCCGGGAGTTGGTGATAGACAGGGAGGTCTGGCATGCTGCGGTTCATGCGGTCGCAAAGAGTCATACACAACTGAGTGACTGAACTGAACTGAGCTGAATGGTGATTGCTGGTGTTTTTAAATGTTTTCTTTCTGACTGGACTACACAGAATTTTGCTTCTCTGAGTCGGTTCAGTCCTGGCTGTAAATAGCATCTGTCAACCATATGCCTCTTTGGCTTCTCGGGGACAGAGCTCTAGCATAAGGCTGTGTGCATGAGGCTGTGGCAGCTTCCTCGAAGCCTCAGAGCTCCACCTTTCTGCCCTGCCCTCTCTGGTCACTATCCATGGCTAACGTCAAATGATTCTTGTTGCTTGACAACAGGTGTCCTGCAGAGATCTGGCTTTCTGACACTGAGTTTGGGACCACCCTGAATCATCTGGGGAGGGAACATGAGAGGGGAGGGACCACTCCTTACCCCAGCTCTGCTGTGGTTAACCAAACCCTCAGCTATTTTTAAGCAAATACCAAATCCTGCCCCATGTGTCATCACGGCTTTCACACATGCCACCATCTTTGACAAAGGCGATGAGTCTGTGGCACGTTTTCTGGGAAATGTTGTCCATGAGTCCTGCTTCACTGACGCTTGCCCTCCAAACAAGACTGTGTCAGCAGGCATTTTGGAAGCTCACACAAAGTTGGACTTTCCCATAAGCAAATAGATACACACACTCACACAAATCTACATTTGGCTCTAAACCAAGGATTCTGATAAGCTTCTGCTCCGGGGCAAAGCACATCTTCAACCTCATGCTGAGGGGAGACTTAGAGAAGCTACCCATCTTCACCATCAAAACAAGTTTATCCATCTCGGGACCCTGCAACCCAGGGGGAGAAAAGGTAGATCCTCCATATGTTGGGTCAGAAGCTGCTTTTCCTTCGCTCTGTGGTCAGCCCAACTCCTGCGGTCCCTGCTCCAAGATCAGCTCTGGAGCTGTGGAGAGGTTGGGCTTCAAGAGAGAACACCAGCACAGAGACCCAAGACCGCTATGTCTTTCCCTGGGTCACTCATAGTTTTGACATGCTCCATATTTTTGTTTTGTTTTGGTGTGGAGAAAGCAAAAATTTTATGCCACTGTAAATAGAAGGGTAAAAGGGGATTATGGTTACAGGTGCCACTGAGTGAAGTGAGGTGAAAGCCTCTCAGTCGTGTCCAACTCATTGTGACCTTATGGATTATATAGTCCATGGAATTCTCCAGGCCAGAATACTGGAGTGGGTAGCCTTTCCCTTTCCAGGTTACCTTCCCAACCCAAGGATCAAACCCAGGACTCTCGCATTGCAGGCAGATTATTTACCCACTGAGCCACCAGGGAAGCCTCACAAGTGCCTCCAAAATGTCCTAAAATTCTGGCATCAGTGTTTTGCTTTTTAAATACCAAGGACATTATCTCCCTTTACTCTGCTGGCTTGAAGGGGACATGCTTGCAGGATCACCAGTCCTGCCTGGAGGCTACTCTTGGCTCTGACTAGCTGGCCTGGGGCCTTGACAGACAGCTCCTTCTGTGCTTCCCTCTTGCCTTTAGGGCTTCCTGGCACCACATTTACTGAAGCCACAGGACCTGTGATGGTTGAGGGTGAGGATCAGAGGCCTAGGCACAATCCTGAACCCAACACCCAGGGAGGTACCCTCTTCTCAGGTGGTTTGATTCTGTGCTTCCCGTATTGTTGCTGGGAATAAAGGACTCTCATATTAGGCCACTCTAACAAGGCCAGGGTGACATCCTACAGGGAGAAATAAGGCCCGAAAGGCCATATTTTGAGAGGCTAAATTTTCTTTTCATTTTCTAAGTGTTCTCTCTCACTGCTTTAGGAGAGACACATTTATTTGATTAAAACTATTTCTTAAACAAGCATTTCTGTATTTCTTTATATCTACCATGTTCCAGGCACTGTTGACAACAGGCAACAGAGATAACCTAAATGCCCATCTGGAGCTTACGTTCAAGTGTGGAAGAAGGGGGCAGATGATAAATCATAAATCAGCAGATAGTAAAGCAAGCAAATAACCCCAAAATGAGACTCTGTCATGAGATCCTGTGCGCAGGATGTGGGTACCAATGCCATTTGAGCACTAACTCTGATATGTTTTATTGCACTTCACAAATGCTGTTTTTCACAAAGTGAAGGTTTGTAGCAACCCTGAATTCAGCAAGTCTATAGGTACCATTTTCCAAGCCCATTACTTTTCAACTAAGGTGGCCACTGTTTTTATTTTTTTCAAGATATAATGTTATTACACATTTAATAGACTAGAGTATAATATAAACACAACTTTTATATGCCCCAGGAACCCCAAAAATTCATGTGACTCACTCCAGGCATCCCAGGTGGCCATTACCCGCTGTGGAGGAGTTGTCATCATATGTGCACTTATAGGACCTCACTTTAGGGGACCACCAATGTAATAGCAAAGAAGTAAATTTAATAGTAAAGAAATCAGGATATTCACTTTATTGCAGTGACCTGAAACTGCACGCACAGCATCTCTGAGGTATGCTTATGTACTGAAAAGGCTCCAAACATTACAAAAAGGTTAGATGTTGCTTTAAAAATTTTTTTCTCATTCAAATTAAGAACAAAATATGTCTCTCGGCTACTAATTTAAATCTTGTTTATATCTTCTATATCTGGGAGGAAGAAAAAAAGATGCAAGATTACTATTACATTGCATGCCTACATGTTCAGTCATGGCTGACTCTTTGCAACCTCATGGACTATAGCCCACCAGGCTCCTCTGTCCATGGAATTTTCCAGGCAAGAATACTGGAGTGGATAGCCTTTCCCTTCTCCAGGGGATCTTCCTGACCCAGGGATGGAAGCCATGTCTCCTGCCTTTCCTGCATTGGCAGGGGGATTCTTTACCAGTGCACCACCTGGGAAGCCCAACTTCTTTACTATTACACTTACTTCTTTACTGTTACATTGGTGGTCCCCTAAAGTGAGGTCCTGTGAGTACACATATGAAGACAGCTCCTCCACTGTGGGTAATGGCCACCTGGGATGCTTGGAAACATGGGAATTTTCTTCTTTAATATCTAACATTCCACATCATTAATAATCCATTGTTTATACTCAAAGTCCTCTTGGTAACATAATAGGCTCATCTTTCCAACCATCTTATAAATGAACACTCTGAGGTTGAAAGGATTTTTTAAAAAGGGTACCACCAGGAAAGCTGATTGAATAATCTTCAGTCCTATAAATGTCACCTCAACATTTATCCCACGTAAGAGGAATAGTATTTATCCACCAAAGCTATAGGGTGACTGGAGCGTGGGTGTGGGGAATCATGATTAGTATGAGAGGCAGGAAAATGTTAAAATACAAGTAGCAGAGAGGAAATGACATAGCCTTCCTACCTCTTATCCTCGAGTGCTTTCGAGAGCCTGTCTGGGGCCAGCAGCCTCATGAAATCCCAAAGCTGTTGTGCGCCTTCGCCTCTGGGCTGTTATTTTACTGCAGTTCACTAAGGAGATCTTTTCCATCAACCTTATCTCTTTCTTGGCTTTGGGTCAGGTTGAGTCAGACCTGGAACACTTACTTTCACAAAGACCAATCTTTTGTCTAGACACACATGTCTCCTACCGAAGCTCACTGACCAAGGTCAAGGAAGAGGCAGTATTGCATGCAGGCTGTCTTGGATGACTGGACATTCCAGGCAGGGGCTGAGAGTATGGGGGATGAGGAAAAAGCAGGGGCTGGAAATGGGTTGACAGCACATAGAGTGAGCAACTGAAGGCATTTTGAACTCTGTTTGAATGGGATAAGGGGACCACTCTGGAGCATCCCTGGAAGGGTTTACAAATCCACACTGATACTAGTTTCAAAGACCCCCCAGGCCTTTGTTCATATTGTTCCCTCTGCCTAGATCACTTTCTATTCTTCATCTCTACTTCCTTTTCCCCTCGCCAAATTTCTAAAAAAATATCTATTATTTATTTTTGGCTGTGTCAGTCTTAGTTGCAGCACGTGGGTTCTTATTGTGGTGCATTGGCTTCTCTCGAGTCATGGCATGGATTCTCTAGTTGCAGCTCATGGGCTTAGTTGCTCTGTGGCATGTGGGAGCTTAGTTCCCTGACCAGGGACTGAACCTGCTTCCCTTGCATTGGAAAGTGGATTCTTTCCACTGGACCACCAGAGAAGTCCCTCCCACTGGACAATATCTATTCACTCTTCAAGTCTTCTACTAAAAGTCACTCTCTCAGAAAAGCTTTTCCCAGTCCCCTCAGGCTAGGACAGTCACCATTTTATCCTCTCATCACACTCTGCACTTGGCCAATGTAGCTCTCATCTCAGTACTACAATTATGATGTATCTATGACTCTTGGAAAATAACCACCCATATTCATTAGCTGTGGATATAGTAAATGAGCTTATAATTGACCTAATTATAATTTTTAGGCAGCAATATGACACAATAAAAATAATGTGTGTAATTATTCTTAAACTAATGGATAGCTTAACTGGTAAAGAATCCACCTGCAATGCAGGAAACCCCAGTTCGACTCCTGGGTTGGGAAGATCTGCTGGAGAAGGGACAGGCTTCCCATTCCAGTATTCTTGGAATCCCTGGTGGTTCAGCGGTAAAGAATCTGCCTGCAATGTGGAAGACCTAGGTTTGATCCCTAGGTTGGCAAGATCCACTGGAGACGGGAACAGCTACTCACTCCAGTATTCTGGCCTGGAGAATTCCATGGACTGTATAGTCTATAGGGTCGCAAAGAGTTGAACACGACTGAGCAACTTTCACTTTTCACTTTCAATGATATCTCCCTCACTAGATTTTAAGTTCCTTGAGGGCAGAGACTGTCTGAGCCTGTATATTCTTGTATACCTAGTACTTTATGGTCTACCTGACACATAGTTGGAGGTTAAAATATGTGCTGAATAAATAAATGTGTAAATTCATGAGATTGACCATAAGAGGCTTTGGTAGCAAGAGGGAAAGTTCAAGAGGAAAAGCACCCAGGGAATAGCTCACACCACACCATTTAGCCCAGGCAATAATGTCTACGTATCTCTGCTTTTGCTGCCCAAGAGTTCAGTGTGGCTTCTGCCACCCACATCATGTGGCATCTCTGAACACGGAGCCTTCTTCTTTCTTATTCCACCATTGCCTTTACGAACAGAGGTAAAAAGGAAACCTAGAAGCCACTCCCTGCTGTACTGTACATTTCCTTTCTGAAAGCAAAACGTGGTCTTTAGTCATTTTAGAGAAACGTGAAATGCAGTTTACATTTGAAAAACAGCTCATCGTTAGAGAAAAAGATTGTCAAGCAGTGAATCAGACAGTGGTTTTTCCCACGCTGACTCATCTTCTCCATAGCATGTTGCTGCACAAACCATCTTTCTGTGAAGTTCCATTACTCAGCAGATAAGATTGTGCCTATCTCTGTGTAGGTCTGGTCCCCTCAGAGATGTCACTGGCTCTATGAAGGTAGGGATAGTCTGATGCATGCCTTTCACAACCTCAGGATCTATCATGGTGTCTTGGGCACAGTGTAATCACTGATGCGACAGATAGATGCAGCAAGTCAAGCAGTCCTTGAAATGTCCTCCATTAAACAGAAAGTATCTCCCATTAGTCCATCTCACAGGGCCTGAAAAATTGGCTTTCAAGGACTCTCCTTACTACCTGGTATCTTCTTGCCTTCCTCCCATGATGTATACCAGCTCACTAAGTCTCCTCTGCCCTGCTCCACACTCCTCAAGCCTCCCTCTCCCTTCTGACTCTTCAGAGGTGTCTTTGAGGACCACCTCCTCCTCCTATACAGGGTCCTCTGCCAGAGTCTTCTCAGAGTACAATATTTTCTTGTTTACAAAGAGTCCGGCATGTCCAACATCTTCTTGGGCAATCATCTATACACAGAAGTCAAGTCACTTCATGTGTATATTTTCATGAATAGGTGGGCAGAATCAGCTCTTTGGGGATCTTTCACAAGCTCAGTTTACTTAATAGGATCCTACATTATAAGATGCTTTTTAAGCCTGTTAGTTTAATCAACATTCTTAGTCTATACAACAATATGAGGTAGCCAAGAGCCTTGAGCATTGGTGACCTTCACTAATATGCTGCTGTAGTGACATCCTTCAGTTTTTGATGCCTTCACTTGATTCCAGCTTAATTTTTCTTGAATGTCTCCATTAATTTTAAGGCCAGATCTGTGGTGTGTTGGACTGTCAGTTATGCTTCCATATAAATAAGCAAGCTAAGACAATCTAGGCCGGTAGACACAACCACTGGAGTTATAGTTCAAAGGTCAAGAAGTATGAAGGGGCCCTTAGTGAAAAGCCATCTAGTTGGGTAAATATGGGCTAGATCCTATGTATAAACTCCTCTCAGAATACTACTCAGTACAGTGGTTGATGGCCTGCTAGCTGATACTTTCCTACATAGGAAGAGTGAGAAAAAGTATGAAAAGAAAAGATACATGGTATAAATGGTCTTTAGTAGAAGAGGCTACCAGCACTGGGGGAGAGAGTTCTTCTTTTCTTCATTCAACATAACTCTTTTTAAAGCCAAAAGTGTGTTCAGTGCTATTAAAAAAAAAAAACACCCAATGTTGCTCGCACATCAAATCTGCCCTCAAGTATGATCACACCACCCTGAATATTTAGTTGCTATTGTCCAGTCACTAAATCTCTTTAAGACCCCATGGACTGTTGCCCACCAGGCTCCTCTTCCAGCCAAGAATACTGGAGTGGGTTGCCATTTCCTACACCAGGGGATCTTCCTGACCCAGACATCGAACTCAGGTCTCCAATGTCTCTTGCATTGGCAGGGAGATTCTTTATCACTGAGCCACCTGGGAAGCAAATGTTCTGAGGGAATTGCTAAAGCTGCTATGATCTGACCTCCTGCCTCCAGAAAACACTGTGCTGTCACTTCTCTTATCCCTCAAGTAAGGAATATCCTAAAGGAGCCGGTGGGCTCTCAGATAGGTAACCTGCTATGTACCTTCCATAGTGTTCACCACATCAGCAGTGATGGGCATCGCCCTTCATTCTTGTCCTGTGTGCAGCAGCCATGCCCCATCTAGCTAAACAAGCCCATGTGGTAGTGTCTCCTTGCTGATTCCTGGGATGCATGAGTCAACAGTCTCCCTGTTGATCCCTGGCATGGATGAGTATACAAAAGAAAGGCCTTAAGGTGCCTGATGTAACCATGAGCTTGCTTCCCTGTCTTCAGCATGTCCAGGAAGAATTCTGTCCCCTACCTTGGTTGGCCATGTAACCTCACATGCCAAGTCTCAACATCTTCTCTTCATTCACAAGAGCTACTACAGAGTGATGGACTAGCCAGCTCACATTCCACAGAGCAACAAGTAGAGGAACCAGGAGAGAGGCAAGGAAGAGCAAGGAAAACACCTCTCATGCCCTTAAATGTCAGACACTGGGCTGGCCACTTCATAAATATGACTATGTTGAATCTTCAGAAGGATCTCAAGCAGGTTTTTTTTTTCTGCATTTTGTACATGAGGAAATTGAGATGTAAAGAAATCAAGTAAGTTTTCCAAGCTTACAAAAGAGAATGTGAGTGAGAATTTTAGCCTGAGTACTTCTGGTACCAAAGTCTTTGTTTTTCCCCCTGAAACTTTCCTGAGAAAAAGAGACCAGGACTCAAAAGACTTTTAACCTGTGTTCCAAACTGAAGAGACCTGGGAAAGAACCAAATTGAAACAGCATGCTGGTTGTTGACCCAAAACTTCTCCCAAACATCCTGACTGGCCACCAATATGTCACCACAAATTTCTAGGTTCCAGAAACTAATTTTAAAGTTCAAAAGAGAAAATTGCCTTAAAAATGCACTAGTGATACAAAAGCAAAATAAAAACTAAATCTCCTTCTCAAAAGTATTTTTCTTTAGTATGGAGTGAACATGTTTGTGTATGCAAGAGAGAGAGAGAATATTGAGAAGGACTTTAAAATGTCAACATTCTCGGTAGTGTTGGGAACCCAAACACAACAGTCTTGGGTCATTGCCTGAGAACTAGAAAAGTAAGCCGACTGGACAATAACCATAAACATGGCCCCTTTTAAAATTGATGTTGCTAGTGTCTCTGGGAGAATGCAAAACATAAAATCAAACAAAAACTATGGTTTGGCAATAATTCTGACTTTTAAGAGGATTAAATAAACAAGAGTTTGGGTCAGAGAAAGCAATGGTCATGTTCAGAGTTTCAGGATCAGTCAAAAACATTTTGAGATATTTTAGCAGGATTCAGGGAGGTCTGAAAGCTTGAAAATTAGGTAAGAAAAGATAGTTTGATTTGCCCCAGTGGACCCCATAGGAGTGTAAACTTTAAAAATAAGTCAGCATTCCTCTTTACTGGTAGAAAAAAATAAGGCAAATTATCAGATCTAGGTAGCCAGGGCAATGGGATAGAGTTTTGTGCCTATGTTTCCATTCCCCAAGTCTCTACTTAGAAGATGCCACTGGTTAGCCTCCTGTGTGGATAGGGCAGGTCCCTGCTGTGTGGGCTGACCCTCCTCGTTCACATCACAGAGTGTCTCACTAAGGCCTGGGACTCAAGGCCACAGAGGAGCCGTTGAGAAGCCGTCCAAAGGCAACTTATGTTCCCTCATGGACTTGGCAAGCTCTGAGGGTCACATCTCAGCTTGACCTAAAGGCTACAGCTTCCTCCATGAACTTTCATTCCCCTTTCCCCGAGTCCCTCCTACCACTGGCCAAAAACAGCCCAGTTCAGTCTCCTACATCAAAGAATTCCTTTTATTGAAAGCAGCCCAGCTCCTCTACCATATATGGCTTGGGAGAGGAAAGGTAGGAAGGAAAGCACCTCGAATATGTGCAGTATTGGCTTTCAAAGGACGCCCTGTTTGTAGAGGGGGTTATCTTGTGTCCACATACTCTCTTTTCTCTGGGTCTGAGGCAGGAGTTTGATGAGGTGATACTGAATCCCTTCGCTAGCACAGAGTAATGTTCCTCTAAGGGGACCTGTGACAAAATTGAATTTTAAAAAAAGCCAAAAAATAAAAAAAGCCAAATGCTCCCAAAACATATCTGAAAGAAGAGGTATGCCCTGCAGAGTTCCAACCAATCGGGATGGATTGAGGAGACATAGGGTTGCATGCTCTCTCATTTCATGTGGAAATAAAACAACAGGGGAAAAACCCTTGATGGTTATTCTATATTAGGATCCACGTCTATGCAAACAGTGGGAAATAAGACATCAAGCCAAAACCCATGAGCCCCCTTTTCCCAGGAAACGCCTGGATCCATCTCCCATTTTTTTCCCCTTTCAACCCATAGGGAATGAACACATAGAAAGTATTCAATGAAGACGTGTTGAATTTAAAGGAACTGAAATCAAAGTGTGGGCACACATAGCCAAGAGGAAAATAAACATCTCGTTCCTCATTCCAAAACCACAGAGACACTGTACTACAAAAATACCTCAGAAAGCACGTCCATAAATCCCCCCATATTATGGCACGGGTCTCCGGTTTTACTAAATTCTCAGTGGGTGTGCCGCTTTCCTGTCAGGATTTGCTAAATAAAAATGAAAGCAGAAAAATGCCCAACCATCTCTGGTTCTTCCCTTGTGAGGAAAAGGGCCAAAAAAATAATCTTTGAGTTCCCACTTTGGAAGGCATATGTTAAAATTGTGACCCTGAATGCAAAGACAACGTACAAATCTTCAAACGCTCTCTCAGGCTCCACATCTTCCACAGAGTGGCTGGAAGTAAGATTTAAAACTTTTAAGTGGCATTCTGTAAGAAACAAAGAAACTTATAATTCAGATTGTGTTGTCCTAAGTAAGCCTACTTTCCTCCAAAATATTTCCACAACACCCAGGAGCCAAGACTCTTAGTACAAGCTTCGGCCCTTCCCTTGCTGGTATCAGCAAGTGCCTATAGCAAAGGGCCTTTATGGGGAGTTTGCCTGTTGGTAGACACCACTCCTAATTTAACAGTAAAATCATTAAAAAGGGAATAGTTTTAAAAGTTCCCAAGTCAAAGGTCAGCAAACTCCTGTCCACCGGCCTCATCCAGGCTGCTACATGTTTTTGTAAATAAAGTCTCCAGGCACAGGGCCCTGGCCATGCACCTATTAATATGTACTGCCTGTGTCTGTTTTCACTCTGCAATGCTTTCAGAGTTGAGCAGTTTCAACAGAAATCCTACTGGCCCCGCAAAGCCTCAAACATTTACTATCTGGCCCCGTCCAGTAACAGTCTGCCAACGTTGGCCCAAAACTGTTTCACACAACTTATTTTCAAACGGTGGTCTCTGATTATTTATCGAAACCTGATATATCTCATGCCAGAGAAGAATTGCACTTAAAATTACAACTGCTTTTTATAGAAACAGAACACTTGATTTTTATATGCAAGGAAAGAGATGATTACCAATTCTCGAGTCAATATACAGAACACAGTTTTAAAGGGCAGCTCAAAATTTGTGCTCAGAAAGGAAGGTGACTCTCTCCTGCCTACAGGTGATATGTTGGGTGAGCCTTAGAGGAGGCTCAGAAGTCGAGAACTTTGAAGGAAAGACTGTCCTCATAGAGTGTAAAAAAAGTCCTGGGGCACAGATTTGGACAAGTATGTGGGGAGCCCCCTCAGTGCAGCAATAGAAAGACAGACTCCTGCCTTTACTCCCTCTCACAAAAAAGGTGCTGCCTCGCCAATAAGACACCATCAACCCATGTCCATGGCCACGTTCATGGCCACTTTCATAAGGATCAGGCTCAACTGCTGGAACAGAGCTCAGAGACTGACCATAAACTGGGCTGATACAGAAGCCCCTCCGAGTCTGAGACCCCAGCTCCTTCTGTCTCACCGTTCTGTCATCTCTACTCTGCAGTCCTCCTTTATAAGCCTCAAGATGCACCCAGCACATCCACATTCAGTTCCAGGGGATGGAGGGTGGGGGAGGGAAGGAGACATCTGAAGCCAGACAAATGCAGTGTTTTATTCTTGGCAGTCACAGGCCCAGATAAAACTCAAGGCTTTCTAGTGATTGAAGGATGAGAATAAGGAGACAATAGCATTTTCTACAGTGAAGAAACACTGCCTTTGGATGGGTGAGTCACAACAAATGTTGTGAAGGCAGTTGTCAATTTACAGAGGTAATAAATTATCTAAAAGGAAAAAGGAGACACCATCATATTTGGAGAAAATACCTTACAAAAAAGAGAATGGGGCCGGATAATAAACTTCCCCAAACTTCTACCCCAATAAAGTTTGTCTCAAGATTCATATAGTTCCTAGGCTGATTTCAGACCAAAGTACATGACCTTACCACTAAAATCCAGGCTATATCTGGTGAGAGGTGCCAGCAATCATGTGACACCCTGCTCTGAGTCTGTAACTCAGAAGTGCCAATGCAAGTCAGAACAACCAGGATGCTCACTTCCAAAGCCATCGAACAGGGCAAAAGCATGGCTACCATCTCCGCCAGAATTCTGAGAGACAGTCCACCCAGTAAATGAAAAACAACAGGAAAGAGGTGGGCAGACATGCTCCCCCCCACACCTAGTATGCAGCCAACCTGCCCCAGATGAAAGAGAGAAAGTAAAAAATGAGTGCTGACACCTGTGATGAAGAAAGGGGTACAGGCTGATCCCACATTTCATTTATTTCAGGCCTCTTCCCACTGCTTGTCATTTTGAAGGTTTACTTGTCAAGACGTACACAGGCAGTGCTTAAGCCATACCAAAAAGAAAGAACATTAAAAACAATCCAAAAAATGAAGACCGTCTTTGCCAAAGGCAGTTACTCTGTCATTTGTGGCAAAAGGCACTGGTGCTGCTGATGCCATCCAAGTAGAAAAGAGAAAACAAACAATCCGATTAAAAAATGGGCAGAGGAACTGAATGGACATTTCTCTAAAGAAGACATACAGATGGCCAACAGGTACATGAAAAGGTTTCAACAACACTGATTATCATGTTGTGCTAAGCTGTTTCAGTCACGTCCAGCTCTTTGTGGCCCTGTGGACTGTAGCCTGCCAGGCTCCTCTGTCCATGGGACTTCTCCAGGCAAGAATACTGGTGTGGGTTGCCACCCCCTTCTCCAGGGGATCTTCCCTGCCCAAGGATCAAACCCACATCTCTTATGTCCCCTGCATTGAAACTACATAGACGTTTCTCTGAAGAAGACATACAGATGGCCCACAGGTACAGGAAAATGTGCTCAACATCACTAATCATCAGGAAAATGCAAGTCAAAATCACAACAGCTATCACCTTACACCTGTTAGAGTGACTATTATCAAAAAGATAAGAGATAGCAAGTGTTGGTAAGAAGGTAGAGAAAAGGGAAGTTTTATGCACTGTTGGTAGGAAAGTAAATTAGTGCAGCCACTATGGAAAACAGAAGGGAGGGTCCTCAAAAATTTTAAAATAGAACTACCATATATGATCCAGCAATTCCACTCCTGGGTATTTATCTAAAGGAAACAAAAACATTAACTTAAAAGATATCTATATACCAATGTTCATTGCAGCATTGTTTATAATAGTCAATATGTGAAATTAACTTTGGTAGCATATATATGTGTGTGTATATAAATATGATACATATGAATATTATTGAGCCACAAAAAAGAAGAAAGTCCTGCCATTTGTGACCACATAGATGGACTTTGAGAGTGTTACACTAAGTGAAAAATTCAGACAGATAAAGACACATACTGTATGATCTCACTTATAGATGGAATCTATAAAAACAAATTTCAGGGGGGTATGAATTCAGAGACTGGGATTTTCATATATACACTACTAATATTATGTAGAGAATAGATAACTAATGAGAACCTTCTGTATAGCACAGGGAACTATACCCAATGCTCTGTGGTGACTCAAAGGGGAAGGGAATTTTAAAAAGAGGGAATTTACATATGGCTGATTCACTTTGCTCTACAGTAGAAACTAACTCAACATTGTAAAGCAACTATACTCCAATAAAAACCTTTTAAAAATAGAAATAAAAAATCAAGACTCACAGAAACAGAGAACAGGGTATGCGGGAGGGGGGAAATGGGTGAAGGTGGTCAAAAGGTATGCACTTTCAGTTATAAGGTAAACAAGTCCTGGGGATGTAACACACAGCCTGGTGACTAGAGTTAACAATAATGTATATTTGATAGTTGCTCCAGAGAGTAAATTTTAAGAGTTCTCATTACAAGAAAAAATATTTGTAACTACGTGAGGTAATGGATGTTTACAAATCTTGTGAATATTTCACAATATGTGCATATAGCAAATTCTTACATTGTACATCTTAAATTCATATGTTATATGTCAATTATATCAATAAAACTGGAAAAAGGGAATAGAAAAATATAAATAAAGGTAATATAGGTTTCAAAAGAGAGAGAAAAAAATTTATTATCCAGATTTTCCACCTTTTCCCACTAACAGGCAAGAGCCCACTCTCTTCCTGAGAGGAGGTTCCTGCAGCTGGCCTCCCAAGCAGCTGCTCTGTACTCAGAGATGGGAGATCAGTGCTATGATTTTCAATTCTTGATGTCCCCAGCAGCACTCATCAGCTGCTAATCCCAGAGGAAAGATGGTCCAACAAGCGATGGACTGCATCCATCAACCACGACAGCACAGAAGCCAGAATCACGGCCAGCCCTGATTACATCTTGGAGTCTTCTTTTTATTCTCACCCAACTTTCCTTTTAACATCTACTGCCTTATTTTTTACATCCTCACTGAGGAATCCCCAGACTGTTTATCAAGCGCTTCACCCATGCTGCCTGCACCAGCACTTGTCTCAGTCTAGACTTCCCTCCAGATCTCCTGCTGCTAAAATGCACTCTCAGTGCCTTTCATTTTACCGCAAGAAAAGGGTCAGTGGGAGAAAGGAGCTGCCATAACACTTCCCCAAATAACTCCTGGGTCAAAGAGGAAATCAAATCACAGTTGCAGCATTTTTAGGAAGAAAAATAATATTGACAAAACTACATATTAAGATGCACAGTGTGCAGTCAAAATTTATTCAAAGGAAAAACTGGTTTTAGAAATTTCTTAAATATTAAAGAATGAAAATAATTTGAGCAGAAAATGGAAGAAAATATTAATAAACATGACTTTAGGAGAGAGAAAAGGAATACAAGTATGGCTAAGAAAGAAATTAATATTATAAGGGAATATTCATATAACTTGATGCTGATACATGTTAGAGTGTCAGTGTATTAGAAAATTTTCTAGAATATTTAAATGGAAAAAAATGACCTATCAAGACATATTCAACTAATATGCCAATTGAAATTGGAAAGATAAAAAGAATATCATTTAAAAAATCACCAACCCTAGGTGGTATATAATTCCTGAGTTTTCTGGATTGTTTCAGAGAATTTGAAAAGCAGGAAAACTTTCTAATTAATTTTATGAAGTTGGTAGAAACATGATATCTGAAACCTGACAAAGTCAACACAGACATACACACATACATTATATAAATATTAATAGCTTGAATGATACACAGAGGTCACAAATATAGTGTGTCATATGATCTAGCTAAGTATTAAAAGAATAATTCAAAATGGTCAAGTAAGTTTTACTGCAAGAATACAAAAATCATTCCATATTAGGAACTGTATAATTCACTAAGAGACCAAAGGAAAACAGATGACCATCTCGACAGATGACTAAAGGACATTTGACAAAATTTAACTTTCATTTCTTCATTTTAAAAAGTCATAGTGAAGTTGGAAAAAATTTATTTCACTAAAATGATAACGATTATATCTATTAACAATCAATAATCAGCTTCATATGTAAGATTCAAATAAAAGAGGCACTCCCCTCAAGGTCAGGAAAAAGACAATGATGCCTGCTACCACCACCATCATTTTACATTGTTATAGAAGCTCTGGTCTATATAACCAGACAAAGAACTGTTGTAAAATGAGATATTAATATTAGAAAGAAGGAGATAAAACATTCTTAGCAAAAGATGTGATTATCCATTTGTAAAATTCACAACACTTAATTGAGAGACCATTAGAACCCATTAGATTTCCTGAAGGTGGCCAGTTACAAGACAGAACAGATGCAATAGCACCCCAGCGTAAAACAGAAAAATTCATAAAAGATAGCAATAAACTAAGAATAAATACATCAAGAATAAACTAAGAATAAATCTAAGATTTTTAAAAAAGAAACTGCAAATTCCTGAAGGAAATAAAAAGAGTGTTGAATACATACACAAATATGCAATATTCATAGATGGAAAAATAATGCCAATTATTCATAAGCTGATCTATAAATATTATGGGGCTTCCCAGGTGGCACAGTAGTAAAGAATCTGCCCATCAATGCAGGAGATCCCAGAGACATGAGTTTTATCCCTGGGTCAGAAAGATCTCCTGGAGTAGGAAATGGCAACCTGCTCCAGTATTCTTGCCTGGAAAATTCCATGGACAGAGAAGCCTGGTGGGCCACAGTCCATGAGGCTGCAGAGTCAGACACAACTGAGTGACTAAGTGCACACACACATTAATATTACGCAGTTCCATCCAAGCTTTCTCTTGTCATTATTGTTTTGAAATGTTCTTTACTCTTATTGCTGCTATTGTCATTGTTGTTGAAATTTTTCAATGAATATGAAGTTCACTTGAAAAAATACACATGGTAACTAAAAAATGATTAAAGACGTGTAAGGAGGGAGGACTTACACATGGTATAACCTGAACTTGTGATATTAAATCAATTAGTATGCAGCTAATGATGATGTTGGTGGAGGGTGCAAAGTGCACAAAATTGTCTAAGATATTGTTATTCTCAAGGAGATCCCATTCTTTTTAGGGAACTAGACATAAAAATGAATAAGTCTGTTAAAGCTTAACACCAATTGTACCAAAAAACATTAAGACAAAGTGCTCTAATGATGCAGGAAGGGATTTCCTCCTCTCCTTTTGGAAGGCTGGGAAGCCCTGCAAAAGTCCAAGCCGGTCCATGTTTGGGGCTCGCTGGTGTTAAAGGGTGGTGGTCCAAGAACTGGAGGGATACAAGCGAGGTCCAAGAACAGATTGCTTTGAAAAAAGAGCAGTAGTTACTGAAGGCTATGCTGCTAGAATGGAAATCTATATCCAGATCTGAATATCTTTGGGAGGCAGGGGTTCAGAGGGTTAAAAGGTATTTTTAAGTAAGTCTGGATTCCTGTGTTTCATGCCCAGAAGTGTGATTTGCTTTGCGGTTGATTCAGGGTCACAACCAGGGTTTCAAGTCACTCTTTTAGGCTATAGGTAGCTATGAAAACAAAGATGTTATACCATTCTGGCCATGTTTCAGAAAAATTACTCTGGCAGTTGGATGGAGGTGGACTGGAAGGGAAATACACTGGAAACAGTAGACAAAACTAATTCTCAGAGAGGAAATATACTTGCCCTAAGCTGGCATCACAGGCTAATGGCAGAGCCATGGGTCTCCTACTCCCAACTCAGTGCCCTCCACCCCACATCACAGGGTGAGATGGAATGTTTAAATGATGGCTAACAGTGTCTAAGGTATGTCATTTCCCGAAGGCAACAGCTGCCCGTGGACCTGATAAGACAGACCCTGACCACCTCTCACTGTAAAATAATCCTTGTAAACACTTGAGTTGGTTGAACGTTTTCTAAAAAGAGAGCAAGTAATGAACAATACAGAGAAGTTTAGCAAGAAGACTCTTGGAGATCCTCCTTTTACAAAGCAGGATGCACAAAAGAGAATTCTTCAAAGTGATGTGAGGAATTTTTTTTTTTTTTATTAGTTGGAGGCTAATTACTTTACATCATTACAGTAGTTTTTGTTATACATTGATATGAATTAGCCATGGATTTACATGTATTCCCCATCCCAGTCCCCCCTCCCACCTCCCTCTCCACCCAATCCCTCTGGGTCTTCCCAGTGCACCAGGCCCGAGCACTTGTCTCATGTACCCAACCTGAGCTGGTTATCTGTTTCACCCTAGATAATATACATGTTTCAATGCTGTTCTCCTGAAACATCCCACCCTCGCCTTCTCCCAGAGTCCACAAGTCTGTTCCATACATCTGAGTCTCTTTTTCTGTTTTGCATATAGGGTTATCATTACCATCTTTCTAAAGTCCATATATATGTGTTAGTATACTGTATTGGTCTTTATCTTTCTGGCTTACTTCGCTCTGTATAATGGGCTCCAGTTTCATCCATCTCATTAGAACTGATTCAAATGAATTCTTTTTAATGGCTGAGTAATATTCCATGGTGTATATGTACCACAGCTTCCTCATCCATTCGTCTGCTGATGGGCATCTGGGTTGCTTCCATGTCCTGGCTATTATAAACAGTGCTGCGATGAACATTGGGGTGCATGTGGCTCTTTCAGATCTGGTTTCCTTGGTGTGTATGCCCAGAAGTGGGATTGCTGGGTCATATGGCAGTTCTATTTCCAGCTTTTTAAGAAATCTCCACACTGTTTTCCATAGTGGCTGTACTAATTTGCATTCCCACCAACAGTGTAAGAGGGTTCCCTTTTCTCCACACCCTCTCCAGCATTTATTGCTTGTAGACTTTTGGATAGCAGCCATCCTGACTGGCGTATAATGGTACCTCATTGTGGTTTTGATTTGCATTTCTCTGATAATGAGTGATGTTGAGCATCTTTTCATGTGTTTGTTAGCCATCTGTATGTCTTCCTTGGAGAAATGTCTGTTGAGTTCTTTGGCCCATTTTTTGATTGGGTCATTTAGTTTTCTGGAGTTGAGCTGGAGGAGTTGCTTGTATATTTTTGAGATTAATCCTTTGTCTGTTGCTTCATTTGCTATTATTTTCTCCCAATCTGAGGGCTGTCTTTTCACCTTGCTTATAGTTTCCTTTGTTGTGCAAAAGCTTTTAAGTTTCATTAGGTCCCATTTGTTTATTTTTGCTTTTATTTCTGAAATTCTGGGATGTGGGTCATAGAGGATCCTGCTGTGATTTATGTCGGAGAGTGTTTTGCCTATGTTCTCCTCTAGGAGTTTGATAGTTTCTGGTCTTACATTTAGATCTTTAATCCATTTTGAGTTTATTTTTGTGTATGGTGTTAGAAAGTGTTCTAGTTTCATTCTTTTACAGGTGGTTGACCAGTTTTCCCAGCACCACTTGTTAAAGAGATTATCTTTTTTCCATTGTATATCCTTGCCTCCTTTGTCGAAGATAAGGTGACCATAGGTTCGTGGACTTATCTCTGGGCTTTCTATTCTGTTCCATTGAGCTATATTTCTGTCTTTGTGCCAGTACCATACTGTCTTGATGACTGTGGCTTTGTAGTAGAGTCTGAAGTCAGGCAGATTGATTCCTCCAGTTCCATTCTTCTTTCTCAGGATTACTTTGGCTATTCGAGGTTTTTTGTATTTCCATACAAATTGTGAAATTATTTGTTCTAGTTCTGTGAAAAATACTGTTGGTAGTTTGATAGGGATTGCATTGAATCTATAGATTACTTTGGGTAGTATAGCCATTTTGACAATATTGATTCTTCCAATCCATGAACACGGTATATTTCTCCATCTGCTTGTGTCCGATGTGAGGAATTTATCTATGTTCATAGAGCACATCCACAAGATGGATATGAATCTCTAAATCTGCTTTTCTCTTCCTTCTTCCAGGAAGCTTGGGTTATTCAAGTAAAAGAGTATGTGGGTAGGTGTGTG
Organism: Odocoileus virginianus; assembly: GCF_023699985.2. NCBI lineage: Eukaryota > Metazoa > Chordata > Mammalia > Artiodactyla > Cervidae > Odocoileus > Odocoileus virginianus. The sequence continues at coordinate 24,807,200 of NC_069679.1, forward strand.
CACACACGTGCATCCTGTGCACCTTTTAGATCCCTGATGTCATTAGAAAAGTGTTTGAAAAATCCAACAGACTGGCTCTCCAACCTACACCCACAAATGATGAAGGAGCTAGGATCTCTACAAAATCTATTGTATTCAGTATTTCGTACTAGTTATACAGGACCTAAGGGAGATTTCACAATGTTAAGAAGACAGTATCTTTTCACTTGTTTTTAAATTTCTATCAGATGAGTCAGGAATATTGCCCTGAAAAGAAATTATTTCTTTGCTGATTAACTTGACATTCAGTTTCCTTGTCTAAACCCAAGATTATGACATGAACAGTTAATATCATCGCTTTGGAAGCGCAGAGGAAAAAAAGACGCAAACAGGGAATGGAAAGAGGGAAGAAGAGAGGGGATAACAGGCTGCTTCTTTTGATTTCTCTTAATGTTCAATATGTAAGAACTAAATATTTCCCAAAATGATGGTGATGGCAACCAAGAAAGAGTCAGAGAAGATATAAGGACAGTCATCCCAAGGTGACCCTAGACCCAGACCCAAATTCAATCCTCCAGGCTCAGACTTTCATTTCAGTGAGCTAATGAACAATTCTATGAGGGTGTGCAGTATGTGCCAACCTGGGTCTAGGAAAAACATGAAACACCCCTTGGGTCCCCATCCCTTGGAGTCTGGATCTATAATATGATAGCCAGATATCCATAAGAAATTTAAAACTTAAAAACATAGTGGACAAGGCATTCTGAGACTGTGGAGGTCAAAGTCAATAATATTTAGCAACATGGGAAAATAAATGTAGGGAAAAAAATCAAACTCGATTAAGGCTCTGGTTACCCCACTCTACCTAGTGGGAGTCCTCAGTATTCCTCACTCTCTTAGTGCTCTCTAGGCCAGAAATCATTAGTTATTCTTCTGCATTCAGCTAGTCATATACATGATCCAATAGGGATGATTTTAGTACAATTAATGTAGTTAAGGGAAAACTGACTGAATAATGTCCATCCATTTTTAAAAACATTTCAGAAGGTCATCACTAGTCACATCTGTGCACTTTTTTACTCTCCCTCTCAGTCTCTGCACATCTGGATTCACCTTGACTCTCTCCAACATCACTGCATGCTCTTCAACATTTCTTCTTGATGCAGTGTTATGTCGATGGGCAGAAAGAGACAGCTAGGTCCAAATTCTGCCTCTGCCACTTATTAGTATACTCTCAGATAAGTTGCTTAACTGCTCAATGCCTCAGTTTCCTCCTTATAAAATAAGAACTACCGTATATGATTGTTTGTCAAAGATCAAATGAGGTCCTCCATGTGAAGCATGGCATCTGGTAAGTGCTTTTCTTTTAGGCCCGGCATCTGGTAAGTGCTTTAAATATAATATCAATGTTGTCAAACTCTAATGAATATGAGAATCACCTACAGCTTGTTGAAATTCAGATTCCTAAGTACCAGACACAAATCCTCTGATTCCATAGGCACAATAAGAGGCCCAGGAATCTTCTTTTAGAGACGCTACATCGGATAGTACAAAAAGTCTATAGACCACATCCTGAAAAACTCTCCTACAAGCGTCACTCCCTACACAATACAATATAAGCACAACAGGTGGGCAGGTCAGCTCTCAGAAGCTGAGACCTCCAAAGCATCCTAAAGTACCATGATTAAGGAAGACAGATTACAACATCAAGAGAATAGCTGAAGAGATAACAGCCCAGGAATCTCTGAGATCTTTCCTCCAAAGCCGTCAGTGACAGCCAGGGAAAGGGTGCCAACTTCATCCTCTTGTCTCTTTTTATTTAGTGAAGTTATTTTGTTCTGTTGCTACCAGTTACCAGGAGCCCAGCTTAATCCCAATCTGCCCATTCTGTTGACATTTCATGTCTCAGTGGAGAGGACATTTACTGCTTTCCCAGTGAACTGTGTGCCAAGAACAGAGCCCTCATTCCTGGCTTCAGATGCACATTCCAGTGGGAGCATCAGACTCCACAAAGACAGACCCTGCTGCTGAGACCCTCCAGAAACTGGGAAGCTTGCATGCTTCTTCACTGAGTCTTGTGATTTCTCTCACAAATTAGAGGGCTGTGCCAAGAGCTTTCTGCTTGGAAAGGCCCCCAGTTCTGGAGCCCTAACATAAAGGGGTCAAGAAAGACCTGCAAGAAAGAACTCAGGGACAATTCACAATGGTGGTACAGAAGAGTGGGTTCCGATAAGCAGGAACCAAGAACCAGGGGAAGTGGCATGGCCTGTAAACAACTCCCAGTGAGGATGGCAAGGTCCCTCTGTCACTCCTTACACACTCCTCAGCAACCTGGAAAGATACAGCCTCCAGGGGAGCTCAGAGGGTTGTGAGTGATTCACATTCCTGCTGTCCTCTGCTCTTTGCTGTGGGATAAACAGCCCCAAACTTAGCTTCCTGGCAGAATGTGACCTGTCCTGTCCAATTTCCTCAGTAGTTATATAAGCAGCCGAGACACCCTGCGAGCTGACCCTGTCTCTGCCTCACCTCCAAAGGTGGCCTAGAGATAGCCCTTCATTTCCTCACTGCCCTTGGTTAGTCTAGCTGTCAACCAAAGTGAATCATGAAATATCTCACCAAAGCACCTTAAACCACACAAATGGAAAAAGAGAGCAAAAGAAAAAAATGGGAGAACTGAGGGTTTTTTTAAATGTTACCCTCCTTTTGTTGATCCATATATTTATATAGACTTGCTGGTACTTAATAAGAAAGAGTATTTTTTATTTAAAAAATCACTGTTAAAGAATGAGGTGGCATAGCACAATGATTATGAACACAGGTATTACAATTATGGATTCTAAAATATGCTATTTACTAGTTAAGTATTTTGGAGCAAATTATTTAAATCTCTTAAGCCACTGTTTTCCTATCTGTAGAATGAAGACAATATTAATATCTATTAACAGGGTTATTTGGAAGAGAGCATAGCAACCCCTCCAATATTCTCGCCTGGAGAATCTCCATGGACAGAGTAGCCTGGTGGGCTACAATCCATGAGGGTGCAAAGTTAGACATGACTGAGCTGCTAAGCAGAGCACGCACAATAGGGCTATTGGAATGAGTAAATGATACAGTCTCTATAAAGTACTTACAGAATAATTACTCAATTAATTGCACTGATGTTATTTGTGGTAGCATGCCCCTTTATATATGAAGATACACTTGTCAAGTAGACATTCACAGATCTGCAGTCCTAAAGTAGGATGACTTATCTGGTAAACCTACTCCCCTTTCACACACACACACATACACACACACACACACGCACACTTGCTTTGCTGAGTCTCCTGCCATTATGGTACTTGTGGGTAAAAGGGGTAAAGAAGACAATATGGGGACTGATACAGTCCATGATGTTGACCTCATTTAGCACCTCTTGCATCAAACCACAGGTAAGCAGATACTATGAGCTGTAGTTATCTAGAATCCATGGCTGTAGAGATGGGTCCTATAACCCTATAGCTCTGGAAATAAGAATATAAAATTCCCCTTCTATAGATAAGAATGTTCCCAAGACTTTTCAGAGATTAGTGACTTTATCAATGAGACATCACATGCATACACACACACTCCAGAAGTAGGAATGTTAACAGAAATATTGGAGAAGCTCTTCCGGCCTACCCAACTCACTGGGAAGTCAGCTATACAACACACTTATTGCCCAAGGAGGAATTCTTTCATCACTCTCCATTGGGTAACACTTGACAATCACTGTCATTGTGAACAACTGTAACTGATAAGAGAGTGTTGGAATGAAAATAAACATATAACTTATCAGACTCTAAAGAAAACTGAAAATAAAATTGCTCTCTTCTTTCTTTCTAACACATACACACTTGTTCTGTTTCACTGACTTTTGTATCACTCCAGTATCTTTGACAGTTTCCCTCTCATGAAGAACCTGAGGCCCCAGGAGACCTTTTTCTGTTCACAATCAAGTCAGGTCTTGCACTCCTATTTTTCTTCTGCTTCTCTCCTACGCAATCCCCTATCTGTGGAGCTCTTTTGTGTCTGCTGGGCTCCTTTGTGCTTGCTGTTGAGCACTGCCGCTACCTCCCTGGAAGACAACTTCCTCCAAGCTTTGCTGGAACCAATAGGTTGATATCCTAGAAGTTTCCAAAGCGTGCCCACTGAGGTCCTCAGTCCACTGACACCACACCCAAGTGGGATCCATATCTCTTTTGTAGACTTGCCTTGCCCAGTTGGACACCAACGCAATCATGCTGTGCAAGAATGCGGTACAGAGAGTTTCATGAAGGACTCAACTTTCACCCTCTTTCCCATTCCCCTAGGACACAGACAGTACTCCATGAAAAGCTGGGCCAGAAAAAAGTCACATATAATACAAATCATTCATAAATCTCCTTCTCCCCTCTGATGGCCAATGGACTGAATCTCTTTCACCAGATCAAGTGTATCCAATTGACTCTTTTGGAGGGGGGGGGGGGGGTGAGTTTTCTCTTGGGAGGCTCATCAGGCATTTACGCAATTACATTTCTGCCCTACCAGAAGTCCCAGCATGTCTCTGAGAGTACACTAAGATCAAGCTGAAACCTTCCCAAATACTAAGATAAAAGTAATTTTTTTCTGTCCTCCTGCTTCTCATATGATTTCTAAAGCTCTGAATCTGAACTTCACCTATGAGAAAAAAAAAAAAAAGAAATCCCTAATACTCATTATCCCCAAAGCCCATCATTTTAAAGGCGTGAATGAACAAATGAAAGGCTGAGAATTTGAAATATGCTTTCTCAACCAAATGTTGACTCTAAAGCAGCCTTTATATCAAACTATATTGCCTTTTATCTCCCCCATCCCACCTTTTTCTATCTTACTATTTGCCCTGCCCATGGCTCTCTGCCAACTGGATGGGCACTGCCCTGGCTTCTCTCTGTTCTTACCCAGCAATGGCTTAGTCTTAAAATTTCCTGCTGATAAACACATTTCAAAATGTATCTGTGAGACTTCTCTGGTGGTCTAGTGGCTAGGAATCTGTGCTTCCAAGGCAGGGGGCCCAAGTTCAATTCTTGGTCTGGGAACTGAGATCACATATGTCCTGTGGCTCAGTGAAAAAGTAAAAGAAAATTTTTAATGAATCTGTCTTGGGTTCAACTCCCACAGGCCCTGAGCCCCTAAAACTAGCTAGTTAATCTCTCACTATAAGGGTGGACTGAAAAACTAACCCTCTCAGGGTTCACAGTTACCACTAAAGAGAGTATTTGAGAAGCAACAGCTTCACCTGAAGGCCTGGAGGAGTGGTGTGGAACAGGAGTGGGGTGATGGGAAAGCTACAGCAGGAATACTGGACCTCTCCCTATTGCCCACCACCCTCCAGTGTTTGCAGAACCTGTCCTATTTTTATTGTGATCTCTTTCTTCTTATCTCCAACCGAAGGTAAACAAAATAATCACCAAAACAAACATTCCATCACTTGCTTTCACTTTTGGTGGTTTTTTCCATTAGTCCTCATTCATCCATTGTTTCTGACCCTTGTCATTTTTCCTACACCAGCCACAACTTGAATGAACTCCTCAGAGTCCGAAGCAGTGGATCTTTGCCTCCTTTTTCCCCCATGTCTCTGATAGTTTCACTCTGATAATCATTATTAAAATAGGAAAATATTTAGCTCTGATTTCTTGGAATCTTCTATATAAGCATATCTGCAGGTATGTGGGAGATCAAGGCCCTTGGATGAGTCCACATAAATGTATGCTCCAAAGAGGAGATATAAACTTCCTTTTCCTTAAAGCCCAGAGCCAGAGTTCTCTTCCCTTCACTTGACAAAATCTATCATGTCTGTCAGAGAAGGTTTCCTGAGCCTTTCAGTAAGTAGGCTTATGTCAGCATCAACTCTCATTAGTGAGCCCAGCATTACAGTTGGAAGAAAGTACTCGTTTTCAAAAATTAGAGTTGATTTACAATGTTGTGTGAGTTTCTGGTGTACGGAGAGCTCATTTTTGAGATGACAACATACAGAGACAGAAAAAGGAGACCTGATTTCACAGTGATGAGATAACCCTCACTAACGTATTTCCTTTCCATTTTTATGCAACTGAAAGTGCATGTCCTTCAACAAAAAAAAGTAATAAAGCACTTCTCAACCAGTCTTACCCAATGCAACTTAACCAGAAAACTTCTTTCTTTTCACTACCCTTTATCAAGAAACTATGTAAAAAACAGTGTTTGACTTACGTGAAACATTCAGCAGTTCCTCATATGGGCATGGTAGTGAGGATTTCTAAGCTTTTAGGCTGTAATAAGGTCTGGGTGACTCTTTCTTAGCCTTTTGATCACTTGATTTATCACATGACTTGATCACAGTCCACAAAGGTCATGTTAGAGCCCAGTTAGAATTTTCTTTAAGGTCCCTAAACTTCTCAGTAAGATTAGGAAAGAAAACTTTAATTTGCACCTCTGGCCAATACTTTCCTTTTACTCCATAGTCTTCATCTCTTTTCTCCAACATATTTGCACAGATTCAGTTTCTCTATGAACCAGAAAATGCTAAATAAATTGCTTCAGTGTCTGAAGCATTATAAATGCTGATGGATGTCTCAGTGTAAGAAGTCTGGAGCTGGAGTGGTTCTCCACAGAGCCAGAAACACAAGCCCTTTCTACCTTATTGCCCCTCTGAGCATAACCTTAGCCTGGTGATCCAAGATGGTGGCTGGGACACTTGAGGTGGCAGGATGGAGGGAAGGATGAAGGAAAGGGCAACCATACTATTCCTGAAGAAGTTTCTCAGAAGCTGCTACACAACATTTCAGTTTATACCCCAGTGAACAGAACTTAGTAATATGGCCAAACCTAGATGCCAGGGAGTGAGATTGCCATTCTGAAAGTAGTATGAGCAGGTAAAAGTCAGAGGTTCTATCTCCATGGGATAAGGAGGTCACTAGCAAACCCATTTGTGTTACCAATTATTATAATATTCAAATCACAAAAAATTTCCAATTAAGAGATGAATCTGGCTAAAGTGCTGGCACTAAATCAGAAGACTCAGTGATAGATTCTAAGGTGAGAAAGAGAGGGAGGCTGAAACAGAAAAGTAAAATTGGAGGAGGTGGCCTTTGAACATAAGAGAAGGAAAGAAGCTGATAGTAAATTTAAGAATTATTTAGAACCTACCAGATATCAAACCCTAAAGCCATAGAAATTAAAAGTTGATCACACTGTAGAAAAAGACAAATAAATCCATGAAACAGATCAGAGTCTAGAAACAGGGCTGTATATACATGGAGGAAAAATGGATTATTTAGTAGTTTGAAGACAAGGGGCTATCTTTTTAGGAAAAAATAGATCACCGTCTCTTATAACTTGGGTATTCTAGAAACACTACCTGAAGCAAGGCTCTCTTGCTGATAATTGCATTTTTGAAAATGCAATTCCATAGTGAAAGAATAGGGCAAAGAAGTGATAAAACAAAGGGTGGGGAACCAAACGAAGGGTGGGGAACCAGCATGAAGTGATGGGCTACTGAGCCTCTACTGCTTCATGAGGAGACACAGCCCATCACTCATCCATGCAGGATGTCCACAGACACACTACATAGAACAGTGCCTCTGAGCTGTTTGCTGGGAGAACAAATAGAGTGTTCATCTGCTGATTTCCTTCTGTCTCCTAGTTTCTACCAGCCACCTGTGCTCACTGACACCCCATCTTATGCTGTGTACATTAGATTTCACAGTTTCCACCGAACAGTTTCCAAATAACATGTTTCTATAAGTAGAGCAGCAAGTTGTTTTTCAAAACATATTTCTTTAGGGATTCATAATGGAGTCTGATTGGCAGCTTTAGAAAAATAGAATTGTTTGCATTCAATTTCCCTTCAATAGCTACGGCTCACCAGCCAAAGGCAGTTAGAGATGTTAGAATTCACATCAAATGCTAAAGGACCCATCCTTTTGCCTTTGATATTATGAAATGGAGCTAGTAAATATCTTCTGGGTACTCATTTCCTCATCCCAGAAGTTGGGGAAAGAAGAGAGGGCAAAGGAGCTTTCCATCCCCCAGGGAAGAATCACTCCTACCTTCTATTGAGAAATCCAGTTTCAGATCAGTAATATCCATCACTCAATGCTTATTAAACAAGAAGCTCCAGGCACAAGACACTGTAAATCTCTGTGATATTCTAAATTCAACTGGGCTAGCCTTGCCTGTTTTTCAATATTGGTCATGACTGACAAGAGGGAAAATAGCTGCACAAGCCAGAAATATGAAAATAATTGAGCACTTCTGAAAGTTATTATTAGTTTGGATTTGATTAGTTTATTAGTTTGGATTTTATTTCTATTTGAGGCAAAAAGTCAAAAATCTCGAGTAAAGTTTTACTTGACCTATGCTGTTGATGCTTTTGAACTGTGGTGTTGGATAAGACTCTTGAGAGCCCATGGACTGCAAGGTGATCTAACCAGTCAATCCTAAAGGAAATCAATCCTGAATATTCACTGGAGGAACTGATGCCGAAGCTGAAGCTCTAGTACATTGGCCATCTGATTTGAAGAGCTTACTCATTGGAAAAGACCTTGATGCTGGGAGAGACTGAAGGCAGGAGGAGAAGGGGATGACAAGAGGACAAGATGGCTGGATGGCATCACCAACTCAATGGACATGAGTCTGAGCAAACTCTGGGAGACGGTGAAGGACAGAGCAGCCTGGTCCATGGGGTCGCAAAGAGTCGGACACAACTGAGCAAGTAAACAACAAATGTGTCATACTTAATAGACCCAAAATCAAAATAACAATGACTGAGAAGAGTTCCCTTTAGGTCTTCACCCACTAGAACAGGAGCTCAAAGCAGAAGAGATTTGTGTCCATTTTGGTAACTGATTTATCCCAAGTCCTTGGAACACTGCCTGCTACATAGCAAGTGCTCACCAAACAATGCAATAAACAAATGACTTTTGTAGGAGAATGTATATTTCTCATCTCAATTGGACCTCTAGTGAACAAAATAATGAATTTTGTGCATACTGCTCTTTTTTATATCTATTTACTTTTTTGTGAGTTTGAACCTGGTATCCCAGCATAACTCTCCATTTCAAGAAACAAGGAGAAATCCACCGAATTGAGCAAAGTGTTTCTGATGTTTCCTAGTCCTTGATTTATTAAAATGTGGACACACAGGTCATGATTTGGAAACACAGCTCCTTTACATGAAGGTTTTGTCTTTACATCTTAAATAGGCCAGGTTTAAGAGCAAATGAATTTACATTTCTTAAACCAGCAAAGAAACTAACTCTGATTAATTTGGGCCAAAACAAATGGAAATCTATTGTATGAACAAAATTTGGTAGCCTACAAAATTAAGGGGAAAATCAAATAATGAGATTGAGAAAGAAAGGGAATTAAGGCAGTTCTGGTCATTATAAGGAGCAAAATTAATGAACAGAATTGTTGGGTATGTCTGTCTGGGGAGAATCAGCTACACTGGTCATCCTGTTCAACCCATGAATCCAGGGAGAAAGGTTAAGAAAGTGTAAGGCCCCTTAAGAGATTCCCAACAATACTGTGTCGAAGAGGAAATGCAAGTCTCAAAGCAGGGGACTATTACCAGCATCCTGGGGAATGGACCCTGAACAGGCCAAAACCAACATTCCTTATAACAGCCTTCACTAACCTAGTGACTTCTCCCCATATATGACCTACAATTAAAAATTGAATCTCACCATGAACTTTTCTCTACCCAAAGTAAAAAACACAGCTGCTCTCCATGGAGCTGAACTCCAATAACATGTCCAAATAGCAACTGAGAAAGTCTTGAGGCGTCCAAAGAGATGAAAACAATCCATGCTGCAAAATTTATACACAACTTATTGAGATTAGTGTTGCACCTAGGAAGTGCCCCCTGCCCTGTGAACTGGAACAGTTCTGAAATATATCACCAAAGCACCCTACTTAAAAATAGCTAGAACCTTTAAGAATGGAGTTGACAAAAGCAGATTCATCTATTTCCCTGCTATGGACTTTTACTGGTACTTAGTGTCTTTGGACTTTTGAAAATATAGGAAGTTCCTGCTTAATATGGTACACAGAACCATAAAAATGACTGTGCAGGCTGACCATGCAAAGTGATCTGAATAATCAATAGGAAAAATTAAAATCATTCCACAGCTTATAAAAAAGCTTTATCAAAGCTTAAATCTTTCTTTACTATTGGTTATAAGTAGTATAGGAAATGAAAAGAGTGTAAAACTAGTATTTACTTAGTATACCATAATTTAAAACTTAGAATCATTGAATACTAGAATATCTTATTTCTTAGACAAATACCATATAATATCCCTTATACATGGAATCTGAAAATAAGACATAAATGAACTTATCTATGAAACAGAAACAGACTTACAAATATAGAGAGCAGACTTGTGGTTGCCAAGCAGGTGGGAAGGATTGGGAGTTTGAGATTAGCAGATGCAATCTAGTGTATATAGGATGGATAAACAACAAGGTCCTACTATAAAGCACAGGGAACTATATCAGTAAACTGTGATAAACCATAACAAAAAAGAATATGAAAAAGAATATGTATACATACACATGTGTATATATCTGAATCACTTTACTATACAGTAGAAATTAACACAATGTTATAACTCCGTTGTACTTCAATTAAAAAATTAAAATATTTTATTTCTTTGTAAAAATAAACTCCACATGAGATTGAACCAAGTTTGAATTTTTCCTCTCATAGCATAACTACAGAATAGGTTTTTCCTCTCTCTGCCTTGACAAATTGTCCTAAATTTTTCTAAATTTGGGTCAGCTTCCAACATTTTATCCTTTATGCTTTCAATATTGTGAAATATCTTCAAGAGTTCCTTTAACGTGAACATTCTTTTTTTTTTGCTGGCGTCACTTCCTCTAGAACATCCTGATCCTTTTCTTCTCAGATGCTCTCCTCCTTTATAAATTCATCTTCACTAAGTTCCTCTGACTGCATTTCTAGAGTGCCTTAGTGGCACAACCAACTCCTCAGTCAGTGACTGCTTCTTTAGCTCTGTTTATCTTTGATTTGAATTTCACTTCCAGTATTATCCAGTTTTGTTCTTTGCTGCATTTTTTATCTTTGTTGGCCAGTTTCCTCTTTAATTACCCATTTTTGTAAAATTTTGCTTGATAGGTAAGTGAAAAGGAGCCAACATGATTGGTTGCATTATAAGGTACATCTAGACTGAAGAGGTAGCAGCAAAATTTGTTCTTTATGCAATTCTTCATAGTTACTATACCATGGTAACTGAAATGTGAACTGTGCTGTTAGAGGACCAGTGTAATTTAAGTAAACCATGGTAACTGAAATCCATCCATGTCAGAACAATACAAAGTGAGGACTGCCTGTGTTACAAAATATTCTGCTAAAAGCCATTAAGCAGGTCCTGAAATCTCTTATCTTTGTTTTCATATTTGGGGAAAATTCCTAGATAGGAAACCAAATATCATGTCTTATCAGTATTTGCTTATAATGGCTGAGTGGCTTATATTTGACAACTGAATTGGAATTATCTAACAAATCTTATTGTTGACCTTCTGCCAAATACAAGTTCGAATTTGATATGTTGATTTCTCTTTTCTCCAATGAAAAAAGCTAATGTTTTGTTTATATGTATAAGATCAAAATCAACAAAACACTAGTCTCACCTTTCAAAACCCAACTCAACCGCTACTTCCTCCATTGAATCTGTTCTGCACTCACAAGGGAGGTGAGTCCCCATGACAACTGACCCAGATCTGTGGCACGGCTTTCCACACACCACACTCTCTTGGGGGCAGACAGGAGCCCTTGAAGGACAAAGATTTATTCTTGTTCATCTTTATATCCTTCATACCCAGCACAGTACCCAGTCCATATCAGATGCACAAATGTTTCTCGAATAAAGGAAAATCTTAAACTTTAAAAAAAAATTCCCTTTTTTTTAGAAAATAAAAGAATGCCTCCTAGTATGGGATTCTAACTAAGAGAAAGACCCTGAAGAAACAAAGCTGGAGATCCAGTTTGAATTCCTAGCATTTGCATTCAGGAGCACGAGAACCCCATTCCAGATTCTGGAGGGCACCTTGTGTGTGGTGGTCAGATGGGCTTAGGGAAGCCCCAAAGAGGAGGTAACTCAAAATAACCTCTTATCCGCATAGGACCTCTGCTGACCCACTGACTCTGGTGTTTGGACGTTCGAAATCTATAATGGGTAACACACAGGGTGAGACACTTATGAAAAAAAAAATATATGGGTCACATGGTTCAGTGTATAAATCCAAGGAAAATGTTTTTTACATGAAATGGAGACAAGCATCTGTCTTGCTCCCCTTAAAAAGTACAGACTGTTCCATGTGGACTAATCAAACTTTATAGGCCTGTTATGCATCTTTGTACATTTCCTAACAACCTGTCCCTCCCAGAGATGTTGTTCACTGGAAACTTGTCACTGCCTAAAGAGCCAGTGTTTTCTATAATGCATGGAATAAAATGGAAATACCACAGGGTTCATTTGACTTACTGAGGAGCAAGCAGGAAACAACATCCATACATTCCACATTAGGCCTTTTCTCTCTCTCACACACACACACACACACACACACAAAGAGACATAAATCAGAGACAAAGGCAAGAAAGAATTTGGCTCATATAAAAAAATGAAATAATGCCTTGTGCAGCAATGTAGATGGACCTAGAGATTATCATACTAAGTGAAGTAAGTCAGAAAGAGAAAGACAAATACCATATGATATCACTTATGTGTGGAATCTAAAATATGACACAAATGAACTTATTTACGATGAGAAACAGACTCACAGAGAATAGACTTACAGTTACTAAAAAGGGGAAACAGGGTGAGGGAATAATAAATTTAAAATATGGAATTAACAAATAAAATCACTATATATAAAATAGATAAACAGCAAAAACCTGCTGTATAGTACAGGGAACTATATTTGATATCTTAATAACCATAATAGAAAAAATATAAAAAATATATATGTATATATGTATAACTGAATCACTTTACATGAGAAACTAGCACAACATTATAAATTAACTATACTTGAATAAAAAGCTGTCTAAAAAGTAAAGCTTATCAATCAAAAAAAAAAAGAATTTGACCAAATTTTGGGTCAAAGTACACAAAACTCCTTTCATTAAATTGATTCATTTACCTGAAGATTCCCACAAATATTTAATAACATTCATCTGACAAAAGGGATTGTTGCTGCCATTTTACAGGGGGTAAAAAAGAGGAGACTCTTGATCTAGTTGCACAATAGAACAAAGAAGAAAAACAGCTCTGCTAAACCTGAACATGGACTACAGTACAAATGCTATAAGAGAATCATGAAAGGCTGCCCTTGATCTTAAAGGATGTGTTGGAACTCATCAGACAGTCAAGGAGAGTGTATCCATGGGTGTCTGCATACATGCAGGTAGGTACATGGAGATCTAGAGATGTGGGAGAGAAGACAGACATTTTCTGTACCCCACACCAAGGGTACAGCCTCAGCAAAGGCACAGAGATGGCTGTGCATGTCTTGTTGCCAAGCCAAAGTGTGAGATGATGAGTGAGCGGCAGGATTCACAGCTGGACAAACCAACTGAAAAGCCTCAAAGCATCATCACAAGAATAGAGTCTAGGTTTCACTGTATGTACAGTATAACATGTGTCCCCAGATTGTCAAGGAGAAGTTATACTAAGACCTTGGCTCTTATTTGAAAGAATGCCTTTCTGCAGCAAACAAAAATGTCCTTTGGAATTTTTTGCTATTGCTGTTGTTGTCGGTGGTGCTGGTAATGATGGTGGTTTGGCTTGGGTTTTTTTGTTTGTTATTTCTGGCAGAAGCTGTGCTTCTGCCTTGCCCTGCTGGCCCTACATTCATAGACTTAGCCACTCTGCTCACACATGCAAACCCAGAAGGACAACCTGGTAGAAAAGCAAGAATGTATCAATGGAAATAACTTGATACTGGAACCTTAACACCATGTTCCACCCAATGGTTCTTATGGATTGAGCCAAAAAGATCCGTGACCCATCTACACCACCAATTTCCACTTACTAAGGGAAAGAGCTCAATGATGGAAAAAAGGTAAAGAGAAGCATGAAAAAATCAAAATGGTAATAATATCTCAGTTACACTAAAGTGAAACATTTAACAAACATACATCCATAAATCTTTAAATATACTCATTATGGAAGAAGAGCAGCAATTGAAAACTAAAACAAATCACTTCCAAACCTCACTGATAATGCACTGATAACAAGGCATCCTTTCCAAAAGCTGTGGAAATTTCAGTTCTTTGTGGGTAGGTCCATTGGGAGTTTTGCAAAATGTCAAATATTCCATGGCAACAAAAATTCTTATATAATAGTGTTTTGAAGGAAATACCAGTAGCCCTTCATAGCTAGATTATTGTTTTATTTGTAAAGTAGACCTGAGACAAAGGTAAAAACCAAAGCATTCTTAGTATATAATGCTTGCCTGCAAGTTCGAAAGAAAGGGATTATATCTCTGTGTTAACCCATCAGGAGGACTGGCCCAAACTTGAACACAACTTTAATCTGCCAAGGCAAAAGCCTCTGACAACAGCCTCCCATAGACCACACAACAGGACTTCTGTCCTCAAGGCTCTGAAAATTTCAGGGCAGTGTGACCACCTCTCAACACTTGGACTTCAGACCTGAGATGGGAAGGCCTTGAACTGATGGTCAGAGTACTCACTCTAAATCCTGCTCTATTTGGGCTTTGTGTCCATACTGAACTCTCTATGGTTTTCCGCTAGCATCTTCCTCAAGAAATGGGATATGCTCCACAAGTCTGCTGCTCTGTACTCACCAGGCACAAAGTGAATGTGTGAATGGAAAACAGACAGTCACCAAGAATCCTTAATGAGAAATGTGATGCTCAAACAGCCTTAAGAAACAAACTGACGCCTTTCTTTCTACATAAGCAAAAACTGAGGCTCCTCAGAATCTTAAAAGGACTGCCTGTTTTCTTGGTGATCATTTCAGTTGAGATTGGAATCTGTTATATTATCTGATCATCAATCCCAAACAATATCTGATTTTTTCTACCTATTTTTAAACCAACTGCTTTTAGTGAAAAGTTCACCTAGATATAAACTGCAATTCATTATGCTACAGACATGGAAAGAACACAAAAATAACCAGGAATGAAGACTGGGCTATCTTTCCTGAGAGACAGACAGAACAATGAACAACAATGTCAGTGCTGATGATAAAAAACACCAACTACGTGTTTTTAGGTTCACTTCCAAGCTGTTAATTATTGCTACACCCATCCTCATGGTCTCAAAACCAAATCTGGAGCTCCTGAGAATTAATTCATGCCACTTTCCATATGGGCTGGATGTGGCTGGGGCTCTGTGAACAGGATGGTAAGAGTATGGGCTCTGAATCCAAATGGCCTAGGTTTACATTCTTCTCTCACTGTGTGATCAAATCCAAGATATTTAACCCATCTGTGCCTTATCTACATTCTTCATTTCTAAAATAAAAATACACACCTGGGATTCAAGTGAGGATGAAATATAAGGTGAATGTTTAAAAGTCTTCAAATACAGCTGCTGTGTAAGTGATGTAGTAAGCGCTGGTTATTAATGAACGTGATGATGGTAATGGCCACACACTGGAAAAGGTCCCTGCACCAAGTATCACTACCTCATTAGCCTTTTCAGGCGTAACCCACAGAAACAGGATGTAAATAAGCAAATGAAGATGAAGGATCACTTAGACCACTACACTGAACAGTTCAGTACAAAATGAATGAGGGTGTCATTCTTTTCTAATTTTGTTGCCTTTTACCAAACAAAGAAAAGAAAACTTAGAGACAGAAGTGGGGGTCAGAACGCACCATACCCCATCATGGTGCGCTCAGGTGTTTTCTCTCTCTTCCTATCATAACCCACTCATTTGACTCACCATTTCTGTATCTCTACCTAACGGCTCCCCCCACAAAAATGGAGGTTTCCAAACTGTAGCCCCCAAGCTTGATCAGGAGAGAGATGGAGGGTTCTTTCCGCTCATGCTTTGCCAAACCCAAAGGCAAAAGAGTAGATCTTGATCCAGGGGTTGGCAGGATAGCAGGCACTCATTGCTGCCCAGCTTCCCACTGAAAAGAGTTACAGTGAACTGCTCACTAGTTACCTAAGATGCATGCTGCCATGCTCTGATGGAAACTGTATTTTTTTCTGGAGACACTCCTCACCACCATCTCCCATCTCATACCAGGAAACGATGTCCTTCCTGTGAATGTGGCTTTGACCCTGAACTGTTCCTCATGAATTTATTAGTTAATGATGGCCCCCCAACCCTCTCATAGTGTTGGGGGGTGTGTGTGTGTGTGTGTGTGCGTGTCATCTCTGATCTCCACAATGTTTTACCCAAAAGGAAGAAATGGTGAATCAGAGAAGGTAAGTAACCAGCACAAGATCACAAAGCCTGTTGTAACCCAAGTAAGCTTAAAGTTAAACCCTCTGTTTTCTCCACAATAACATGCTGCTTCCCTGCAAGACATTTGAGAGTAAAAGCAGGGTCCATCAACTGTTACAAAGCCACTTATTAATAAAATCTGCTGCCTGATTTCCCCAAAGAGTTAGTTCCCTTTACAGACACAGACTTTACTCACTGAATTGCCAACAAAGAAGACAGACATGGAGAAGGGTCCAAGTTTTGGAAGCCTCCCAGCAGCTTTTCAAATCTCTTAGCCAAACACAATGAGCCCTGACCTGCCTTGTTCTTACCCAACAAGGGAATGCCAAAGTATTTGTCCCTAGCTTCATTCTGAGAAGACCAATTTGTCCTCCTAAACACATCTGTCAGTTCCTGAGGTTTCTCTCTCTTTCTAGTTTCGAGTGTCAGACTTTAGGGCTTCTGCACCCTGAAAATGGCCATCTTCTCCCCACTGCCTGTCCACACCAAGAGTTTGGTTAAAGCCAGTAGAATTTGCTGCAGCAAGAGGAATGTCCTCTTGTGGCCTCATGCTCCCTTCTTGGCTCAGAAATAAGCTATGCTCCAGCCAGGAGCTACTTTCTTTTCTTTTTCTTTGCTTTTGTAAATTTATTTTTAAGTTTGAATACAGTAAAAATCAGTTATTTTTGGCTTACGGCTCACTAAGTTTTGTCAGAGTTGTATAACCACTGAAATCAGGACATGGGGCCATTCCATTGTACCTAAAAAATCCCTGGTGATGCCTACTGGTTGTCAGATCCTCCTTTCACTCTTAACCCCTGTCAATGCCAACTATTCTCTGCCCCTGCAATTTTACCTGTTCCAGATATCACCTAAATGGAACCATACACTATGGAGCCTTTTGAGTCTGGCTCCTTTAACTTAGCACAAAGCAGTAGAGATTTAGCCAGGCCTTTTTTATATGAATAGTTCACCTTTTTTATTATTGAGCACTACTCTGTTGGATGAACTCCCCATGGTTTGTTTATCCATTCCCAAACTGAAGAACATTTGGGTGGTTTACATTTTCAAGTTGTTGTGAATAAATCTTCTCTTATATAATTTACAAATTTGCATACAGGTTTAATATAAACCTGTTTTCACTTCTCTGGTGCTAATACCTAAGTGTGCAATTAATGGCCATATAGTAAATGTATATTCAATTTTATAAGAAATTGCCAAACTATTTTCTGAGGGGTTGCATAATTTTTACATCCCTATCAGCAATGTATGAGAGTTCCAGTTGCTCCACATCTTCACCAGCACTTGGTTTTGTCAGGTTTTCTCTCTCTCTCTCTCTCTCTCTCTCTCTCTCTCTCTCCCTTCCCCCATCTCCCTCCTTCTCTCTTTCTCCTCTCCCAATAGGCCAATCATGAAACTGCTTATACAAAGATACTCTTGCGAAAAAGGTGAAGGTCCATGGACTTACATGGGCAGTCATAGTCTCGGATAGCCCAAAGTAGTTCACAGGGTCAGGAATAGCAGAGTTATCTATAAGGCCTCAGTCAAAAAAGCCAGGACCCAAGGTTATACAATTCAAAAAGAGTTGCAATTTGAAACTCTCACAACATACAAAGTTAGGGATATTGCCTTATACATTTATTCACATAATACCATGCTTTATTCTTAACATACACCTAAACAAATGCACTCACTTTGCTTTATGAGCTTTCATATATTCCTCAGAGCATGTGGGCAGCCCCACTCATAAGGACTGTATAAATGGACAACTTCACTGCAGAGATGGTCAAAAGACTTAGGCACACTCCATGAACAGTTGGAACCAAGGTAAAGAGGCTCAGAATGTACAAATTCCAAAATGATGGTTACATATTTTAAGAAAGTCTTAAACCTATGAGTATCTTATGGAATTTCTGGGCCCTATTTGCTAGAAAAATGAGAAAACAATATAAAAAGAATCCTTGAAGTCTGTCTATGACCTTACAGTGGTCTATGATCTTAAGTGGTTAAGAACCACTGTCCAAAACTATCCATGGTTTTTACAGGCAGGAGGTCATTTCTATCAACATCCTCCTCTTCTGAGCTGAAGAAAGGAACCCAAGAATCGGTTACTAGTGAAACCATGGAGAAACAACAGCTGCATGGCTTTATCAATTGTATTAATTTTCTAGGGCGGCCATAGCAAGATACTATGGACTAAATGGCTTAAACAATAGAAAGTTATTTTCTCACAATTCTAGAAGCTTAAAGTCCAGGATCAAGATTTTGGCAGAATTGGTTTCTTCTAAAGAAAGAAAGATGACTTACATATGGCCATCTTTCTCCACTGTCTTCACATGGTCTACCCTCTGTGAATTCATGAAACTACACACATGAAAATTCACACACTTTAAACACACGTTATCATCTTACAATTGCTATAGAAATCTCAGAATACCATATTTATGCATTACTAATTTGAAATTAACCACAACTGCTAAACCCACTGTCATATAATGCATTAATGAAGAAGTACATATATTGCTATATTTTTAAACTATATTTCAATAAAGAAGTATTCTCCTTTGCAATCCTACATACTCTAAGTGTTTAAAAAATATTTTTTACTGAGAAGGGTACTATAGACTTCTCCAACTGCTAAAGGGTCCATAGCATAAACAGTATGATTGCAGCAATACATGGATATGGATTTATTTACCTCCAACCCTCACCACTGGGCCACTTAATCTTCACTGGTAGGGTCAGATCTATCCCAAACCCTCAGTTCAAACATGCTCTAAAGAGAAAATGAGAAGGTCAAGAATTCATCAGTTCGGTACAAGTTGACCTTGTTGCAAGTTGTTTTTCCCTTGAAATATGTATTTCCTGTGACTATAGACAGACCTCGGAGATATTGAGGGTTAAGTTCCGACTAACATGATAAACTGAACATCACAATAAAGCAAGTCATACAATAATTTTGGTTTCCTAGTGCACATAAGAGTTACATTAACACCCTACCTTAGTTTATTCAGTTTGCAATAGCATTATGTCTAAAAAACCAATGTATATACTTTAATCTACAAATCTTCTGGCTAAAAAAATGCTAATCATTATCTGAACCTTCAGCAAGTTATATTTTTGCTGTTTGAGAGTCATACCCCATGTTGATGGCTGTCAACAGATCAGGATGATGGTTGCTGAAGGCTGGGGTGGTGGAAATTTTTTAAAATAAGACAACAGTGAAGTATGGCCCATCAATTCATGACCAATTTCTCTGTAGCATGCAATGCTGTTTGATAACATTTTACTCACAGTAGAACTTGTTTTTTTTTTTTTTTAAATCAGGGACAGTCCTCTGAAACCCTGCCACTGCTCTATCAGCTAAGTTTAAGTCATATCCAAAATCCTTTGGTGACATCTCAACAATATTCACAGCACCTTCACCAGGAGTAGATTCCATCTCAAGACACCAGTCTCATTGCTTATCTGTAATAATCAACTCCTCATCTGCTCAAGTTTGATGATGATATTATAGCAATTCGATCATACCTTCAGGCACTTCTAGTTCTCAGGCTATTTCCACGGCACCTGCAGGTTCTTCCTCTACTGAAGCCTTGAACCCCTCGAAGGCATCTAGGAGGGCTGGAATCAACTTCTTTAAAGCTCCAGTTAATGTTGATATTTTGACTTCTTCCCATGAATCACAGTGTTTTTAATGACATCTAGAGTAACTAATTCTTTCCATAAGGTTTTTCAATTGACTTTGCTCAGAACCATCAGAGAAATGACTATCTATAGCAGGTATAGCTTTACAAAATGTATTTCTCAAATAATAAGACTTGAAAATCAAAATTACTCTTTGATGCATGGGCTGCAGAATGGATGCTGTGTTAACAGGCATGAAAACAATCTTAATCTTGTTTTACATCTTCATCAGAGCTCTTGAGTGACCAGGTGCATTGTCAATGAAAAGTTATATTTTGCAAGGAATCTTTATTTTTTGTCCAAAGCAACACATCTCAATAGTGGGCATAAAATGACCAGTAAACAATATTGTAAACAGATGTGCTGTTATCCCAGGCTTGTTGTTCTATTTATAGAGCACAGGCAGAATAGATTTAACATAATTCTTAAGGGTCTTGGGATTTGGGGAATGGTAATTGAGGAATGGCTTTAACTTTAAGTCACCAGCTTCATTAGGCCTAACAAGAGAGTCAGCCTGTCCTCTGATGTTCTGAAGTCAGACATCAACTTCTCTCTACCTGTTAAAGTCCTAGATTGCATCTTCTTCCAATAGAAGGCTCTTCTGTCTACACTGAAAATCTGTTCCTTAGTGTAGCCACCTTCTTTCATTATATTAGCTAGATCTGGATAACTTGCTGCGTCTTCTATATCAGCATTTGC
Source organism: Odocoileus virginianus (assembly GCF_023699985.2). NCBI lineage: Eukaryota > Metazoa > Chordata > Mammalia > Artiodactyla > Cervidae > Odocoileus > Odocoileus virginianus. The sequence continues at coordinate 24,828,013 of NC_069679.1, forward strand.
TCTTTCACTCTGTACTTTTGTGTTATGGAAATGACGTCTTTCTTCAAACCCCATGAATCAATCCCTGCCTGTTTCAATTTTTCTTTTGTGGCTTCCTGACCTGTCTCAGCCTTCACAGAATTGAAGGGAGTTAGGGCTTTGCTCAACCCACTCCAGTATTCTTGCCTGGAGAATCCCAGAGATGGGGGAGCCTGGTGGGCTGACGTCTATGGGGTCGCACAGAGTCGGACACAACTGAAGTGACTTAGCAGCAGGGCTTTGCTCTGGACTAGATTTTGGCTTAAGAGAATGTTGTGTGACTTCATCTTCTATACAGACCACTACAAATTTCTCAATGTCAGCAATAAGGCTGTTTTACTTTCTCATTCATATGTTCACTGTAGCAGCATGTTTAATTTCCTTCAAAAACTTTCCCTTTGCATTCACAATTTGCCTGACTGCTTGGTTAAGGAGGCCTCACTTTTGGCCTATACTAGCTTCCAACATGCCTTCCTCACTAAGCTTAGATGTTTATAGATTTGATTTAAAGCAAGTGATATGCAGCTCTTCCTTTCATTTGAACACTAAGAAGCCACTATAGTGTTGTTAATTGACCTAATTTCAGTATTGTTGTGTTTCAAGAAATAGAGAGGCTCAAGACGAGGGAAAGGCCAGCCAGTGAACAGCCAGAACACACACATTTATCAATTAAGTTCATGGTATTATATGTGTTTTGCGACACCCCAAAAACAATTACAATAGTCACATCAAAGATCACAGACCACAGATCACCATAACGAATAGAATAATAATGAAAAAGTGTGAAATATTGCAAAATGTGACACAGAGACATACAGTGAGAAAATGCTGAGAAAACTGGTACCAACAGACTTGCTCGATGCAGGGTTGCCACAAACCTTCAATTTGTGGAAAATGCAATTATCTGTGAAGCACAATGAAGTGAAGCACAATAAGATGAGGTGTGCCTGTAGACTGCTGCCTGGTCCCACAGGTTTTCTGAGACTAAAACCCAGAAACACTGCACCCCAATCATTGAGCCTGTCACAAAAAATATAAAAGGTCTTCTGTAAATTGTAATAGCCAATGTTTCTAGCTTAACGAATTAAAAGACTAGTGTTCTGGTCCTGTTTTCTTCTATAGAAAGCTCTGAGGTTGAATGGCTGCCAGAAGACAGTTCATGAGGCACCATGGGTTAGATTATGAAATGACGGCCAAATTTCCTGTGTGAAATTTCCATCTCCTTTATATCAAGTAGGTGTTTTTTATTGACCACATTCACAAGGAGCACTGGTCCTTATCATGTTTAGTGCTAGACTCCCAAAGGAATTGAAGTTGTATGAAGGAGAAGTTCTAATGCACTGCTATGTCTTCCTTCTCAAAGAGTATCTGAGGGATAGATTAGTGTAATTCCTAGAAGCAAGGCTGCAAAGAGCTGTAAAATGACCTCAAAACTTCTAAAAAACTGCTAATATGGGTCTGAAGAATTAAGGCAAAGAAAATGACAATCATAAACATAACAGAGTAGAAAGGGAAAATAACTTACCTACCACAGAAACAATCTAGAAATAAAAGCAATGAAAGAAGTTGTCCACTGAGGAAAAGTTATTTTCCACAGATAGAGACTTTCTTCTGAAGAACCACTAGTTCTGAAGTTGTTCTTAATGATAAAAGACTAAGACTTTATCAATAGCATTTTAGTAAATCTTTGAAGGAATCAAAGAAAATTCAGGAGTGGGATAAAGCTAAAAAGAGAGAAGTTAGGTGTCATGTTCATGACCAGATTTGTTTAATTCACAAAGAAGCCTTCTCACACGTTCAGTCCTCTCTGGTACTCTCTCCAAGAGCCACACTACTGCTGGATTAACCTCTTGGAGTATGGAAACTTAAGCAGATGTGTCTTGGTTTTACTTATTTCACCTGAAAAAAAAATCACATTTGGCTCCAAAAGAAGTGACTACAATTTTCTTTCCTGTAGAGTTTATACAGATTTTAAGATTAAGAGTCATGCTACCAAGTAAAATCTGGGCTATTGCACAGTTGCTTGGCTCATTTCTACAGGCAGGCTAGAATTAGGCAGTAGAGAATCTGAACATATCACACTCCATGTTCTGGGGTGTATATGGGGTCCTGCTTTCACCCCCATTTCCTCAGGAACTCTGATCCTGTAAATAAACCATTTCTAAATCACCTTTAAGCAATGTTTTATTTATTTATTTGTTTTATTTTATTTATTTATTTTATTTGGCTGCATCTCACAGCATGTGGCATCTTAGTTCTCCAACCAGGGACTGAATACATGCTCCCTGCAATGGAAGCAGAATTCTAACCACTGGACTGCCAGACCAAGCCCCATTGAAATCAGATTCAGACCCTCGAAGGTACATTTCCTTAGTTCCCATCTTCTCCACAGAAGCCACTTACGTGGAAAACAAATTGCTTCCCCTAGAGATAGTCCCTTTTCTTTTGTTCCAAGTGCCACATTAGTGAATAAGCCTGCAATGTAGGATAGTAATTGCAGTGAATTATAGTAATGAATGAACCCCTCACCCTAAAGGGTGACCAGGAAATAAACATGAATGCACTCCTAAAACATATATGTATAGGAGTACATTATGCAATAACTTGCCAATAGTAGAAAGTATTTTTAAGAACTCATCAGTTATCTATGGTCCTCTTGAAATCTGTGATCTTGAGCCCAACCAGTTTCTGAAAAGCCCCAGTGATTTAGAGCTGTGGTTCTTACATTTAGCTGCATATCAGAACAATTTAGAAAGAATTTCTATTTAATTTTTTAATCACAGTCCCCTGAACACAGCCTAGACCAAATAAACCAGAATATGTGGGGGCCTGGGCATCACAGACAACAGCCAAAAATAATCTCCCCTGGTTACAGATTCCCAGGGCTTAAGGCCTCAAGGTCTGGAGAGTCCTTGTCTGGGCCACACATTTTAGGTGAAACCCAAATCACACAACAGGGGATGGAGAGAAGGAGGCGAATCTGCCTGCTGCTGATGAAAAGACACCTGAGGGTTTAGTATTTATCCTCCACAATTGGTTCAGGACACTAATCAAGGCCACACCATGGCACCTTTTTTCCCATTCAGTGTTGCCCTTAATACTCCTTGTTGCCCAATTTCACACATATAAGCATATACATATAGAGACAGAAGCTAATTATTTGCCCCAGTGCCACTGCCCTGCAATAGTCCTACCCTAAGACATAAATCTGCTTAGATTCAAGCCAACCAGATAACTTTAAAGGAAATCATTCTTCAAATGACAAGTCTTATATTTGGCATGCTTTCAAACTGCTTGAGCAATTAAAAAGTAAGCAAAACTAACCTAGACTCCCTTCCCTTCATGAGCTGAAAATAGCTCAAAGTATTTTTCAAGAATGAAGGATGAAGCACCAACCCACATAAACTGCTGACTGGTGTCTGTGGCTGATTTGCACAGCCATTTAGAACACTAGATGAATGAGGGTCAGGTCCTAATCTCATTTTTGTTCTGTTTTGAGGCCTCGGATTTTATACTAAGCCCTAGCTACTGGTTCAGCAAAGATAAGATATTCCCTTCATGACCAAGTGAGCCAACACATGTCCAGCCCTCTAGAACATATAGTTAAGTCATTAAAGACACTAGCTGAGGACCTAAAATGCAAGAGAAATTGCCCAGGTAAATAAATCTTTGTACTTTTAAAGTATATATAAATACGAGGATAAAGCTGAGGGTAAGGGTCCATGATCTGGAGGAAGGGGAGGTGAGGACAGGAAAATTACATTTTCAGTCACCAATACCAGCTTGTATAATCCTCTTTCCCTTTCTTTAAATAGTAGAAAACTCCCCTGGGACTTTCCTGGTGGTTCAGTTGTTCAGACTCCAAAGGAGGGGACGCAGGTTCAATCCCTGGTCAGGGAGCTAAGACTCCATGTGCTTTGCCAGCCAAAAAACTAAAAGGTAAAACAGAAGCAATATTGTAACAAGTTCAACAAAACTTTAAAAAATGTTTCACATTAAAAAAAAAAGTGCCCCTTATGAGGTTAATTCCTCCAAAGGTGGTCCAGGACCTCTCCTCTTCCTCTTAACTCAATTCCTCCCATCAGCTAGCCCCCTCACAGCTAAACTTCTCCCCAGGAGCTCCTTCTTGGTAACATCTAGATTCTTTCAAGTCTCTCCTAACTAGAAAAAATAAGCAGAAAGAATAAAGAAAGGGAGAAGTAAATCTGCTCCCTTCCCTGTGCCCTTCTAACTACTGCCCCAGCTTACCGCCCTCACATCCTCAACTACCTGTTCACCTCCCACCAGCCCGATGAATCTGGCTACCCTCAGCACTCTTCACTTATTGCCAAGATAAACCACCACCACCACCACCCCTTTCGTAAAACCCAAAGGAAACTTTCAGTCTCTATCTCTTTCCCTTGACCCCCAACTTGCACTAGACATATTTGATCACTACCTCCCTGAACCCTTCCCTTCCCCACCCTCTTGCATTCCACTTCCCCATCCTTCTCCTGCTTCTCTGGCTTCTCATTCCTGCTTCCTTTGGCTGTTTCTCTGCCCTTGTCCATCTTTGACCTGTTATGTTCCTCAGAGATCTGCCCTTGGTCTGCTTCTCACTCCACTCCTTCTTAGTAGGTGAATCCTCATGGCTTAAATGACCACCTATTTGTTGATAAACTTCCAAATCTACATTAGGCTTGATATTCCTGCAGAGTTTCAGATTTGAATAGCCCTCTGTGTACTCAACATCTCCCTTTGAGGGACTTCCCTGGTGGTCCAGTAGTTTGGACTCTGTGCTTCTGTTGCAAGGGACAAGGGTTTGACCCCTGGTCAGGGAACTAAGATCCCACAAGCCAAGTGGCAAAAAAAAAAAAAAAAAAATGAAAGAAAGAATCAATATAGCATCTCCCCTTGATCTCAGAGACATTTCAAGCTCAATATATCTAATTATATACAATGCAATTCACTCTCTTCCCTGCTCTTCTTCTGCTCCCTGTGTCAGTCAACAGCAGCACCACACAACTGGTTGCTTGAAGCAACCTAGGTGCCCATCAGCAGACGAATGGATGAGGAAGCTGTGGTACATATACACCATGGAATATTACTCAGCCATTAAAAAGAATTCATTTGAATCAATTCTAATGAGATGGATGAAACTGGAGCCCATTATACAGAGCAAAGTAAGCTAGAAAGATAGAGACCATTACAGTATACTAACACATATATATGGAATTTAGAAAGATGGTAACGATAACCCTATATGCAAAACAGAAAAAGAGACACAGATATACAGAACAGACTTGTGAACTCTGGGAGAAGGTGAGGGTGGGATGTTTCAAGAGAACAGCATCGAAACATGTATATTATCTAGGGTGAAACAGATCACCAGCCCAGGTTGGGTGCATGAGACAAGTGCTCGAGCCTGGTGCACTGGGAAGACCCAGAGGGAACGGGTGGAGAGGGAGGTGGGAGGGGGGACCGGGATGCGGAATACATGTAAATCCATGGCTAATTCATTTCAATGTATGACAAAAACCACTGCAATGATGTAAAGTAATTAGCCTCCAACTAATAAAAATAAATGGAAAAAAAAAAAAAACTTAGCATCTTCCCTGTTCTTTCTTTTCTTCAGTCTGTCCATCCAATAAATTACTAAGCCCTGTTGATCAGAGGAGCCTGGCAGGCTACCATCCATAGGGTTGCAAAGAATCCTACATGACTGAAGTGACTTAGCATGCACAGTTCAGTTCAGTCGCTCAGTCGTGTCCAACTCTTTGTGACCCCATGAACTGCAGCACGCCAGACCTCCCTGTCCATCACCAATTCCCAGAGTCCACCCAAACCCATGTCCATTGAGTCAGTGATGCCATCCAACCATCTCACGCTCTGTCATCCCCTTCTCTTCCTGCCCTCAATCTTTCCCAGCATCAGGATCTTTTCAAATGACTCAGCTCTTCACATCAGGTGGCCAAAGTATTAGAGTTTCGGCTTCAACATCAGTCCTTCCAACAAACACCCAGGACTGATCTCCTTTAGGATGGACTGGTTGGATTTCCTTGCAGTCCAAGGGACTCTCAAGAGTCTTCTCCAACACCACAGTTCAAAAGCATCAATTCTTCTGCACTCAGCTTTCTTTATAGTCCAACTCTCACATCCATACATGACCAATGGAAAAACCATAGCCTTGACTAGACAGACCTTTGTTGGCAAAGTAATGTCTCTGCTTTTTAATACGCTGCCTAGGTTGGTCATGACTTTCCTTCCAAGGAGTAAGTGTCTTTTAATTTCATGGCTGCAGTCACCATCTGCAGTGATTTTGGAGCCCAGAAAAATAAAGTCAGCCATTGCTTCCACTGTTTCCCCATCTATTTGCCATGAAGTGATGGGACCAGATGCCATGATCTTAGTTTTCTGAATGTTGAGCTTTAAGTCAACTTTTTCACTCTCCTCTTTCACTTTCATCAAGAGGCTCTTTAATTCTTCTTCACTTTCTGCCATAACAAGCATGCATTGATTCTATCTGCTAGATAATCTTTTCAGTCTATTACTCCTTCCTATTTCCACTGCCAAAGTTGAGGCCACTATCCCCTCTTAAACTGATCACAGCAACAAATTCCAAATATCCTAACTTCCAGACTTACACCCTGCCAACCTATATTCTTTGTTGTCAACAGATTGATCCTTCTAAGATGAAATGCTGACCTCCCTCCCCCATTACAAGCATTAAAAATCCTTAGTGCATTCCTCAGTACATCAGAACAGAATCCAAACTCTCCACAATGGCTTCAGGTCCTAGGAGATTTGGTGATCTGGCTCCCCTCTACAGCCTCACCTCATGGCCACAATTCATGGACTATAGTCTCCCTAAAAAACAATTCTCTTTATCATGTCCATCATTGTATTCCCAGCCTTTCAATGGTGCCTGGAATATAGCAAATTATTAATAGATATTTTGCTTAATCACTTTGATAATAATTAAAATTTAATATATTAGAGCTAAAAGAAATGACAAGTCAAATTTGCAAAGTTTCTTCCAGGCAGGAGTTATCAGTATATTACCTGGGGCTCCATTTCATAATTATGAGGCATCAGGCCCTTCACTATATATGAAACGGAATTAAAGTTTAACATATTAAAGCTAAAAGAAATGACAAGTCAAATTTGCAAAGTTTCTTCCAGGCAGGAGTTATCAGTATATTGCCTGGGGCTCCATCTCATAATTATGAGGCATCAGGCCCTTTACTATATATGAAATGGACTATATGAAATGAAATGTATGTAATGAAAGGGATGGTATCTTTTTCCACTATGCCAAAGAAGACACAGCATAAATTCTATCTGGACATAACATATGCTGCAAGGAGAGGGAAGTATTCCAAGAAACAGAGGAAAATACTTTCCAGATGTCTCAAACTGGGTTCAGAATTTCTGTCTTCAGATCTTAGACAACAGTGAGAGAGGTAGTAGCAATTGGTCATCTTTAATTGTACCTACTACCAGTTGATGGCTGAAAGGAAAAGTCTGAGATTGCTTCTGTGAATATCAGCACAGAACCCAGTTCAGATATTTCTAGACAGTATGGAGCTTTGAGAATAACTCACAGACATGTAGTCTTGGACCAACCTCAGAAGCAAATTGTTTATCAAGAGTAATGTTGAGATTTCCAAGGAATGTGTGCGTGCATATGTGCATGTGGTGTGTGTAAGTGTGCATGCAAGAATGTGTGTGTATGTGTATGTGATTTATTGAAGATCAAAAAGTGAGCTGAGATTCCTGATGTAGTCAATTGGCTTATAGCCACTCCCATCTCTACACTAGGACCATCACCACACACACACATCACATATTTATTTATATTAGGTTGGCCAAATAGTTAGTTCAGGTTTTTCATATGCTTTGGCAAAACCCAAATGAGGTTTTGGCCAACCCAGTACAAAACTTACTGAGTCCATTTATTTCCTTAACTCTTTAGTTTTCATTATATCTAATCCTCACAACAGCCCTGCAAGTTTGATGCTTTTTTATCCATTTTACAGAAGTTTAAGCTGAGCACCTGAAGATCTAAGATCCTTCAACAAGTTAAAAAAAATAAAAAAGAAAGAAATCAGAACTTGAACCTTGGTCCATCCAATTCCAAAGCCAGCCACCCTGTCATTAACACTTTCCTCCATTGAATTGTCACTCTCCTCATACTGGTTATAAGAAATGCCAGTGGGAGTGGTACTGCTTTACGATAAACCATCCTAATAAAAATGCTTCAGTGATTATTTTTGAGATGTCAAATTGAAAATGTACAGATTTCCCAGGACAAACAGCCTGCCAAGTTGTGATTGCACAATCAAAGGGATGCAAGAAACCAAGGAAGCCAAATGTGTGTTGGAAAAACTACAGATGTCATTTGGGAATGCTCAGCACTTCGAATTTTCAGTCTGAGACAGCCTCACTTCCACCGGAACCACAGCCTTATAAGGCTAAACCAAGGCCAATGACTTCCTCTGCTGAATCAACCTGACACACACCGCCTGTTCTCTTAGCTCACTGGGATTCCACTGGCGGAGCATCAGCCCCATCATGGAAAAAACACCATCGCCAGGAGGACTGGTGAACTGGATCACAAACACCCACTTTGTCATAAAGCTGCTATGAGACTTGCAGTGGGAAGATGGAGGAGGCAGCAAGCTGGGGTCAGGAGTGAAGATATTTAGGCTCCCGAGAGAAATTAGTCACAAGTCATTCCTTCATCTCCACTTACGGCCATTTTGGGGAGCAACAAACTCTAAAAGGATGAAAAACAAAGTCTGCCTCCCACCCACATCCAGCATGTGCTCTGAAGTTCACAGGAAGGCTTCTCCTCATTTGTTCTGGGGCACACAGGCTGCCTGTTAGCAGCTGGACAAATTAGACAGTCAGTGTTGCAGAAAAATAGTGGGCTCTGGGGAATTAAATCAGCCATTCATTTGATTCCTTTCCATTAGACCTAATCCCATTGTAAAACTCTAGAGTTTTACCTAGAAAAACTCTAGGAAAATAACAGGAATTTAGCAGAAATCAGCTCCACAACCACGCACAAGGAGAACTGCCTGATTCTGAGAAGCCACCTCGACCAGAGGTTGGGAAGCAGTGAAAAGGTTTGAGGCTTCAAAGTTGAGCACACGCGAGTGCTTCCAAAAATGGAAAACTAGTGCCATCGCCAAGTAACTTCCCTTCCAGTTATCATTACTCTCTACAGATTATGGAAAATATTTTCTGAGATGTTATTTCAACTGCTCTCATTCTCCGTAAGTATAGTAGGACTATCATGAAGCATGTGCTCATCATTTCCCCCCAGAAGTAAACTGTTGATCTTGAAATGTCAGGTGCTAGGGAGAGGATGAGGAAATTTTCAGATGAAACCCAAATGTCCTTCTAAGGGGAAAGACACTGCAAGTCCAAGTCTTTGAGATTCTTCTTAGTGGAACATCATCAGCATGGACTTTGATGACCACCTCCCCAACCAAAGCCCAGGACAAGAAAAGGCTACCAGCCCCTTTAAGAGGAAACATCATGGTAGAAAGATATTGGACCAGTGGGCAGACTTGTACACCAAGATTCATCTCTGAGACAAAGTAGTGCTTCTGGGTCTTTAAGGCTGTAACCATCAGAACTACTACTGACCCAGCCCCACTGAGCATAAGCTTGTGTCCTAGGGAAGACAGACATAGCAGAATCAAAAAGACATGGACCAGCTTTAGAGTGACTTATTCTTGGTCAGGAAATACTGGAGAATCACTGTTGCCAGGGTTGCTGCTAGAAGGAGTGCTACCCTCCATTATCATGTCTGTGTTAATACACTTAATTTGCATTTTCCTGAGTAAGAGGCCTGATACCAGCTCTCCCACCAGGCAGCCTGGTCCACACAGCAAAGCTACCAGCTTGAGGGGTGGTTATAACACCATCTAGCCTCATGGAGTACAACAGTCATGAGAATGTGTCTTGCAAACCTTCTTCTACTGGAAATGGAATCGACCCAGGCTCTCAACTACTACACTTTTAACTCTCTTGCTGTGTTCACACCATGGGTCCACTTTCTGAGAGCTGCTCCCTGCCCCTGATGGGGACTCCATTCTGGGTGACAGCATACCCTTTGTCAGTTAACTTGGGCACAAGAACTTCCCAGGTGCCTACACTACAGAGAAATGGAGCCAGCTTCTACCTATCCTTCTCTCCTGACCCCTTTCACCGAGGCAGGTTCACATTGTGACCTGACTGCTAAACCCAGCTTTTCCCTCACTAAGTCCTTTCACACAAGCAGTCCCCCAGGAAAATCTTTGCAACGTTTAACATTATCTTGGCATCTGCTTCTCAAGTACCCTAACATAAAAAGAAGCATTTGAATTGTGTCTGCAGGAATGAAGTGGAAGAGGCAAGGATTATTGCTCAGATATAAATTAAAATAGCATCCTGGATATAAAACAGTATCCTGAAGACTCCTTGAGATTATCATAAGTATGGAAGCCAGGGAACACTATAGACAGGTTCAAATTGATCAATTGTGACTTTATTTGTAGGCAACATTTTAAATAAATATCTGCTATGTAAGTTTAGGCGCAAAGGGAAGCATCAAAGCAAAAGGCTGTTCCCTACTCCAGTAACAGAAAGGAAAGCAAGAAGAGATGATGTGTACCAGGGAGAAGGCCAAGGTTGCTTGGCCATGGCTGACCTCCCAAATGAGCATTCCTAATATCCCATTGTGACCTGCAAGCACAGCCTGGCTTCCACACGTGAAGAGTTAAGGAAATTTCTCCAGATCCCATTTGTTGAACCCAACACAATCAAAGCCTAATAACACTCTCTAAATTATGATACATCAGTCACCAGCCCTGGGACCTTCTATGTTCTGTCTGGTTCATCCAGAAGTAGAATGATAGCCCTCCCCAGAGAAGAGCTTTCTACCCAGTGCCAATTCACATGTAACTGACAGCTGGAATTTCAATCCATCAAGTGCTCATTCTGTACCAGTCATTGCACAAAGCATTTTACATTCAGTCATCTCATCCATCCGTTTATTCATTCAACACATCTGTTGAGCACCTACCCTGTGCCATCATCCCTCCAGGAGAGAACAAAAGTCCCAGCCCTCATCAGACTAGTGCTCTAGTGAGAAAGACAGAAATAATTTTTAAAAAGAAAGCAAACATAGACATATGTTTTAAGTAATAATAAATACTATAAAGACAACTAAAGCAGAGTAAGGTGCCAAGAGGTTATAGATAGAGGGGTAGAGTGCATTTTACAAGGAGTAGCAAGGAAACTCATGTAAGGAGGCAATATAATGGTAGAGATCTGCAAGAAATGGGAGAGCTAGCTGGGTAATCAAGCAATCAGTGAACAGTCCGCTTAATCTCCTTTAATCCACACCTCAAACATGTGAAGTAGATGGTGTGCATGCATGTTAAGTCACTTTAGTCATGTCCAACTCTTTGCAACCTCAGGGACTATAGCTTGCCAGGCTCCTCTGTCCATGGGATTCTCCAGGCAAGAGTACTGGAGTGGGTTGCTATGCCCTCCTTTAGGGGATCTTCCCAACCCAGGGATCGAACCCATGTCTGTTGTATCTCCTGCACTGGCAGGCAGGTTCTTAACCACTAGCACCACCAGGGAAGCCCCAAAGTAGAAGGCATTATCGCCCTATTATGCAAGAACCTTAGAGAGGTTACATACTCAAGTAAATTTCATTCTAAAACCAGTGTTGTTAACATTACACCTCAGCCGTCAAAGTGAACTCTAAAATATTCCCACTTATATTCTAAAGTCAAAGAGACAGCCCAGGCTTTATGCATAGCCTATTCCTGCTGACATACTTATTGGGGTACAGAGAAGACACTTATGAGATGACAACAAGCTGGCTGTCCTTGGGAAGGTCCTAGCCCAGTGCTCTCCATCACACACACACACGCATGCACAGACACACACACACAGACACATAGCGTCTGCCAGGTCCCCAGCAACGCCAGGGCATCCTTGGAAGCATCATAAGGTCTCTCTGCCTCCGCCTAGCAGAAGGCTGGCACTGCCTGGGGACCTTAAAGCCTGAGCAGTGGACACTCAGTGGGACCAGAACCACAAGGAAACGGGCCAGGTCCCGTTTCCTCACAAAAGTGAGGAACAAGGAAATGAACAAGGAAATGAACACAAATGAACAAGGAAATGTTCAGATCCAGCAAATGGTGGTTTTGCTTGAGCTTAAACATGGGATTTTCTGAAGTTATCAGCATCATGTGTGAAATAACAATCTTATCAAAGCTTATAATAGAAAGATGTGTCATCAATAGCTGCCACAGTCATAAGATATGAACACAAGTTAACCACTCAGAGCTCTGTTTCACAAACTTTTTCTTCAAGAGCCCTTGACACATAGTAAGTCCTCAAAACGGAAGCTATTACTATTATATTCATTAAACATCATCATTATTATAACTCTTTATCCTATCCCACAGTCCTGGCAGCTGGGGAAGGGGATGATAACAAGGACCCCGAGAAGCTGTACTTCCCCATGAGGGTTCCCCAGCCGGGTGGAGGTCCCGTGGGAGATTCTAAAGTCAGCCTTCAGCAGGGAAAACGATGACTCAATAAGCTCATAGATATTTATGTCGCTCCTGCTTTAAAGAACATCTTTTCCTCCTGGGTAATAACTGAGTCCCATAAATAGATTCTAAACTTCTACCCATTCACCAAAAATAAACTTGGAGGACTTTCACGATATGACAGTATGACACACCATTAGCTTCACTGGCTCATTTGATTTTTGCTTCTTCCCAACACCTGCTTTATTTGAATCCCAATCTAACCCAAAGGGCCATGTAATAATAAAAGATCCAAGCCTATGCATTCATGGTTTCCTGAGCCCTGAATAACCAGGATTCTCTTCCTGTGTTACCAATAAACTGTGGAGGTTAGGAGATTTTTGTTTTGTTTTTTCATGAGCAGACACTCTTTTACCACCTTCATTTCTGGCACATGACCTAAAAATCTGTTTCACTGAGTTTTTTAGTAACAACCTGGGTGTCTCTAGGGTGTTTTCTATGGGGTGATGGACATTTTTATGTAAATCTTCTAAGCTGAGAGCTAACATAACCCCAAGGACAGGGATCCTCTTCTTTAGTTCAGTCCATATAGAAATCTGCATAACATCATCCTTAATAAAAGGTAACTATAATCGTTTTGACAATTTGTAATTACTAGCTCAACATGTTTTGGAAATAGTATTTATGCACATTTATTTTCATTCAATCTATGGGACAACTGTTGATGTACAAGTTGGGGTTCACATCTGATAAAGACTATGTATAAAAAGTACACCTTGGCAACTTCATTCTCTTCTCGATCCTTTGGTGAGCATAGTCAACTGAGCAATCAAGTTCAGCGCCTGAGAAACATTGTGCGTTACCTCATGTAAACATGGGCACTTCGTTTGAGAATGGAAACTGCCTTTGAACTCTCAGTCTCTCTGTAGCCTAACAAGTCTGATAAGCTCTAAGAAAAATTTGAGGGAGCTGCAACACACTTCCTGCAAATAGATCTACTCCTCTTGGTTTCCCAGGAGTGGGTTTTGATAGAATGCATCTTCTCAGGTATGCACTACATGTTTGATAAGGGCTAACAGAGAGGCCAGGCACTGATCAGAAATCCTCCTAGAGTTTAAGAGATGGACTATATCTAACGAATAAAGTAGTGATTTATCAGACTAGATATAATAAACTATGTTCAAAATGTGCTTCATTGCACTTTTACTCCTTTTTGTGGGGGAAAAAAAAAATACGAACTGGACATGCAGGAATTAACCTGTGAAGCAGAGCCAGGAGAAGAAATCTGCATAAAACAGCCAGTCAGTAAGTAAGACCTCAAGATCCTTTTTTCTTTGTGGTCTCCTGCCATTCTTATTAACCCAAACTATGGTGTTTCCCTTTTTCCTCCTGACTCTAACGTCTGCTGTCTCTGACCCTGGCTTAGATATCTCTGTTAGAGTTGTAATCTCTCATGGTTGCATGGATGCTTAAGTTGCTCAGTCGTGTCTGACTCTTTGAGACCCATGGACATAGGCCACCGGTCTCCTCTGTCAGTGGGATTCTCCAGGCAAGAATACTGGGGTGGATGTCCGTTTCCTTTTCGAGGGAATCTTCTGGACTCAGGAATCAAACCCAGGTCTCCTGCATTGCAGGTGGCCTGCTGCATCACAGGCAGATTCTTTCCCGTCTGAGCCACTATGGAAGCCCCAATCTCTCATGGTTCGAAGGTAAAATAAACATGGGATAGTTCAAGCCTCTAGCACTTTTCCCATCACCCTTCCAAGGCAGGAAATCTCCCTCCAATATCTTTGAGCAATGTTCACAGACCTTCCATGATGGAGATTGCTGATTATTAAGAATGTCTTCCTCGGATTGAGTCAATTTTCCCTCTCTGAAAATGTCATCCTTTTATGTTCATCTTGCCTTCTCTTTGCTTTTCTACACACCTCACACTTCCACTGTCTGGACACATGCCCTGAATTCTTCCCAAGGGCCCACTGCTGTGTTGAGTTTGCAGGCTCTGAGTTTGCCTCTCTGGGTGCTCTCAAGTGTCAATATCTTAAGTGATATCCATGACAAGGGATGGTTCTGGTGATGGTCTTAAAGCATGATGAGACTGTTTTGTGACTAAGACAATATCACCTTGTCTATTTATCCATAGCTCAGAAAAGGAGTGATAGCATACAAGCTTAGTTTCAACACTAACTGGTGTTGGGAAATGTAATGAATTCCTGTCTTTTTCACAAGAATTCCTATCAAGCAAGCTCATCCCCATGTATTGATGGCTGTTTACAATTGGCTGATGATAAATGATGATTTCATAAGAATAATATACTTTTTAAAGGGAAGTAACAATTAATAGTTTAAAAAAAAAAAAGGTATAGCAAGGTTTTATGAAAAGGAGGTTCACTGTGTTTCTTTTATCATTTCAATTATGTAGACAGAGAAATGTTTGTTCTTAGGAGCTTTCCAGGATATCACCTTAGTTTCTGGTCTCTTTTGCCACTTTCAGGTACATTTCCTGGCTGTGCTGAGATGTGAAAGTAAGGAAGCAGGATATGGGGGAGTCACTGCCCAGAGAATAAAGCAACTTGGATTCTAATCTCAGCTCTGCTATTAATGCTGGAAGATGAGATTAACTAGCCATTTTGAGCATTAGTTTTCCAACTTGTAAAAGGAGGAGCCAGGTTTAGATAATCAGCTTTGTTGCATACCAGTGAGAAATGTGCTTGAGACACGTCACCATTGAAACACTGCTAATCTTTCTGGGAGGGCCCACTGAGACCCCACAGGGGAGCCAGCATAGCTCTGCTCCAAAGCAAAGACTCTCAGCTCAGAGACACTCCTACACCTGGCTGGAGGGAAGAAGCCATCCTTGATTCTTGATAAGGCCTGTTATTCAAAGCAGATGGCACACATCTGCAGCAGCATGGAGGGACCTAGAGAGAATCACACTAAGTGGAGTAAGTCAGAAAGAGAAAGACAAACACCATATGATATCACTTACATGTGGAATCTAAAGCATGATACAAATGAGCTTACTTACAAAACAGAAACAGACTCACAGACATAAAAAACAAACTGTGGTTACTAAGAAGGAAAGGGGGCGGGGGGGCATAAATTGGGAGTTTGGGATTAGCAGGTACAAACTATCGTACATTAAATAGATTAACAACAAGGGCCTATTGTATAGCACAGGAAAATATATTCAATAACCTGTAATAAACCACATGAAAAAACATATTCTATATATAACTGAATCACTTTGCTATACACCAGAAATGAAAATATTGTAAATCAACTGTACATCAATTTTTAAAAAAACCAGATGGCTCATGTAGGCAGTCTATTCCTACACCTTCTCCACCCTTCAAGTACTCTGCAAAGATTAAAGACTTTTCCTCACACTTCTCAGACCAATATGGTACTCAAACTCATGTGGACACTAAAGCAGGAACATTAACCCAAAACTACTTTTTACTGCTTCTCATATTAAAAAAATAATTTTGTTATCCTTAACATGTGATGTTTGTACATTTCTTAGGTTAAAATATAGGTAGAAAAAATGAAAAGATTCCTTTAACCACCATTCAGAGATAATCAGATTGTGTCCACTATTTCAGATTTTATATATATATATATATATATATATATACACACATTTATTAAAGTAGGCAACACCAATGTTTTGTGATCTACTTTTTCACTTGATAAGACGTCATGGACATTTTTTCATTCTCTCATATAGTCTTCCACAGTTCAATATTCTATTATATGAATTAGCCACTGTGGTTTTAACTAATTCTATGCTGCTGGACACTGAGGCTGCTCTTCTGCAGGCTGCTCTTGGACTGGCCAGTGCACCTTGCCATGGGTCTTGGCAGCTTTTCACATCATGATAGCTGATGCCAAGCGTTAGAAAAAGAGGTTGTACCTTAGTGCTTGCCTGGTTCAGTCCCGCTCTTTTTTCACAGATGACACTGTAGTTCAAAGAGGGTAAGGAATGAAACCAAGGGAATACATCTTACAGATGGAAGTGCCAAACTAAAATCCAGATCACATCTAATCATAGCCAGTACTTTCCTCACTACTTCTTTTTTAAAAATTTTTTTATTGGAGTACCGTTGCTTTACCACATTGTATTCATTTCTGCTGTATGGCAAAGTGAATCAGCTACACATACACATACACCCCCTCTTTTTTGGGTTTCCTTCCCATTTAGGTCACCATCATCACTACCTCTTACATAAATATATCCTTAAATACTACCCATTTCTATTTAACTCTAAACTCTCTTTGAAGCTTCTAACTATGAAAGCCAGAGCAGACATTAAGAATCTTAATTTCTTTAATCAAGTCATTTGATTTCTGGTTTTCCTGACAGACTCACTCCTTCCTGCACTGTTAGTGGGGAGACTTTGGAGAAGACAAATTCTTCCTTAATAACGGAGGCTAGGTATCCAACATCGGAGAAGGCAATGGCAACCCACTCCAGTACTCTTGCCTGGAAAATCCTACGGACAGAGGAGCCTGGTAGGCTGCAGTCCATGGGGTCACGAAGAGTCGGACACATCTGAGCGACTTCTCTTTCACTTTTCACTTTCATGCATTGGAGAAGGAATTGGCAACCCACTCCAGTGTTCTTGTCTAGAGAATCCCAGGGATGGGGGAGCCTGGTGGGCTTCCCTCTATGGGGTCGCACAGCATCAGACACGACTGAAGTGACTTAGCAGCAGCAGCAGGTATCCAACATAACTGTGGGGTGGGAAAATTAGGATTCTAGGCCCACTTCTCTGCTTTTTGTTGTTATTCTCTTTGGGGATGGTTAACATCGCAAAGTATTAATTGCTCAGTTGTGTCTGACTCTATGCAACCCCATAGACTGTGGCCTGTCAGGCTCCTCTGTCCATGGAATTCTCCAAGCAAAAATACTGGAGTGGGTTGTTATTCCCTTCTCCAGGGGGTCTTCCCGATCCAGGGATTGAAACCAATCTCCCTCATTGTAGGCAGATTCTTTACCATCTGAACCACAAAGGAAGCCCATTGCAAAAGAGTCTAGTTTAAATTACTTTTATGAAAAGTGATTCATAAATTATTTCAAACTAGATATCATTGACTAATAACTGAATAGTGAATCAGAGATGGAAGGTGCTCTGGAGATGACCAACTCAAGCTCCTCACTACATAGAGGGTAAAGAAGATCTGAAAAAGGGATACAACTTGTTCAGCTAGATAATGATGAAGCTAGAACACTGCTAGGACAGGACATCCTCTGTCTCTTAATTCAGTATGTTCTTACACTATACCTGAGACCAATTGTGTGGTTGAGATGTGTGAGGATGTGGGGGTAACAAGGACACTCCAAGTTCCCCATGTCATCCATCCTCCCCCAAGCTCTGAGAGCTGCCCTCGTGATTTAGATCAAAGTCAGTAAGGATATAGGTTTCCCAGGTGGCTCAGTGGTAAAGAATTCATCTGCCAATGCAGGAGATGTGGGTCAGGAAGATCTCCTGGAAAGGGAAATGTCAACCCACTCCAGTATTCTTGCCTGGGGAATATCATGGACAGAGGAGCCTGGTGGGCTATAGTCCAGGGGGGTCACAAAGAGTCAGACACAACTGTGCACGCACAGTAAGGAAAAAATTAATGCTCTTGAGGTTTCCTCAGTGTCTCATCTGAAGTGGAGAGAACACATGATCAGCTCCTCTGGAGAGGGCAAATCTGGAGCTGCATTAAGTTCTATTTATTTAAGGGTATATAACTCAGCAATAAAAAGGAATAAACTACTGACACACACAGCAACATGGATGACTCTTAAAAATATTGTATGGAGAGAAAGTAGCCAGACATGGGAGAATACACTCTGCATAATTACATTCATTACAACAACTAGAACAAGCAAAAAATCGATTGTGATCAGAATAAGAAATTCATAGGTGCCAATGTTTGTAATTATTATATATTCCTAATGGAGCAAACTATTATCATTTTTAAACGTCTCTATTTCAAATAACAGTTTTGTCTTACAATCTTTTCATGATATTAGTAAAGCCAGTTCTCTTATGGCCACTATTTGCAGGATATGCTTTTTCTATCCTTTCACCTTTTACTTTTCTCTTTCTTTTTAAATAAGTTTTCAATTGAGGTAAATTTACTTAAAACAAAATGCAAAGATTTTAAATGCTCAGTTCAATGACTGTCGACAATTATATCAAGCAGTGTGTCCAGCTCCCAAAACAAGATGTAAAATCCCATACAATTCTCTCCTTGCAGTTCTCCAGTAAATTTTCATCCTCTCCCTTTGGGATAAGAACACATGAAGCCAAAGCTGATAGAATTACAGGGAGAAAACTCAACAATTATAACTGAGGACCTTTCAGTAGAGAACAGAAAAATGGAGCAGAAAATCAACAGAGACATAGAAGGCTTCAAAACACTATAAATCAAGTAGACCTAACATGCATCTATAGACCACTCCGTGCAACAACAGCGAAATACACATTCTTTTGAAGTGAAGATTGAACATTCTACAGAAATAAGTGTGCTAGGCCACAAAGCAATCCTCAATAGTTTTTAAAAGTTTGAAATCATGTAAATTATATCTCTAACCACAGACATTCAATTAAAAAGCAATGAAAAAAAGAAACTTGGGTAATAATAAATAAAACATACTCCTAAATAACCAACAGGTAAAGGAAAAAATCACAAGGAAAATTGGAAAGCACTTGAGTGAAAATAAAAACCAAAAATACCAAAATTTATGGGATGTGGTTAAAGTCATGCTTAGTACGAATTTTATAGCTCTTAATGATTATGTTAAAAAAAAATCTCAAATCTACTATCTAACCTTCCACCCTAGGAAAGTAGAAGAATAAATGAAACACAGAAAACAGAAGGAGAAAAAATAAAAACTTCAAGTGTAAATAAACAGGATGAAGAATAAAAACAATACAGAAAGTTAATAAAATCAAAAGTTGGTTTTTTGGAAAAGATCAACAAAATTAACAAACTGTTAGCTGGACTGACCACAAAACAAAGAGAGAAGACTCAAATTACTAACAATGATAAGCTTACAGAAATAAATCTTATAGAATCTTATAATCTTATAGAAATACAAAATGATAAAAGGGAATAATATGAAAAACTTCAGTGCTAATAAATTAGATAACTTAGCTGAAGTGAACAAATTCCTAGGAAGACACAAATTATCTGACCTAACTCAAGAAATAGAAAAATCTGAATAAACTTGTAACAAATAAAAAGATTGAGTTAAGTAAACAAGAAATTTCCCACAAAGAAAAGTGGAAGTGTTTACCAAAGCAGGCTTCCCCAGAAGTTCAGACTTTATCAGTAAAGTCTGCCCAACATTTAAATAATTAAAGAATTTAAAGAATTAACATGAATCCTTCACAAAATGTGAAGAAGAAAATAGAATCAAAGGGAATACTTCTCAACTCACTCCATGGGGCCAATTTAAGCCTGATATCAAAGCCAGGTGAAGATATTACAAGGAAAAAACTACACATGAATATCCCTTAGAATATACATGCAAACTTCCTTTTAAAAAGTATTAACTAACTGCATCCTGCAACAGATAAAAATTATTATATACCACAACCAAGTGGGATTCATCCCAGGTGTGCAACGTTTAACATCAGAAAATCAGCTTATATAATATACCACATCCATAGAATAAAAAACAATCACATGATTATCTTAATAGACTCATAAAAAGCATTTGATAAAATCCAACACTCTTTTATGACTAAAACACACATACACTTACACACAAAGACTGAGAACAGAAAGATACTTTCTCAACCTAACAAAACGCTGCTGCAAAAACATCTATAGCTATCATGCTAAGCTGTAAAAGACCAAATGCTTTCCTTTTAAGATAAGGAATAAGATGAGGATGTCTACTCTTACCACTTCTATTCAACTCTGTACTATAGACTCTAACCAAGTCAATCACACAAGAAAAACAAAAATCATCCAGGCAGGAAAGGAAGAAGTACATCTATATCCAGATGACATAATCTTGAATATAGAAAATCCCAAGTAATCCACTAAAAAACTATTACAATTAAGAAATGAGTTTAGCACCACTGCTGGATACAAGATCAAAACATAAAATCAACTGTATATCTATACACCAGCAATAAAAAAAATCTAAAATAAAGATTTCCATTATAATTAGCATCAAAAAGAATAAAATTCTTAGGAATTTTATTTAACAAGATTCCTTAAATTTAACAAAGTATGTACAAAATTTATATACTGAAAACTACAAAACACTGTTGACAGATACTAAATAAGATCGAAATAACTAGAAAGACATCCTATGTTCATGCATCTGAAGATTCGATATTGATAAGATGGCAAAAATTCCCAAATTGATCTACAGATTCAATGTAGTCCTTACCAAATTTCCAGCTGACTTTTCTCACAGAAATCCATAAGCTAATTCTAAAATTCATATGGAAATACAGGGAACCTACAATAGCTGTAACAATCTTGAAAAAGAATAACAAAGTTGATAGGCTCACACTTTCCAATTTCACAACTTACTATACAGCTACAGTAATCATAACAATGTGGTACTGGCATAAGTATAGATACATAAATCAGTGGAATAGAATTAAGTATACAGTAAACTCTCACATTTATGTTCACTTGATTTTCAACAAAGGGACCAAGATAATTCAAAAGGCAAAGAATAATCTTTAACAAATAGTGCTGGATAACTGGAAATTCACATGCAAAAGACTGCATTTGTCCCCCTACCCCACATCTTACATGCAAATTTGCAGAGACAGAAATTGCAGATGTATGAAATATTCTCCCACCCTCTTTTGGTCTAACCCTCCTACTCAATCCACCTCAAATGTCACCTCCTCAGTGAAGCCTCCCCTGATAACTGGCATATTCTCAAGTCTAAGTGATAAGTTCCTCTTTTACGCCTTCAATGTGCATGCATGCATGCATGCTTAGTCGCTCAGTCGTGTCCAACTCTTTGTGACCCCATGGACTGTAGCCCACCAGGTTCCTCTGTCCATGGGATTCTCCAGGCAAGAAAACTGGAGTGGGTTGCCATTCCCTTCTCCAGTGCCTTCACTGTGGCTTGTGCATATTGAATTTCCCTTATAGCAATTACCTCACTGGTTTAAATTTAAGATGGAACTATTTCCTGAGAGTTGGCCCAGAATTCCTGCCACATACGGCATTTCCTTCACATAAAAAGTCATACATTTGCAGGGGACTATGCTTACCCCATGGATTTGGGCCCACAGAATTTTCCAGGCAAGAATACTGGAGCGAGTTGCCATTTTCTTCTCCAGGGATCTTCCTGACTTAGGGACCAAGACCCGGTCTCCCTCACTGCAGGCAGAGGCTTTACCTCTGAGCCACCAGGGAAACCCTGTTTACTTCCTTCCTTTTCCCATCTGCTTACCACAGTAGAACCTTTCACTAACCCTGGTGACACCATTCAGTCTTCTCAAGACCCTGCAGTAAATACTCACTTCACCACCACTTCACAATAGCCAAACCAATGGTCCAGTCGCTTCTTTTACATAGAACAATAATATTTCTCTATCAGTTAGCTCTGACTGGCATCATGGTTATCACTACTTTTACTCTCTGGGCCTGATAGAGCACCAGCTGTATTCAACCAATCTAAGAAAAGGGGCTTCCAGCCAAGTGCACAACTAAGACTATTGCCAAGAATAGACACCCCAGGGAGCCCAATGACAAAAGAACATAAATGAGGAGTAACATTCTGGCTGCTACAAATAGAAGATCTTCCTGACTTCAACAAATATCAAAGGCTCACAAAGAGAAGACTAAGTGCTCAGTTGTCCTATCTGGGGCAAGGGACCCCAAGAGGATAGCCTGCTGCCCTCAGAAAGGTGGATGGGCCCGTGACCACCATGGGCTTTGATACCCGACACCAGTGATCCTGGGGACCTCTGTGGCCTCTGCCTCGGGACTTCTCAGGCACCACAATACAACCAGATAATCAGCCAGTTATTACCGACTCTCTCGGACAATCTCGAACTACTCCTACACACACGCTCACTGGCCTTGCCTTGTAGCAGAAGCGTTATCGGTGCTTTATTAAAAATAGACATGAGAAGCAATCATGTCTCATCTCTTAACAGGACTAGAGAGAATGCCATCTTCCTCCCTCACCTCCCGAGCCAACCCTTCCAATTCACCTCAGTGCTGCTGCCAGGAGCAAAAATAGTGCAAATCTGATCATGTGACCCATCTCATTTAATACTGAGGCTAGAGCATTCCTGGCAGTTGATTGAAGTCCAAACTCCCGCTCAAAGCATTCAAGGACTTTCACAATCTAGTGCCAATCTACCTTTGCAGCAATATTCTCAATAGTGTCACCTCATACACTGGGGGCTCTGACCTCCCCAGACAGCTCACTGTCCTCTTGAGATACTGCATATTTTCATCATATATGATTTTCCATTCACTATTCTATTTACCTTGAATCTATCCCCTCCTCACCTTGTCTACCTGACGAGCTCTCAGCGATTCTTGGAGAAGAGACTCAAACGTAATTCATCCTTCTGATCCTTTCCCCAGCCATCCCAGGCCAAATTAACCACTACTTCTGCGCCCCTATGAGCTATAGTCATATTAGTTTTCTAAGCTAATAGGTGGCAAATTCAAGACTCAAATCAGGTCTTCTGACTCTAAATCCTAAGGTCTTTCTGCCATGTCACACTGCCAAAGGAATCATGCTTCAATTTGGAATCCCTAGATAGCTGACCAGAGGTAGGTACCCAGTAAATGTACCTTGAGTGAATGAATGACACCCTATAGGTACTTTCCAGCATCTGCCCACACTTTTTTCTCCAAACTAGAATGTACAAGGGAAACTTAGCTTTTCAGATGCAACCAACTCCTGAGGTACTATGAGTCATTAATCATGCCCCAATTTAGCAACACCACAAATATATGCCATGTAATCATATAGGTCCTCAAATGAAGCTCATGATGCTTGTTTAGCCAGGGAAAAGAGAAAGAAGAAAAAGATAGCAATGTGTAATGTTTAGGCAGAGCCCAAAGAAGCATTTTCCTTTCAACTCCCTACTGCTGCTGCTAAGTCACTTCAGTTATGTCCGACTCTTAGCGACCCCATGGACTGCAGCCCACCAGGCTCCTCCGTCCATGGGATTTTCCAGGCAAGAGTACCAGAGTGGGTTGCCATTGCCTTCTCTGTCAGCTCCCTAATACACCTCTTTATATAGCCACTGAGCATTTGAGCTCTCCAGGGGCCAGGGGCCAAGTCTGAGCTGAAACTATCACATGCTATTTGGGAGAATGAAGCCAAGGTGTCCACAGTAATATAAATAGTGAGACAAATAGGACAAGCAGGCCCTAAGAAGAGAGGCCAAGCCCAAGAACAACAAAGGATTTGGGACTGTGAATCTACTCTCTTGTCAAAGGGGGGAAAAAAGCAGAACATTTTTAAAAAATAATAAACTCCTTGATTTTACCTTTTCACACCAAAAATGTCTCTTTAAGAAGTGGCAAATAAATTCATTCCAACTAACTGGGTGCTTAATAGAATGTTGAAATACCAGCCCTTAAAGGAAAAATGAATAAGCATTCAAAATGGGCTTTCCTACCGTAGGCTGAGAGTCTGAAATTGTCTACTTTGCCAGTGTATTCTGTCTGCCAACCTATCTGCAAAGAAAGACACCATTTAAAATTTCACATCCACCCAAGATGGCTGTCATACAAAACCTGTACTCACAGGCTCCCCTCAAAGCCTGGTAAGGAATAAAGAAAGAAGAAAAACTAAGGAAATATTCTGGCAGGTCTTCTGGACTTTAGAAATTCCATAAGCAAAGACTTTGCCAAGATCTACTTGACAGGATTATAGATAGTTAATAAAGCAAGGGTTTGAAGAAATTCCAATTTGTAAGAACCATTTCATGGTTTTTTTTTAATTAGTGTAATTTAAATTTAGGTATGATCATGATCTATTGCTAAGTCACTTCAGTCGTGTCCGACTCTGTGCGACCCCATAGACAGCAGCCCACCAGGCTCCCCTGTCCCTGGGATTCTCCAGGCAAGAACTCTGGAGTGGGTTGCCATTTCCTTCTCCAATGCATGAAAGTGAAAAGTGAAAGTAAAGTCGCTCAGTCGTGTCTGACTCTTCACGACCCCACGGACTGCAGCCTACCAGGCTCCTCCGTCCATGGGATTTTCCAGGCAACAGTACTGGAGTGGGTTGCCATTGCCTTCTCCACATGATCTATTAGAGATGTGATATTATGGGCTATTCTCACACATGCACATCTGGAGTCTTCCCAGGTGGAGCTAGCAGTAAAGAATCCACCTGCCAATGCAAGAGATCCAAGAGATGTGGGTTTGAGCCCTGGGTCGGGAAGATCCCCTGGAGGAGGAAATGGCAACCCACACCAGTATTCTTGCCTGGAAAATTCTTTTCTAGAAATGGAAAATTCCATGCACAGAGCAGCCTGGCAGGCTACAATCCATGTGGCTGCAAGGAGTCTGAGGCGACAGAGCATATATCTAGAAAAATCACTATGTCCAGAAGGTTTTCAAATTAACGTACTTTGAATGTAGGTATGATTATGATCTATTGGAGATGTGACATTATGGGCCATTCTTGCATGTGCCCATTTGGAATGGCCACAACTAAGGACCATGAATTAAAAGGCTGATTTAATGCAATACTGTCACTCCACAGTAGAAGAAAGATGCCAGTCAATGAGGACATAAAATGGTGCAGCCTGAGGAATAGGGTTGGAGCTGGTTTTCAATTCTAATCTTGGACAGGAGGACTGAGTTTCTTCAGGGCTCACCCAACACCTAGCATGCTGTAAATCCTTAATAAGTTTGCTGTTGAGTTTGTTTCTTTTTTAAGAAAAAAAAATGACAGTGTTTAACTTGCTCTTTTATATCCAAAACACAATACAAATCAGAGATTTTCTAATGCCTTGTTCATTCTTTTTCACTTAGTAAAAAAAAAAAAAAAAAAAGTGACACATGGAGGAGAGATCAAATGGATTCTCAAAGCTGTTAAAAAGAAAATTGTGTCCCCTGCTTTAAACTTGATCACAATCTCAGTGAGGACTTCAGATATGGACCCTGCTGAGTTTCTCAGATTGCCATGGATTAATACAGCATAGGTAGGAATTGCACTCTTTTAGCAAATAGTTACTGAGCACTCCCACTCTTAGCCAGTCATGGCACTTTGTGTTAGGGATGCAAAGATGAATAGGAGATGCACCCTACTCTCAAGGGAACCACCAGGTGAATTTCATCCAGGTTGACCAGCCACTGCCCTCAGGCTAATGCCTAGGACCCCTGACTTCTGCTCTTCTCCCTCCACCCTTACATGTCTTGATCTGTCACCACTACATTGATGCCCCTTGGATCTATAAACTTGACCCTGACTTCCAACTTCTCTCAGGTTATATCGATTGACCAAAAGGTACATTTAAATTTTTCTATAAAATGCTATGGAAAAATCCCAAGTAAATGTTTTGGCCAACCCAATATATACCCAACCATTGCAGGTGTATATCCTACCACTGCTTCATGCATGAACTGATCCAGGCACCTTTCTTTCCCAAATTGCTCATCTATCCAAAATAGCTCCTCTTTCTAATTGCCCCCTTCCCTTTAATATAATACTAACCCCACTCTTTTTGTTTCCCAGACTTTACTTTCCTCTTCTGTTTTCAACCCTTTAATTTTTCTCACTAGGTCCTAGCATCTGCCCTTTAGGATAGCTCTGAGGTCTATTTCAGCTTTCATCACCTAGGTCCCTGCCTCACTAGCCCATAAATAAAGTAACTGTCCTCTTTGATCCTTCCAACTCACTTTTGTATAAACTTCAAGATATTTTTTCTTAAAGTATTCATTATTATCTTCCTGTTCATGAAACTCTTAGCTCTCTTTTGTCTGTCTTGTTAGATATACACTCTTTAAAAAAAAAAAAAAAAACTGTCTATAGTCTGATCTTTCCCTAACGATGCAATGTTACTTTTAACTACCCCTGTAATTCCTATCCTCTATTCTAATCAAGCTAACCCATCTTGGTATCTTTGTTCAAACTGGCCCCCATCTCACCAAATCACAGTCACTGTCCATGTGGACACAATTCATTTAATCAAGTATTCACCAAGTACCTGC
Source organism: Odocoileus virginianus (assembly GCF_023699985.2). NCBI lineage: Eukaryota > Metazoa > Chordata > Mammalia > Artiodactyla > Cervidae > Odocoileus > Odocoileus virginianus. Next base: position 24,854,751 of record NC_069679.1, read on the forward strand.
TGGGTAATACACACTGTGCTGGCCCTTAGGAAACAGCAGAGAACATGACAGGCTCATGTCTTGTCTTCACAAATCTTGTATTTTGTTACAACAATTTAACCTCCTGAGAAAAAGTTGGATCATTTTCTCACACTCCGTACCTTTAAAAATCTTGGTAAGGAAAATATTTTAAGGTATTTTTAAATGAAAGTATTATAAATTTAATGTGTACTTTCCTAATCTGATTGAAAAGATATCCAACAATAGGTTTCATATAAATGAGAGAGTGTGAAACTTCTTTATAATCTCATCACCCCCTCAAGAAACCTTGTAAATCTATTTGTCCATTACAGAATTTTCCTTCTTTAATTATCTATGTTCCTTAATATACTCCAAACAGGGACCCAGAGCTTTGCCTTATGTTTCTTTCATAGCCCTCATGACAATAAGAAACTAGTAAACTTCACAAGCATACCAGAGTGATTGACAGAGCATCCAGATTCAAAAATCCACATTTAAAAACAGATCTATATAATTTAAAACCTCAGAAATCCAAAAATTCATTATAATGAGCTTTAACCACAACAGCCAACCATACTTTCAACTAGAAGAAAATCTGTCTCTTTTGAGATGGACCTCCTTTTCAAGCCTCTGCTGTCCAGAGGTATGAGGACATGCAAAAAGGAAAGGGCAGAAAATAAAGAGTAATTAGAATGTGAATGATAATATAAAGAGTCACTTCTTTCTCCCTCTAAATGATATTTTTATCTTCTGGGACTGAAATGAACTTGTCACCAGACGTCACATGAACTATTGGAGCCAAAACCTCCAAAAGTTTTTGACAAACTCTTAGGTTCTGACACAGCTATTTTTAGTGAGAAAACATTGTCTTAGCTTCTGCAACATTTCCCAGAACAACGGTAAGTCTGTGATCAGACAGAAGGGAAGTTTATTTTAATTTAAACATTTACTCAGTGAGAGATTGAGCTGAGGCCATATTACGTGCATAAAAGACACTCCCTCCACCCCCACCAAAAAAGCAGAAGTGTTTCAAAGGGAGTCATATTGCACTAAGTTCTTCCTTGGGAGAGCAGTCCATCTGGACTGGAAAATTGGGACCAAAAGAGATAAACTGGCTTGATTCTGAATTTCTAACTTGGTCTTTAAGAACTAGAATGCTGGAACTTCACTTGTGGTCCAAGGGTTTATAATCTGCCTTGCAATCTGGGGCACGTGGGTTCAATCCCTGGTCAGAGAACTAAGATCCAATATGCCACAGAGGGACTAAGCCTGCACAATGCAACTGCTGGGCCTGCATGCCACAGTGACAGATCCCACATGACACAGTAAAGACCTGAGTGCAGCAACTAAGACCTGAAGCAGGTGAATAAATTAATTAATTTTAAAAAAAAAAAAACTAGAAAGCCTTCTGATGCACTCTAAAGGTAAGAGAAGATTATGAAAAGCAAGTCTCACCTGGACTATTGCCTTTATGTTTCTGATCTTTCTAATAACTTCCAAGTACATTCTGGAAGGGCCCTTTAAACCCCCCAAGCTGAAGTCCAACTGGAGAAAAACTGTAAATTCTATAACTACACAAAATCTAATTACCATTCAAATTTTTCTCATGTTGTTTTCATTACATGCTGCTATCTAGTTATTTGCATACCTCTAGTTTCACAACTCCTAAGAGTATTTGTCTACAACTGAATAAGCCATAGTGCAAACTGGTTTCAAACTTCTCCCCAAAAGTGCAAAATTAAAACCATGAGGTTTTTCATCAAATGTTATCTACAATCTAGAAATACATTTCCAATGCCATATATATCAAATATCAAAATTAGCATATTTTGCCCTTCCCCAACCATATCTGCAGTGTTATTTTTAAATGCATCCATGGATTGCCTGCAACACTATCTCTGATAACCTGGCTCAGAACTCTGAGCTTAGCCTGTAAGTGATCTCTCAGAAATATTGAACTGGGAAAAAGAAACACTGAACCATTGGACCCTGGGCACAGATCTGAGGGTATGGTGACTCAGGGTCAAGTGGGTATTAAGAACCATGGATAAGCTGAAGTCATGGGAAGTCTGGCTAGTGGAAAAAGAAAAATGGACTCTGATGCACAGAGAAAATCAAGGGCATCATAAATGAAAGAACATTAAGCCTTCATTCTATGAGAACTGGCCATACTTCATTGCCTACTCCTAGATTCCCAAAAGTATGTTCTGTGTCCTTATAATAAACCCATCTATCCATAGATTAAAATGAGTTGGCCTCTTAAAGGCAAATAGATGAAACACAAATCACTGCTGATACTGTGGAAGAGGCTTTAATAGTCTTTGTAATAGTGGAGCAAATCAGTTTCCTCAACCTGTATAGTAACAAATATCACTTGGCATGTTCAAAATGCAGATTATCAGGCAGCTTCCCTGCAGATTCTGACTCCAAAGTTCTGACTCAGGCCTAAGAATATACAGACAATTCTGGGACCAACAAAGTTTGAGTCATGCTAGATTAGGTGAACTCCAGGATACTTTCCATTGCAAGGTCAACAAGTATTAATATGAACCAACCACTTCTCTATACACATTAGTTGTTCAAGTGTACAGATTTGGAATCAAAGTCATAGTGCTTGTCCTTAAGGGAAAAAACCCATTTCTAGAACACACTAGACTAGGTCAATCAACAGAGGAAAGCCTTAGAGACAAGCCAAACCATGTGAGTATATGCATTCGTGCCTGCGTGCACTTTGATCTAATTTTAGGGATTAGAACAAATTCCTTCGAGAAACATTTGCACTATGTCTGCATTACATAATTAAATCCATATAATTTGATAAATACATGGACACTATCTCCCCAACACACAGAGCTAAACATTACATACTGACACGTTGCAGGGAGGAGCATGATTTACTTGAAGACCAAGAAGAAAACAGTGAAAATATGGTCAGTGAAAGTATTTGAAAGTCAAGATTCTAAAAGATGGTGCAGACCTTCATTCATTCATTAGAATTCTACAAAGGGGCTGTTTAAGTACTATATCCAAATTCTAGGGAGAGTGTATGCAAATCCATCAGAAATGCCCTGTGTGGCTTTGGGAGAATAAACAAAAACTTCAGGTTGAGTTGAGCTTTTACTTTGAGCTCAGCCTCTAGTTCTAATAGGAACTACAAATAATTCTATGACTTTTTTAGAGACATAAGTCTCTTTTGAGACCTAATCTAACCTCCTACTTAGAACATAGTCCTTCAACTCCTGGAGGCCCTAAGATAGGCAGTGTTCCAACATGGTTACAACCTTAATACTTGAATCAAATGCTTATAGATGGACTAAATCTTAGTAGTTGTGTGACTTTGGTGGGCAAGATATGCTTTCTCTGAGTGTCTGTTTTCTAATCTATAAGATGGGGCAAGTGTTAGTTGCTCAGCTCAGTCATGTCCAACTCTTTGTGACCGTGTGGACTGCAGCCCTCCAGGCTCTTCTGTCCATGGAATTCTCCAGGCAAGAATACTGGAGTGGATAGCCACTCCCTTCTCCAGGCGGTCTTCCCAATCCAGGGATTGAACTCAGGTCTCCTGCATTATAGACAGGTTCTTTACCATCTGAGCCACCAGGGAAGTCCATAAGATGGGGAAGCCAACACTCAAAGACATGAAAGTAATTCACCTGAAATGATGTAATTGGTAAGTGACGAGGCAGGACTTTAAGGTGAGGCCTCTGCTCTGCTCTGCATCTGTGCCTGAAAGCCAATCATGGAGCCAATGGAGAGCCTAACACACCAGCCTCCCGCCTGTCAAGGGGTAGGATTCTCACCCAGGAACCTGCTGCCAGAGCCCTGACAGTGAGAGGGAAGTGTCTGCCCCTCCCTGCATGCTTGAAAGGCAAGCCCAGCATTTTCAAGTTGCCCATTACATGGTGAAAGTATTTTTTAATGACTTCAGCCCTACAATACTTCAAGCTTCCCCCTTCCTCTCCAGGAAAACACAGATACTGAGCTTCCAAATGTCTCCCTGGAGAGAAAATAAACCTCTTGCTCTTGTTGCTTCCAAAAGAGACTCAATTTCTTCTTGGGAAAAAAAAAGTCGATCTCTTTCATTAAAAGATTAGATTTAACCCATATCCTTTCCCTGTCCAGGTTTCCTTTCAGTTTGTTTCCCTCTTAAGCAAAAGCCAGGGAACATACCCCTCCTGGCCCCCACTGAGTGCCATCAGTGGACCTTAATCCCACCCTTCCTTCCTCCGTTCGGGGGCTGTGCAGCCCCATCGGCCGGCCTACCCAGGCACAGGTGGGCCAGGGGTCCCTCACCCAATAGAAGGGATAAAGCAGCAGCTCTGAAAATTTCACTTGAGGCCGGATGCAAAGAGAGACGCGGTGACACAAGGGTGGAGAGCAGTGGCAGACACCAGGACTCCAAGATCACAGCCTGAGGCTCCTACTCAAGAGTCCCTCTCAGAGCCTCAAATGTACACTTGGCTGGAGGTTGTGGCCACCACAGGGGACCCCGAAGGCTCACTCAGACCCATTAGGGGTGGGAAACTTGAAGGAAGATGTGCTGAGCCAGGTACAGCCTCGTATCTTGGCTCAGAAGTTTTTATCTTCACTCATTCTCTTGAACAGGATTATAAATACCGTTTGCATCTCTTCTCCTCCAACGTTTTGCAGAGGCCCTTGGTGCCGTCTGGGACAAATATTGTGCCAATTTTAGAAGAAAGGAAGAAGAGGCTGACAGAACAATGACAGGTTTAGGACTTCTTGTGGATTTTCTCAGAAAATTATGAAAAGAATGTGTGTTGAGCCAGGTCATTCACTGTAGAATCAGGAGTTTAGGGTGGAAGCTGAAAAATACCATTTGGGCGTTAGTTTACTCACTGGTGAAGCAGGACTCTTGAGAACACTTGCCTTAGAAAGACATTGTTAGGATTCAATGAGGTGATCTGGTAAAAGGATGGAGCAATCAGAGTCCCATAAGGAGACAGAAACCCCACGGTAATATGACAGAGAAGGCTAATATAAACAATCATTAACTATCTACAGGGCATTAGCTATGAAAAGAGGATAAACGAGAACTGTAAACAATACCCCAGGTGTTAAGTGAGAGGACCTAAAGGGATTCTGAGGCTCAATCCCAATGTGGGGGGTTAGGTTTCGTCTATACCAACAAGCAATTAATTCTTGGACACCAGTTGGTAGTCCTCCTGTTCAACTCAATTCTAACACTCTCTACATGAAGATATAATCAGATTTCAGAAGTTAATACTTAGTCCTACAGGACTGTTCCCCACCCCTACCACTTCAGACCCCAATCACAAGTCCAGGTTATCACTTGTGCTTCTGACCTACCAGCTATAACTCAGAGGCCCCCGCAACCCTCTCCTTGGGTTCAAGTAATTTGCTTGCATGGCTCACAGAACTCACAGAAACATTTTACTTACTAGAGTACCAGTTTATCATAAAAGGATATAACTCAAGAAGAGCCAGATGGAACAGACACATAAGGCAAGGTGTGGGGAAAGATCATGGAGCCTCTGTGCCCTCTCCAGGTGCCCCACATCTCCACGTGCTTACCGATACCGAAATTCTCCTAATACCGTCCTTCCAGGTTTTTACGGATACCATTACACAGGCATGACTGGTTAAGTCATGGCCCTTGGCAATCAGTTCAACTTTCAGTCACCCTCCGCTGCTGGAAATCAGGGGATGGGACTGAAAAGTCCAACCTTCTAAGCAATGTTTGTTAGTTCCCCTGGCAAACAGCCTCCATCCTTAGGTGCTTCCTGAAAGTCACCTTATTAACAAAAACCCAGTTATTGAAAGGGGCCTGTCATGCATAACAAGACACCCATTTTACCTTTATGACTCGGAAGCAATTCAGGAATTGAAGACAAGAAACCAGGGTTTGGGGAGCTGTGAGTCAGGAATGATGGGTGAAGACCAAATATATAGGAGAAATATATTTTGATCCCTGGAATAGCCAAATATTTATTTGTTATAAATCACAACATTGCAGAACCAAAGGAAAGAATTTTGAAGGAGCAGACCCTTTCCCAAAGTTGAGGTTCAGACCTCACTGGAGAGGGCATGGCTGCTGACCGTGGATGGGGTGGAAGCTATTGATCACAACTGGTCAACAGGCATCAGGGTAGCAAACCACAAGAAGGGAACCTCCCTTCTGATGAGATGCTGCCAGTTGGGGAACCACTAGCTGGAAGCTGAGCACCTGTGGGTGTCTAGATGCTATCTTAAGAGCAGTCCAAAAATAGAACACCAAGAACCAGAGAAGAAATCCAGTGCTGTCTGGCACCTAGAAAGGAAGAAATGTTCCAATAGGACAAGCAGGACCATGAACAATGGATTTGGAACTGAGTGGTAATAAAGTGGTAACTGACCACGAGGCCTATTTATCATCATCATCATTATCCCCATTGCCATCATTCTATCATCACTTCTCTCTTGGACTCATTTGCCAAAGTGAAATGAAAGTGGAGCTGGAGGGATGGAGGCCATGACAGATGTCCCAGCTCAACTCTCTGTGAGCCAAGCTCATTGGCTAAGCTTGGAGACAAGAGCAGAGGGTTTGGAAAATGACACCAAGAACCACCGAAAGTCTGGACCTTTGTGCTCTCCACACCAGGAGCTGTGAGGCTCTATCTCCTTGATGAGCTCACCCACACTCAGGGAAACCTTCTCTAACAATTAGCGTCACTAATTGCCCTTCCAACAGGATTCACACAACCCCAAGAGCTATGTAAGCAACATAGAGACCCAGAAAAGCACTGGTTAAAAAAAAAGAAACCTATTCTCTGATGTCTGTCTTCCCACCAGAGGGTCCCTGGTACCCTTTGTAAGCAACATGAGAAGACAGCCCTACATCATCAATCCTAAACACAAAGGACTGTGACGCTGACCCACCTCGAAACAAGCAGATCTGAATTACTCATAAAGGAAAATGTTCACAATTGTATGAAGATCATATTTGGTTTGATATCATCTTGGAACAGCTCCAAAGACTCCTTTTTAAAATAAGATGCAGTGCTCGCTTCGGCAGCACATATACTAAAATTGGAACGATACAGAGAAGATTAGCATGGCCCCTGCGCAAGGATGACACGTAAATTCGTGAAGCGTTCCATATTTTTAAATAAATGGAAAAAAATAAAAAAAATTAAAAAATAAAATAAAATAAGATGCATTCTGATGGCTTCAGCATCACCTTGCTTGTAACCCCTTAAGGTATTTTCTGCTCCCAGCTCCTACAGGGAGGTGACAGCATGTGCCAGTTTGAATAAAACTGAAGGCAACTATAGACGGAAGGCCCTGAGGGCCTGTCTCATATTTCTCTTACCAGCATGTGCCAAGGACAGGCCTGGTAGGCCACAGCACTGGGGGCCCTGAGTGGGAAGCCACTGGAGGCCACACAGAAGGCAGTAATAACCCATCAACATTCGATAAACAATCCCAGGACCAAAATAACTGGGAAATGATGACATTCAGAAATAAAGTGACAGTCCTGGTGTCTAGAAATTTCCCTTTGAGGAAGAGAATGAGGGGCCTCCTATCTGACTGTGGGATTGGCAGGGAAGGAGGTGTGTATTTCAACACAGCATGTATGGCTGTTCTGCAGGCCAGGCTCAGCAGCAGTTTTCCATCTACATTTTTGAGGCATTTTCAATCTCTTCCAAAAGGACATTTCTCAAATAACCTGCCTGCAAATCCCATTGCCACTCAGGACATGCTTTTCTTTCTCAAGGAGGTGCCCCCAGCAAGCTGCCAAGGGCCGTGGTACTCAGCCAACCTGGGAGAGCCTGGCTGAAACCTTATTGGAGATTTTCAGAACCACAAGGCTCATAGGGCAAGGTGGGCTGGGTTCATGTTACAAATGAATACATCTAATTCAACAGCCTATCTTCCCACCCAGGGCTCCGTGTGATGATGGGACTTGTCTGAAAACACAGTGGGTTAACAGTAAGAAGTAGATCTGGCATCACCTTCTCCCTCAGGCCCAGCTTCCTCCCCACCCCACATTGCAGATACCTAACAAAACACTCAGAGCTTAGTATCCAGATAATCTTGTGTTTTGCCCTTCTGCTCTGCATCCAACCAGTCGTGAGAAATTGCTTCAGTTGAATAGGGTATGTGAGGAGTTGTGTTAGAATGATGGCAGGGTTAGGGTAAGGGGGAGAGTCTAAATCAGGGTGACAGTCAACAAAGTAGTCCAGGAAAATAGATGGACACCTTTCCGCAATGCATCTCAATTGTCATTTTCACCTGGCTTGTCCTAAAACCATTACTCCTTGCATATTAATGATATGAACAAAATGAGTAGATTGGAACACAAATTGACAAGCTATAAAGGAAGAGCATATATCTTAGTCACTCTGCAGTCTCAAAGTACCAAAGCCAGTGGCCAGTGTGCATCTATTGTCCATGGCTGTGTCACAAACCACCCCAAAATGCTTAAAGGAATACCCATTTGCTTGCATGCAAATGCAATTCAATTCATCCACCCACCCCTTCCCACCCTTTCCTTCGCTGCTTACGTCCACAAGTCCATTCTCTACATCTGTGCCTCTGTTTGTTGTTATTCAGTCACTAAGTCGTGTCCGACTCTTTGTGACCCCATGTCCTACAGCACGCCAGGCTCCTCTGTCCATGGGATTTCCCAGGCAAGAATACTGGAGTGGATTGCCATTTCCTTCTTCCTGCATCTCTATTCCTGCCTTACAAATAGGTTCATCAGTACCATTTTTCTAGATTCCATATATAGAGAGAGTAATAAATGATATTTGTTTTTCTCCTTCTAACTTCACTCTGTATGACAGAGTCTAGGTTCTGAAAGACAGGGAAGCCTGGCATGCTGCAGTTCATGGGGTCACAAAGAGCTGGAATTGACCTAGCAACTGAACAACAACAAAGTTCATCCACATCACTAGAAATGACCCACTTTCATTCCACTTCTTAATGAAGAGCAGCAAAATGGAATTGTAAAGAGTGTGGACCAAGGGAGGTGGGGTCCCTTCTTGGCCAATTTTTACAATTTGCTCCATGGTGCTTGTCACAGGGAAGGACAGTCTGGTATAATGGAGGGGGAAGTAGATCCAAGAGCTGGTGGTGAGATGTGAGTGTCTTCTCTGCCTCTTGAGTGTGGGTGGCCTCAGGCAAGTCACCTCTTAAGCTTCTAATAATAAGGAACTTTCCTCTTCTCTAGTATAGGAATAGGATAGAGTGACTTGGTTAGAAAAGACAAATGAGATAACTAAATTAAAAACACATTGAGACTGTGGGGTATGATGTAATTCTAACCATTCTGAATTCAAATACTAACCTTGTGCGAGTTTATTGATGCCCGCCTTCCTCTTAAACAGCATTCAAGACAAACAGTGGGTGGCTGCCTGGGGGCATTTTAAGAGTCCTAAGAATAGCTGTCTTGTCTAACAAGCTGAGACTTCAGGCCTAGCTTGGCCACTTTCTCATGAGGAATCATTTGATCTTTCTGACTTTGACTGTTTCAAAATAAAATTACATTTTTGTGAGGTTATAGGCTGTTTTTCTTGATTTTTGTCAGGATTATCATAAAATGCACTAGCACAATCAACACTACCATTATTATTATTATTTGAACATTTAGACTGTGACCAAAAATGAAATCTGAAACTCATAACTTGAGCAGCCAACATTTCTAGAAAAAGAGAAGTTTAGTCTGTGCCTGAGTAGTTTTTTAGACTTAGTTTTTTGTGTTTTTGAAAAAAAAATAAAACCTAAAACTTGCTTTTTTAAGTTGGGGTCATTTCTTCTTTAAAGACAAAATGCCATTACCTACATCAATTTTTGTGCCTGGAAACCCTAGTTGTGGGGAGAGAAAGGCCATCCCAAGATGAGAGCTCCTGGGGCTTCATGGTGGCCTTGCCTGGGGCTCTCTTCTACCCCCAAGAACTTGGCCATCTGGCCTCCATCCTCCAACCAGTGCCCCACACCACTCACAGTTGCCAGGGCATCACAGCTGGGTACTTAAGGCCAGGTCTTTGGCAACACTGTCTGACAGCTCAGTCAGGAAAGATGCATCTGGGGTTGGGGGTGTCCTGCCGCTCCCATCACTTGACCTGGGTGTGGCTGCTCTGTTATGCTTTGTGGCAGTTTTCCGGAGCTTGGATGGGCTGAAGCAGTCTTCCCAGTTAACACTGCGTGCAAACCCCCACTTCTCCTCTAGCCAAGTTCTCTTTTGCCTCTGCCTGGACCTGGGCTTATAACCAGCGCTGAAGTCAGCTGGACCTGGCTGCTCCCACAAATCGATATGGATAGCTCTGAGGACCAGGGTCCTGGGAAAGGGAGTGAGGTCGAGGGGAGTGACTAATGAAAAAGGAAAGATCGGGACAAGCTCCACTTCCTCTAGCCAAGAAGAACCTAATCCTGATTAGAACTGAAGGGATGGGCTCCTGAATAAAACTTGCACCAGAAATAGATGGTTTCTATTTGATCTCTGCATCCCAGGGAACTTTAGAGCAATTAATGATAATGGAGCCACATGGGGGTAGATGGGGTTGCTGATCTGCCTGAGCAAGGGCTGGTAGAAAGGAAGGACATGTCAGAATGAGACTCTAATTCTGGCTCTGACAGTTATTGACTGTGTAACTTTAAATAAGTCAATTCCCCTCAGGTTCTTTATCTGTAAAATAAGCATCTGACAGATCAGAGGTTTTTAATCTTGTGGATCAACAAGGTATTGTTGATGTGGATCAACAATATGAGCCCATGAGCCTGCTGAAATGGGGTTCCAAACTCCCCCTGATTATCATTCTCCATGTAAATAAATGCAATCCAAGTGGTCTAACTGAATCCAATGTATAACCATTTGGGACATTTTCCCATCCCACTCAAACACACATCTCAGTGTTTCTTCATCTAGGTGGGGCCTTCTCCACTTACAAACTTTCATCCTATGTTGTTCAGCCAGCTTGAGCGTCTCTTGTCAGCATCCAAGCTCCAAGAGGAGACTGTAGGGTATCATCAAGGAAAGAAACCTAAGGTCAGTATTAAGTTACTGTAGAAACTGCAGAGAATTCCAATAAAATTACACAGTTTGAGAAGAATCTGGTTCATGTCGTCACAAATATATGGTTCCTGCTGAGATAAGCAGTGGCCGTGGAATTCCTATTTGGGAAACAAAATGTTCCTTGTAGACAATTAGCCATTCCTGCCTCAGAGAAAGTCTAAACTAAATACCCACCCACAAGAACGCAATATAAATAAGATAGTAATATCACTTGCTTAATCCAGTGCAGGACCCTTCTAAACCTAGGCCAATTAGCATTTGCTTAAAACAAGCAACATTTTTCAAGAAAAAATGAGTCATGCTGATGTAACAGCAGAGAATGAAGGCAGTCAGTCATTTGGGTCATGCAATGACACTAGATGGGGGGGGGGGGGGGGGGGGGCAAGGGGAGAGACAGCCCCAGAGGCTGCCTGGTAAAAATATCCACACTGAGGCCAAGAGGTAAAGAGGGCAGATACCCTGGACTAACCCACTGGGGTTCTTTCAGAAGTTACAGGCAATGAGCTGAGAAAACTGTGAGCCTAGGAGTTACTGACATTCCTCCATTGTCAAAATTCTTGCTTTTGGTGATGAAACAAATGGCCAAGAAAGCACCAAACCTCTCTCTGCTCTGGACCAGAGAAATTTGTGCCCCCTCAGGAGAAACAGGCTTGGGATGCCCTGAATGTGGGTGCCTTCCTTCCTTCATTCCAGAAACACCCCATGAGTGCCCACTACTTGCCAGGACAGTCCAGGCAGGGAGACTACAGAGTCCAGGAAGAGAGGAGAGACCCCTCTGTAGCCCTGGACTAAATGCAGATCATCTCCTGAAAAGTCAGTGAAGAAGCTGAAAAGTAGCCACTGGTTTTTGTGAAATGGAGATTTTAAAAAATAAATAAGAGGCTGGCCCTTGGTCTGCCTGCCAGCCATCAACCCTGATCATCAGCTGGCAACAATGAAGAAAAGCAAGCTAGTCTGGCATTTTTTTTTTTTATTGCCAACATGAAACACAAGTAGGAAAAAAATTTACCACAAAAGCACTCAAAAATCCTGCCTTCAAAACACAATGGGTCTGTGCTGTGATAAACTAGGCCACAGCTCCCTTGAAAGTTGATTGTACCAAAGAACGAAATGTTTCTCATATGCTTTCACCCCAGAGACGCAGGCCTGGTGTAGTTGAAGAGTGAGAGCTCAGAGGAAGTGGGCAAAGAACTGCAGGTCATAAATAGCTAATAAGTACTGGGAGCTGATTATGTGTCTGGTGCTGTTCTATGCAATTTATATATATTTAAGCCTCACAATCACCCTATAAAATGGGTTCTGTTATTTGACTCAGTTTGCAACAGGCACAGAAAGTTTAGGTAAGATGTCCAAGGTCACACAGTTAGTCAAAGGCAGAACCTTGAGTTGAACTGAGCCTGTGCAGGAGGCCTAGGAGCCTAGCTTTCCCTGAAGCTCCAAGTGTGGTTAGGCAAGGGGGTATTTGCACTTCTCAGCAGTCTAACCTATTAATAAGACAGGAGCTTTGGAACATATTTTGGGAGGTGGGGGGTGAGGCTCCAAAATCCCTGCAGATGGTGACTATAGTTATGAAATTAAAAGACACTTGCTCCTTGGAAGAAAAGCTATGACAAACCTAGACAGCATATTAAAAAGCAGAGACATTATTTTGCTGACAAAGGTCCATCTAGTCAAACTATGGTTTTTCCAGTAGTCATGTAAAGATGTGAGAGTTGGACTATAAAGAAAGCTGAGCACTGAAGAATTGATGCTTTTGAACTGTGGTGCTGGAGAAGACTCTTGAGAGTCCCTTGGACTGCAAGGAGATCCAACCAGTCCAACCTAAAGGGGATCAGTCCTGAATATTCACTGGATGCTGAAGCTGAAACTCCAATACTTTGGCCAGCTGATTCGAAGAACTGACTCATTGGAAAAGCCGCTGATGCTGGGAAAGATTGAAGGCAGGAGGAGAAGGGGGTGACAAAGGATGAGATGGTTGGATGGCATCACCAACTTGATGGATATGAGTTTGAGTAAGCCCTGGGAGTTGGTAACGGACAGGGAAGCCTGGCGTGCTACAGTCCATGGGGTCACAAAGAGTTGGACACAACTGAGCAACTGAACTGAACTCTGGACCAGAGGTCTTCCCTGATGGCTCAGATGATGAAGATTTTGCCTGCATTGCAGGAGACCCAGATTTAATCCCTGGGTTGGGAAGATCCTCTGGTGAAGGGAATGGTAACCCACTGCAGTATTCTTGCCTGAAGAACCCCATGGACAGAGGAGCCTGGCAGACTACAGTCCAGCGAGTCACAAAGATTCGGACAGGAATGAGTGACCAACACCACTTTGGACCAGAAACCCTGAGTTTGAATCCCAATTCTGCCATTCAGTGGTATGCGATTTTGGGTAAATTACTTCTTAGGTCACAGGATCCTCATTTGTCAAAAGGCGCTAATATCTCCTTAAAGTCTATTGTGAGGATGAGGATTAGGCGAAATAAAATAAAACCACACAGAATTTCATGCCTATAGGAGAGCAATTCTGCCTAACTATGGTGTAAGTTCCATATACATGAGTTTCCATCAAGATCATCTAAGAAGTTGCAGGTAGTCCAGGGATGTGTCAAAGCAGTGAATAATCACATATGAATGGGTCTGATATGTCCACACTTTAGTAAAAGCCAGGCAGTTGTTTTTTTTTTTTTTCCAGAGCATCTGTTTAATTTGTAATAATTTATTTTTAAATACTAGAAAGTACAGTTATTCATTTCAACCAAGGAAACTAGCAAACTGTGTGACTACAATTGTACAGTGATTTGAGGAGCTGTTGACTGTAATATGGCCAAGAACTCTTCTAGGAACATAAGTCTCACCAGAGCCAAACAATGGCTAAACACCATGTCGGGGGTTAAAAGTTCACACTGGACTGAGCATATGTATAGTGCACACAGTAGAAAAATTTATTACTTAGCATTTTCACAAATGCTTTAGAACTGGGAACAACTGTGTAGAACAATTTACAAGCCCTAAATACCTCCGAACCTAACTACTCACTTCATGCTTGAAGTGGTTCAATGAAATGAGAGCTGAGGATCCTTTCACCTTAATATTCTATGATTCACTAATAAAGTATGTTCTTTTTTTACAGATATTTTCAGCACTCAATCATCTATACTGCTATCTGCTTGATACTCAGTTAAAATCTAATCAGTGAATTCTGAGACTTTCCTCAACCTTCAAAAAATTAAGATTATGGCATCTGGTTCCATCACTTCATGACAAAGCGATGTAGGAGAAAATGGAAACAGTGACAGACTTTGTCTCCTTGGGCTCCAAAATCACTGTGGATGGTGACTGCAGTCATGAAATTAAAAGATGCTTGCTCCTTTGAAGGAAAGCTATGACCAACCTACACAGTGTATTAAAAAGCAGAGATATCACTTTGCCAACAAAGGTCTGTATAGTCAAAGCTATGGTTTTTCCAGTAGTCATGTATGGATGTGAGAGCTGGACCATAGATAAGGCTGAGCACCAAAGGATTGATGCTTTCAAATTGTGCTGGAGAAGACTTGGACAGCAAGGAGATCAAATCAGTCAATCCTAAAGGAAAACAACCCTGAATATTCATTGGAAGGACTGATGCTGAAGCTGAAACTCCAATACTTTGGCCACCTCATGCAAAGAGCTGATTCATTGGAAAAGACCCTGATGTTGGGAAAGACTGAAGGCAGGAGGAGAAGGGGGCAACAGAGGATAAGACAGTTGGATGGCATCACTGACTCAATGGACATGAGTTTGAGCAAACTCTGGGAGGCAATGACGGACAGGGAAGCCTGGTATGCTGCAGTTCATGGGGTCACAAAGAGTCAGACATGACTGAGTGAACAACAACAGTAAAACCTGATGCAGAAAAATCAGGAGTTCACTGCTGAGTCAACGGCTTGAACACAGATGGGCAGCATTCACCCTCCAACATGAAAAAGAGTTCTCCTGGACATTCCTTGGGTTTTGTGTTTCAAACATGAGAATCAGTAGTTCACACTTTATGGTTGCCTCTTACATCTGTTCATAGCACATTATTTCATGCCTAACTATAGACATATGAAATACTAGTAGTAGAGTAATAAAAATACAACAGATTTGGTGTCAGACAGACCTGGGGGCAAATTCAAATTTGTAATTTCTTACTTGAATGCCTTGGACAAGTCATTTAACCTCTCTAAGCTTCAGCTTCCTCACCTGTAAAGTAAGGTGTTAATGTCAACCATATAGGGTTGCTCTGAGGACCAATGAAATAACGTACAGAACATAACCCTATTATAAACAGCACTGTTTATAATAGCCAGGACATGGAAGCAACCTAGATTCCCATCAGCAGACGAATGGATAAGGAAATATACACCATGGAATATTACTCAGCCATTAAAAAGAATTCATTTTAATCAGTTCTAATAAGATGGATGAAACTGGAGCCCATTATACAGAGTGAAGTAAGCCAGAAAGATAAAGAACATTACAGCATACTAACACATATATATGGAATTTAGAAAGATGGTAATGATAACCCTATATGCAAAACAGAAAAAGAGACATAGATGTACAGAACAGACTTTTGGACTCTGTGGGAGAAGGCGAGGGTGGGATGTTTTGAAAGAACAGCATGTATATTATCTAGGGTGAAACAGATCACCAGCCCAGGTGGGATGCATGAGACAAGTGCTCAGGCCTGGTGCACTGGGAAGACCCAGAGGAATCGGGTAGAGAGGGAGGTGGGAGGGGGGATCGGGATGGGGAATACATGTAACTCCATGGCTGATTCATGTCAATGTATGACAAAACCCACTGCAATGTTGTGAAGTAATTAGCCTCCAACTAATAAAAATAAATGAAAAAAATAAAAAAGAACATAACCCTAAATTTGGCTGAGGATGTAATAAATACTCAACAAATGTTGAAATGAAGCTAGAAAAGTAGTGTTCTTAGATTATGGGGAGCCACTGAGAGTCAATTAGGACTTACAAAGTTATTCAGCAGCAATTACAAGGGTCTCTTGAAGTCTAAGGGGAAGGATTTCAACAGATATCACAGTCTGGTGGGTAAAACAGACATCCATTCATTCCAGACATATTTGCCGAGCACCACTACATGCCAGGAATACAGCGATGAGTAGGCAAACACTAATCAAATAACCATACAAAGGTCAGACTGAAACTGTGATAAGCACTCAAAAGAAAGGTTACTGACACCTGGAGGTGATACTAGTGATACTAGTGAGAAGTCATAGAGACATGGAGGAAGGGATGCTTGGCCTGAGATCTGAGGGCTGAATGAGTGGGTGCCCATTAGGAGAAGGTGAGGGAAGAGAATTCCAGGCTGATGGTTTTAGTGGAGTCGGAAATTTTGATTCCTGAAGGTTTTGAATGAAGTACTGGGGCAAGGGATAGAATATACTCCAAACATAATGCAAAATGATCAAAGGAGGTATTCTGAAACTAGTTGCATAATCCTTTTTTTAACCCTTCACCCTCTCTGAAAATATAAACAGGTCAGGGTTGTTGGAGATGAGGTGAGAGATTTTGGAGATAGCTCTGGCATGCTGTGAGCCCTGCCTCATTCCTTGGGGAGAAGCATGGGCGTTGCGGGGGGGGGGGGGGGTCCCTCCCCTCAAACCTAAGAAAGCGAGTTTCCCAAGGCAACTTGGAACACTTCATCTGAGTCCCCATAGGGTTCAGGGAAGAGCAAGGACTGAGGTCTGATCCAGCTGAGATGTCAGCTAGCTGCTCTGAGGGAATGGCAAATGCTTGGTTGCTGCTGCAGGGGATCAGCCCTTGGGAAGATCCCAAGAAGCAGAGCCCAGACCAATCTAAGACCCCAGAGCTCAGGGACTGGACTGCCTGGCTCCAGGAGGAAGACAAAGACACAACTGGGCCCCACTGAGTATGAGAGCCTTACTAGTCTCTCAGCACTTGCCATGAGAACCAGAAAAAATGTCATTTCATCAATACTACCGAAAGCTGTCTTGTATAAGCCCAGCTATCTGAACATTCAGGAGGGTAAAATTGCAACAAAGCACGCAGTCATCCCTGGGCAATGAGAAAAGACTGTGATGATGCAGCTAGAGATGCTAGATATATTTTGAGGTTTGGGTGCAGTAATATTGTGGTTTTGGTTTGTTTTTAAAATAGCTACCAAGGAAGGGGTCTTATTTATCAACACTACTAATTTCTACACAGTAACCAAGTCAAAGGAGACAAGGAAGGTTACACTGTGAGGAAGATTCACAAATTACTCCTGCTTTTGCAAAAACATCCACCTTGAATTTGCATGCCACCTCTGACACTGAGAAAGATGTCTACACCTCAAGAATAGCTAATACGGATCTCTTTAATACTATGATAATAATATAGTATTAATTTCTCATTTGCCATATGCCAAGCATTGTTAAGCTTTGGTGTGTGGTTCTTAAAAATGGTTTTTGTTAGGGAAAGATGGATGACTCTGTCTGCTGCCTTTTTACCCAGTGCTGTTTTTGTTTTATGTCACACTTGTGACATTTTGGTACCCTCATGAGACCTGCCTTCAAAGACAAATTCTCTTGGCTCCTCTTCCTCCCCATTCTCCCATGGAGCTTGCCCCCAAGGCTGTGACCAAGAGCTCCATGCATCCACAGAGCAGACCCAGCTTTGCAGCCTCTCTGGTCGGGGTTCAGTTAGCTACTGCCCTGTGTTCTGATGCAGGCTTCAATACATTTGTTTATATTTGTGAGCAGAAATTTCCTCCAGATTACCTCTCATTAACTATACCCCCTTACACACACACACAACCACATACCACCAACTATCCTCCATTTTTTCCCTGCCCAGGGAGATAAGCCAACGCTCCATCCAGTTGCTCAGAGCCCAGACTTGCTCAAATGGTAAGGAGGTTGCCTTCTACCCTCTGTTTCCTGAGTGTTTCACAGATTCTTCTTCCCTTATTCAGTCCTTAGGTATGCTGGATTCCTGGGATTCCATCTTTGTCCCAATCTTCTTCCCCTCTACCTGTTTTCCTTCCTCTCCGTGGTTTTGCTCACACCACCCAGATCTATAGCTCCAGGCAAGATCTCTCTCCTGAGCACCAGATTCTACACCATTGACTACTTCATCTCCAATGGTTTCTTTGATTTCTTAACTGGATCGTGAGGTCCTCAGAGATGAGAACCATGCCTCGTTCACCAGCATGTATCCCTCAAGGCTTGTACTTCAGGAAACACTTAGTGTATTTTTATTGTGATGTAGGAGTGAGTAAATAAATAAATGGATCCTCTGAATGTCTATGTAATGGATATCAAATTAAGGTAAGAAGAGAAAAAGAGCCTCCAAAGGAATAGCCGTGTGCAGCTTTGTCTTCTCACCAAGATAGAATGTCCTGGAGAAGAGCCCATGGAATGCTGTATTCCATAAGCTGAAACACATGTGCCAGAAAGTGGCATGGTCAGATACTTCAGACAAACACTAGACTTTTAAAATGTCAGCAGGATTCTTTGATCCTCTAATATGCTAATATGTAGTTCAAATGCCCAAAAGGCAATGCTTTTCAGCCTTTGTCAAATACGTTTGAGGGTACTTCTATTTAGGCTTGTGTGTTTAATGTAAACCAGGTGTTCTGCACACTGAGATTCTGTCAATAATCAACTGGGGAAAATGAAGTCCTAGAACATCAGACTTTTAACTTGTACACTACTTATCAGAACGTAATTTTAAAAAAACAACTTCAGTTCAGTGGTAGTATTGAGGAATATTGGATTTTTTTGGTAAGAACAACTCGGCAGATCATGTAGACCACTTGGATTCAAAAGAGACTCTGGGCTTGGCATGGTGTGGACCACACCCCAGAGGATTAGGGTGGAGACAAGGATATGCTTCAGGGTCACATAGATTCTCTATCACTCAGGCCACCCCTCTTAACCCGTTTGCTATGCTGAAAGCCACTTTTGTCCTGCCTCCCCAAGCAGAGTCATCATTGGGTTGCAAAGCCCACACACGCTGACTCTCAACAGCTGCTCCTCTCTAGGGCCTTGGGGTGGACTCCTCACGCTATAGCAGCTGCAGGAAGCTCTGAGTGACATCACCTCCTGCTAAGCCAAGAAGCCTCCACAAGGTCAGGCCTGGAGCAGCCATGTATAGACAGAAAACACACAAATAACCCACCTCTTCCGCCCTGGGGAGTGAGCTCACAGCTCCGGGGATCCCAGCTCTACATGTGCCAGGTGATGTCAGGATGAGTGTCCTAGCAGTTCTGACATGCAGCAGGTGCTTCATTCATGGGACACCACCCAGTCTGTCCCAGATGGCAGTGTGGGAGATGCAAGCCCAGCTCCAGACTTTCCCTTACTCTAAGTTATAAGGCCTCTGGGGGACAGACTCACCCATTTTCTTGGACTGGGTTCCATGGATGTTGGGCCAATCAGAATGGAAATAGGGTGGAGATGGAGAAGAGGTTCTCTAGAGATTTCTCTACAAATAAAAATTCCTGGCACTTGCCTCCCAATTCTATTGCCAACTGTTATTCTCTGGGTCATGGAAAATCCTGCATTGTTGTTCATAAAGGGGATATAGTAGGAAGAGTTAAGGAAAGCTGATTGGCTCACAGACAGGGGAGCAGAATCATAGAGAACAAGAGAAATGTTCCTGCAATGAGTTGGACATCCTGAAACACCTAACCTGGGCTTCCCTCTTCCCTACCCTCCCAACACTAAGAGGCAAAGAGAATTCGACATCAGCCTACATTTTAGTTCCATGAAAAAAAAATAAAAAAGTTTCTCTACTGTTGTTTATGTTCAACTACTGTTCTGCTTGTGCTAATTATACCCTGCTTTCTCATCATAGGTAGGACATGGGCATGAATAAAACCAAAAGAAGAGGTCCTAGTTTGATGCCCATGTCTCAATTCCAACTTCCTCATCTTTTCAGAGCTAAGCCTTTTCTGTGTCAGGAGGTGGTGTTTACCTGCCTGATGGGATGAAGTCCCAAGGACCCCACAGGGTACCATGGGAAGATGTCCCCTTCAAAGGAAGAAGCCCCTTCACACCTTGAATGTCTACATCTAATCTAATGACTGAAGCAGATGGAGGGGGTTTATCAAGGAAATGAAGGAAACAGGAAGGGAGATAAATAAATAAAGTATAAAGAGGAGGGAGGGAGGGAGAAAGGAAAAGAGGGAGAAAAAGGAGTAGGAAAGGGGAGGAAGAAAACTGGGGCTGGTCAGAAGCCCATCGGATTTTATAAATAAGTCATGGAAACAATGAAACCTGACTCTTCTGAAAATGGGAGAGGGAAAAAGCCTCCCTGCCTTCCCTGTGATCTGTGTCCTGGTTCAGGAAGCCTAAAAACTGAGGAGAGCTGGGCAGCCATCCAAGCTCCAGCCCACAGTCCTGATGGTCCGCGTGTTGGAGGCTGCACTCCAAGTGGGGCTACTTGAAGGACCCTTTCCCTTGGAGGGTCCACCACTGCTGGTCAGGAATGGCCCTCAGGAAGCTGGTTCATACAAGGTCATTCCCTTCAGAATTTAATGAGCAATCCTCAGAAGAATGGAGGGGGCACCCAAGGTGTGAACCCTGACTCCAAAAATAATATGCCAGAATTTTACTTTTCTTCATGTCCTTCATAAAATAGCAGTGGAAAGTAACCTCCAAATGAAGGTTCCTGCATGTGAGGGATCCAGGGCAGAGGAAAATGCTTGGACCCAAACAAAAGAGCTACTCTACCTAACACCAATAGTCACTCATGGCAGAAGTGGGAAGATCCAGGGTGAGAATAGGAATGTCTCATTCTCAACCCACACAGGGCCAGCGTTGTCTTCATCTGTCAGTAACACATCTCAGTTCAGTTCAGTTCACTCAGTTGTGCCCAACTCTTTGCACCCCCGTGGACTGCAGCATACCAGGCTTCCCTGTCCATCACCAACTTCCGGAATTTACTCAAACTCATGTCCATCAAGTTGGTGATGCCATCCAACCATCTCATCCTCTGTCACCCCCTTCTCCTCCTGCCTTCAATCTTTCCCAGAATCAGGGTCTTTTCCAAGGAGTCAGTTCTTCACATCAGGTGGCCAAAGTATTGGAGCTTCAGCTTTAGCATCAGTCCTTCCAATGAATATTCGGGACTAATTTCTTTTAGGATGGACTGGTTGGATCTCCTTGCACTCCAAGGGACTCTCAATAGTCTTCTCCAACACCCCAGTTCAAAAGTATCAATTCTTTGGCGCTCAGCTTTCTTTATAGTCCAACTCTCACATCCATACATAACTACTGGAAAAACCACAGCTTTGACTAGACAGACCTTTGTCGGCAAAGAAATGTCTCTGCTTTTAAATATGCTTTCTAGGTTAGTCATAGCTTTTCTTCCAAGTAGCAAGCATCTTTTAATTTCATGGCTGCAGTCACTATCTGCAGTGATTTTGGAGCCCAAAAAAATAAAGTCTCTCACTGTTTCCATTGTTTCCCCATCTATTTGCCATAAAGTGATAGGACCGGATGCCATGAATTTAGTTTTCTGAATGTCAAGTTTTAGTTTTCTGAATGTTTGGTACACAGCTACTAGAATGAAATGTCACTACACATCTGCTAGAATGGCTTACATTAAAAATAGCACTCATACCAATGGAGGGATCAAGTTAGCTGAGTACGAGATATGGAGTTCACCTCCCCACCATGAACACACCAAAACTGCAACTACATATGGAACAATTCTCACTGAAAACTATCTGGAAACTGGCAGAGGGTTCCTATACAACCAAGGTTATAAGGAAGATACACATGAAGTTGGGTAGAAAGGAAAGAAAAGTGATCAGGTCAGAACCAGTGCCCCAGGAGGGGATTTGGAGAGAGATGACAGGGGCTGACACCTGCCCTGGGAAATAAGCAGTTGGAGTCACAGATGGGGCTTCCCAGACCTGGGGTCCTACATAGAGGAGACAAGCCCCTTTGGCTGGTTGTAGGACCACTGGGACAAAATAGAGAGGGCCAGGGGAGTCCTGGACTCTGCTAATGAGAAGCACACGCGTACCCAAAGCAGGGTGGAGAGACTGTCCTAGTGGCTGCTAGGTCTCCTGTGAACACTTCACTGTGCACCCCAGCCCAAGCTGAGTGAGCTTATCGGCCCTGCTCACTCCATACCACAGCATGGCACTGGATCCAGGGCGCCCGTGACTAAGGAAGAGACTCACCCAGGGGGTGCAGAGATGACCCGGCCCTGAGGGAAAGCCTGGGTGGCGCAGTGGTGGCCACTGCTGACACTTTGTCAGGCAGGGCCTCAGAAGCCATCCAGACCTCTGGTGGTGGCCACTGTGCCATAGCTAATCTCCTGACACAGGCTGGGTGTCCATGCAGGTCCCCGCCAGCCCTGAGGGCAGTTCCACAGCAAGGCAGAGGCGGCAGGGGGCAGTGATCTGCTGTGAGGGTTAAAGGAGACTTGTACCAGAGGCTGTGTCTGAGTGGGGCCATGGACACCTACACAGGTAGCTCATCAGATCTCTGTCCACACGTGGGCCCTATTCACATCAGCACTCCATTCCTCTGAGGCAAAGATCCTGGTGCAAGGTAAGGGAAAACATATACACTTAGAGGGAACAGAGCCAGCTTGGACTCAACCCTCAGGGATTCTGCTCCAGCAACTTGGAATCAGACCACCCCAACCCCTAACCCCAACCCCTTACAGAGCAGGACAGCCACTGAGCATAAAGGAGGTCTCACCTCACACCTGGTGCTGGCTCTAGCCTCTCCATCTCCAGCCTGACTCCCTACCAAGGCAATAGCTAAAAGTGCACACCAAAGGCAGTGGACATAGGCAGTCCATACAGGGGCATTGCCACATGAGAACATACCTTTGAGACCACAATAGATAACTATTTCACCTAAATTCATATGACCACAGAAAGTTAAACAAAATAAAATGGCAAAATACTACTCTCAACTGAAAAAGAGAAAATTTTCAAAAAATAATAATCTACCAGATAAAAAAATTCAGAACATTGGTAAAATAATAAAAATGTTAACTGAATTAGGGAAAAGTATTGCTACAAACAGTGAATATTTTAACAAAGAATTAGAAAATATAAGAAAAGATCCAATCAGCAATGAATGATGCAATAGCTGAAATAAAAAACACATCAGAAAGAATAAATAGCAGACTCAGTGATACAGAAGAATGCATAAGTGATCTGGAAGATAGAATAGTGGAAATCACCCAATCAAAACAGCAAAAATAAAAACTAAAAAAGTAAAAGCAATTTAAGAGACATCTAGAATAATATTAACATACCAACATACCCAGGCATACCAACATTCATACGACAGGGATCCCAGAAGGAGAAAAGAAAGAGGAGATTACAAATGTATCTGAGAAAATTATGGCTGAAAAATTCCCAAACCTAGAGAAGGAAACAGATATCCAGGAACAGGAAATACATAGGGTCTTGAACAAGACAAACCCAAACACCAAGACTTATTATAATTAAAATGGAAAAAGTTAAATACTAAGAGAGAATTCTAAAGACAGCAAGAGAAAAATGAAGAGTTGTATACCAGGGAGTCCCCATAAGGTTATCTGCTGATTTCTCTACAGAAACTTTGCAGGCCACAAGGGACTAGCACAACATATTCAAAGTGCTGAAAAGAAAAACCCTGTAACCTAGGATTCTTCTCAAACAAGCAAAAACTAAAGTAGTTACTTTATCAATACTAAACTTGCTCTTAAAGAAATGTTGAAGGCTCTCCTCTAAGTGGAAAAGAAGGCAGAAGCTATAAGAAAGGGAAAATCCTACTAGGAAAGGCAAATATATCATGAGGACTGAGGACAAACCATTTAATAAACCAGTATGTAGATTAAAAGAAGAAACTGTAAAAGCAACTATAACTACAAGAGTTAAGAGATAAATGTGAAAATGTAAAATATAACATCAAAAACACAAAATGTGTGGAGTAAAAAATGTAGATCTTTAGAATGTGTTTGAACTTAAAAGACTACTAGTTTAAAACAAATAGATATAATTATAGGTCAACACATATAAACCCCATGGTAACCACAGATGAAAAATGGTACAATAAATACACACAAAATAAAACTAAAAAGAAAGAAACATAAATATACTACTAAGGAAAAGCATCAAACCACAAAGAAAGAATCAAAAGGAATAAGAAATGAACAGAGGAGAACTATAAAAAATGATTGGAAAACAATTAATAAAATGCAATTATTTTAAATGCCAAGGAACAAAACACTCTGATCAAAAGACATGGGGTGGCTGATTGGATAAGCAAATAAGACTCTTTAATAGGCTGCCTATCAGGGACTCACTTCAGGGCTAAAGACACATAAAGACTGAAAGTGAAGAAATAAAAGATATTTTATGTAAATGGAAATAACAAGAAATCAGGGTAGCAATATTCATATCAGACAAAATGGACTTTAAAGCAAAGCCTATAACAAAAGACAAAGAACAGCATTATATAATGATAAATGGGAACAATATAGCACCTTAGTATGCTCTTCCTTATATAGCAACCTCTAGGCTTAACACAGCAGTTCAAATTCACTGTTCCAGGCAGTTTCTTTTATGTTGCATCTCA
Source organism: Odocoileus virginianus (assembly GCF_023699985.2). Lineage (NCBI taxonomy): Eukaryota > Metazoa > Chordata > Mammalia > Artiodactyla > Cervidae > Odocoileus > Odocoileus virginianus. The sequence goes on from NC_069679.1 coordinate 24,879,370, forward strand.
TATTCAACTCAAGAAATCATGACCCATCCTGATGATGGGAAATATACTGTGTTAGAATCTCCTTAGTCATAAGGATAAATTGTGCTATATTTGTTTTTCATCATAGGTACTGACTTCAGCTGCTGCTGCTGCCAAGTCGCTTCAGTTGTGTACGACTCTGTGCAACCCCATAGATGGCAGCCCACCAGGCTCCCCCATCCCTGGGATTCTCCAGGCAAGAACACTGGAGTGTGTTGCCATTTCCTTCTCCAGCGCATGAAAGTGAAAAGTAAAAGGGAAGTTGCTCACTCATGTCCGACTCTTAGCAACCCCATCGACTGCAGCCTACCAGGCTCCTCCATCCATGGGAGTTTCCAGGCAAGAGTACTGGAGTGGGGTGCCATTGCCTTCTCCAACCGACTTCAGAATGCTCATGTAAGATGAAATTCCACTATATCTTTTCTAATTTTCAGAACAAATCCATGAAATGGTTGAGGCAAGTATTATTACCTACATTTGACAGATGAGGAAACAGAGCCTGAGTGAGGTTGTGACTTGCTAATAAGGATCAACTTCATTCCAAGAAGCCACGCCTTCAGACAGCAAGTCTAGGACTCCTTGAACCATATCACCACCTCAACATGCTGCCATTTTGCTTACAGACAAAAGCTTTACTTATGGCCTAGATTTGCCTCACAACAACTCTAAGTTATTTTTACAGTGCAAGCAGAAATCCCTGCTAGTTAAGTCCTAACTCTTCCTTAATATTGTCTGTCCTCTTAATTAAAAAGAAAATGTTAAGCCAAACATGGTAGCCTTGTGACTCTTACCTGCCAGCCATAATCAAAATTTACTTTAATTCACCACCAAGATGTCAGTTATCCAAGCTTTGGGAAGAAAGGAACTGATGAAGCAGCTAAATTATGATGACATGATTCTACAAACAGAGGAACCAACATCCTGGGAGAGTTCTTCAATGCCCAGAGGCAAAGAGAAGGGTCTAAAACACATCTTAACCTATCATGTTATGGCACTCCTTGGACATCAATATACATTCTGCCATATGGACACATTCTAGCTGAAGCCCCTAATAAGGGCTGATGGATTTCAAATAGGGCATAGAGATTAATCTTTCTTTTAGGCCTCTTAAAGAAAACATTTCTGCATGGGGAGGTGGAGAAATTGGATACAATCACCTCCAAGGATAATTTTCACTCTAAAAGTCTAAAAAACTGTCTCCAATCCATTTACCAATGCATGCATTGCCTCCAAAACTCATGTTACAAATAGTGGGAAAAGTGAGATGGACTCTGGCTACTGTCCATATCTCCATTGATGGGGCCTCAGCCTCAAACAGATTCAAATTTAACAAGTGCCACTATCTCAAGTGTGACAACTAGGACGGAAACCATTCCCTCTCTGATACAGATGAGAAGCCCAGAGAAGGGCTTAGAAGTTAGCCCTTAGAGAAGCCCAGAAGTTAGGAAATATGCTTTAAGGATCATATTTTCTATAGGGACCTATTTCCTATCTTAAATGAGTTTTCATCCTACAAGAAAACACAAGAGTTCAGCAGGATCAGTTCACAAGCAGCTTCACAAATGTCATAGCAATCGCAGTTACTCTGAGCTGAGGCTGGAAAGTTCCATGAGCTCCAATGTTTGGGGCTGCAAAGCTTATGCTCAACCATCCTTTCACTGAACTCAGCTGCAACATAGAAAGAGGCTTCAAGAATTGGGGGAAATCAGAGTACCTGAGCTCACCTAGGTCATTGGTCAGAAATGTGATAAGATATGCTGATTAAGAGAACATGAAATGCTAATTTCCCTTGTTGGCTCAGTAACACCATGCTGCAGACAATTTGGGGGCTTAATCACTCAGCCGTGTCTGATTCTGCAACCCCATGGACTGTAGCCCACCAGGCTCCTCTGTCCTTGGGATTTCCCAGGCAAGAATACTAGAGTGGGTTATTTCCTCCTCCAAGGGATCTTTCCGATCCAGAGATTGAAAACACGTCTCCTGCCTTGGTAGGCGAGTTCTTTACCACTGAGCCACTTGGGAAGCCCAGACTCTTGTCCAATAGGTGCCAGGCCTGATTATGTGGCTTTTATTTGGCTTAATTATTGTCTTTTTAAATCAAGGAATCCTTCCACCTATACCTCCAATTTCCTCCCTTCTGTCTGGCAGTGAACCAGGAGCATAACAAACAGGCCACTAACACTCTACAGATGGAAGAAGCTCAGGAAAGTAAACAAATTTGCTTCTCTGATTGCATTGCTTCCCTGAAGGGAGGAACATAAGAGAGAAAGACTCAAACTAAACTCAGAAATTTCCCAACAATACTTAATCTCAGCAGTTCCTGCTAAAGATGACTGGCTTTAAAAAATTTTTCGGGCCTGAGCGTGGGACAGCTTGAAGGCAATCCCACTCCATGCAGAGCTGCTATTGCATTTTTTCAGCTGTTTTCCAGCTGCCTGAAAGGGGCAGGGAGTGAAACACAGAGCTCTCGCTGGCCTGGGCCAGGTGGGAGGAGCAGAGAGAATGAGCAGTATTGTTCCTTACTCAAATGTGCTTTTAAAAAAAGAAGAAAACCTTTCCCCAGGGCCTAGGCTGCTGCTAGATTTCTCACAGAGCCTTGGATACAGACACTTTGTGGATGGGTCTCTGAATAGGGGTGATTAGCAGCAGGTTTCAACTACTGGAGGCACGGCATCACTAAGAACTTCAATCACTGGCAAAAGTAGTTCAAGCTCAGCTACCTTTGACCAAAGCACTGCCTTCTCCAAAGCCTAACACATTCTGTACATGGAGAAAGTGAGGTCCAGACAGCACAGTGACTGCCCGAAGGGTCCCTTTCAACATCAGTCCTAGAGCCAAGACAAGACCCCCTTCCTTCTAGGCCACCGAGGCAAACTGACTCTTGAGCATCTCATCCCAGAAACAAATTGAGGGGGAAAATATTCTTTTGGTATCTGAGAGGTAAACTGGCTCATGATCCATTCCTATGATCCACTGTTAAATCATTTGTCACTTGCTAAGGCACAAATGTGAATATGCCGCCTGCAGAGGGGGATAGCAAAATGGGGTCCAGGTGGAGAATGAGAGGACCCCACAAGAACAGCCTCCCCTAAGAGCAGTTTTATTCATCTCCATCTGTCCTCACCTGGTAAACTGACATGCAAATATAGCAGTCAGGGACTCATAGCTGTTTAAGAGCTACTGGGTGGAAATATTTTCATTGGATCTCATTACTCTAGCTAAGAGTTCACTTCTTCCTCATGTCTGGATCTGGACTGGACTGACTTGCCACCCAGAAGGTAGGAAAGCTAGCAGGTGTTTTTCTGCAGTGTATCCTACAAGCCAACCAGCAGCTGAATTCCTATCTGGGCATCCACCTATTGCCAGTGGGCAAGAGTGATGGGTAGCCACCTCGTCTGGGGCTATGCTGCTCTTTGTCTAACTTCACCTATTAGGTATCTCACAATACTATTTAAAATAAGGTATAGCTGCAGCATTATCAAATAAAGACTGGCAAATGAACTCAAAAATCGCATATGTTTCTTCCATTTAATTTAGATCTTGACGGTCTTGAGAAAAAATAAAATTTTTTGTAATAGAAGGTGCATTTGGATTGTGAAAGGACAATTTATAAATTCATGCTATCAGTATACTTATTTCTGATTCCCTAAGCCTCAAATACCTGGAAAACTTGGGCTCCCTTGGAAAATTCAGCATAGCTTAGACTTTGTCTCATAAGAAAATTCCTGGGACTTCCCTTGTGGTCCAAGAGGCTAAGCCTCTGCACTCCCAATGCAGGGTCCCAAGTTCAATTCAGGGTCAGGGAACTAGATCCCATATGCCACAACTAAAGAGCCTTCATTCCTCAAGGAAGATCAGAGACCTCGTGTCCACAACGAAGACTTGGTGCAGCCAAATAAATACATAAAAATAATAAATGTTAAAAAAAGAAAATTCCTCATTGTATAATATTACTCAAATATGATTCTGATCACAATGGTGGAAAACAAACAATTAAAGAACCACTTACAAATTCTCTTTGTGAGAGATATGAGTTTACTACCTTGGAAGAAATAATATTTTTTCTGTGTTAAAAAACAGGTTTTCAGAAAAATATCTGCTGTTTCAAGTTCTTTTAAATGGGTCCAATATTCTCCTCTATGTCTGTTTCTAATGCCTAAGTGAAAAGATATTTCAAATTCATAGGCCAGTGAATGTGACAGCTTGAATGCTAAATTAGGAAGAAAGAAATTTTATTTTGAAAGAGGTGGGGCACATTTTTAAATGTTTTTGATTAATGCTTATACATGTTTGGAAGTAAAAAACAATGGTCTTACAACTGGATTCCAGGGCCCACACACATAACCCTTTCACCTAGCTCACACTGGTCTTGTATCAGTTGCTCTCTAGAAGTTCCTGTCTATCCCTGATTACTCTTTCTCACCAAAGGAGACTATTATGTCAGACTTTTTATCAACAGTAATAAATAATGACTGCTCTCCTGATATGCATGCAGGGCCTATGCCAGACCTTGGGGTACAGAGGTAAGAAGACAGTTCTAAGGGCCATGTAGTCTATGGGAAGTGCAAAAGGGAAAGTGTTAGTTGCTCAGCCATGTCCGATTCTGTGCAACCCCATGGACTGTAGCCCACCAGGATCCTCTGTTCATGAGATCTCCAGGCAAGAATACTGGATAGGGTAGCCATTCCCTTCTCCAGGGGATCTTCCCTATCCAGGGATTGAACCTGGGTCTTCTCACATTGCAGGCAGATTCTTTACAATTTGAGCCTAACAGCTGTTCAAATAGACAACTTACTGCACAGTGCAAGGCAGTCTAAGCCAAAGGCACGTGCAGGATACAGGCAGAGATCCTCCAAGGAGGCCTGAGGCCCCTGGAAGGGGTTCTGGAGGAAGCCTTTGTGACCTTAAAAAGAAAGAGGCACTGATGAAACACAGCACAGCAGAGGGGGGCTCTGGTTGAGGTGGTGGTTTGATGCTTTGAACAAAGGTGGTGGTTAGAATACACAGTGTAATTTGAGGAAATAATGCAGCCCATTCAGCAGGATTAATGAATTTGCAGAGGACAGACCTGGAAGGGTGAAGATACAAAGGCCAGGGGAGGCACAAATTGTAGAAGCTGTCAAAGCCAAGCTTCTGTGCACCAAGTCTAAACCAGAGGTGACCTTGTTAAATCTCCATCAACCTTCTAAAAGATAACATTGTCAGGAAATCTTGATGGACTGTTTCACTTCTTTGGTTTTATGCTTACTGCTAATATTTTTTTTGGCCATGTGACACGTGGGATATTTGTTCCCCAAACAAGGATCGAACCCACGTCCCCTGCATTGAAAGCACAGAGTCTTAACCACTGGATTGCCAGTGAAGGCTCTATTGCTGGTATTTTTATTGCCCGTAGGTTTTACCTTAGGTTCCTACCATGTGAGCCTGATATGGTCAGCAACACAAAAAAATAGAAAGATTACAAGTTGTATAGCTGCTACTAAAGAATAGAAGAGGAATTAGAAAGGCTTAATCACATGACAAAGCAAGAACACAACTCCCACAAACAGGTAAATCAAAGAAACAGTAACTGAATACTTTTCTAGACCACATGAGGCACAGATCCCATATTGGCTCTATTTTAAGTTGGTATTTTTTTCTGATAATCTGCTCTTTAACTGGTCATTTTATTCTGATCCTGAGAGAAATATCTAGTGGATTAGGCACCTGCCTTTTGGGTGTGGAAATAGCTTGCTTATCTTTCCAGAGAACTTCATAATTCGAAAGATGTTTAGGTGTGTCCCTTTGACCAGCTCTACATGCTCACGGGGTAGTCAGGACAGAGGCATTGTTATCACCCCCGTTTTACAGATGGAACATACTTTACTTACTAACCTACTCTGTGACACAGGGCTAATCACTTGACATCTGGGACTTAATCCCAGTATCAGTAAAATCAAGGGGGGCAGGGGCACATGATTGCTTAGATGTCATCTGACCCCAAATTTGCTTTTCTGAGTTTCCACCCTTTCCTTCTTTTGACTCAAGAGTCTCTATCCATTGTTTTAGTGTTACTTCCTCCATCAGCAAGATTCAGGAGGAATGCTTTGAAAACTCAAGAAGCCACAGAAGCACTGTGAAGAGAAATAGCTTAAGCTTAGCTCTTGTGGAAGCAGGTGGCCGAGCAGAATGAGCTCCACCTTGGATATACCTGGAAGTGGCCCAGTCATCACACCAGCATCAGACAGGCATCCCTGGGCAGAGAGTTTCCAAAGTTCACATTTCAATATTGCCCTGGCTTTGATAAAGGCCTGAGCACCCTTTATGATGGGGAGGGTGATGTGGGTCACATTGTCACTTAGTATCCCTCTGGTTAGCTGTCAAAATCTGGAGAAGCATTGTTTTGGACCTGAGATCAAACTACTGAGGCCTATGGTCCTGCCAGCCTGGTTAAGAAACATAAGAGCACGGATCTGATTAAGGCAGAACTTGGATTAAGTGGAAATCATTCTAAGCCAGTTCAGTTCAGTTCAGTTCAGTCGCTCAGTCGTGTCCGACTCTTTGAGACCCCATGAATCACAGCACGCCAGGCCTCCCTGTCCATCACCAGCTTCCAGAGTTTACCCAAACTCATGCCCATCGAGTCGGTGATGCCATCCAGCCATCTCATCCTCTGTCGCCCCCTTCTCCTCCTGCCCCCAATCCCTCAAAGCATCAGCATCTTTTCCAATAAGTCAACTCTTCCCATGAGGTGGCCAAAGTACTGGAGTTTCAGCTTCAGCATCAGTCCTTCTAAGCCAAAACAATGATAAATAAATTTTTTTCAGAGAGGCCTGGTCCTTCCTCATTCATCCTAAATTACTTTTCTCAACATATATGAATAGCATCAATCTCCAGCTCATCCCAGCCCTCAAAGTTTCCAAGGAGATCTACTAGTGAGTGTCAATACCCAACACTGACAGAGGATCGACGACTAGAATTTGGAGGATTGCTTAACTCACTAGGGATGAAAACAAAACAAAACAAGAAGTTAATTCCTCCTATATTAGTTTTCCAGGTCTGCGGTAACAAAGTACCTCCCACTGGGCAGTTTAAACAACAGGAATGCATCATCTCACAGTTCTGGAAGCTACAAGTTCAAGATCAAGGTGTCAGTGCCTCTTGAGCACTGTGAGGGAAGGATCATTCCAGACCCCTCTCCTTGACTTGTAGATGCTGACTTTTTCCCTGTATCTTCACATCCTTTTCCCTCTCTCTGTGTTTCTATGTTTAGATTTCCAACTTTTTCATGCCATTTCATAAGGACACCAGTCATACTGAATTAGGGCCTAAGCTAATGACTTCAATTTAAATTGATTACCTCTGTAAAGACCCAAAGGCCAAATAAGGTCACATTCTGAGGTGCTGGGGGTTAGGATTCCAACATGTCTTTCTGGGTGGGGGTGGTAGGAGCAGAGACACAGCTGAACCCACTACACCTCCCTTTACACAAAAGATAACTCCAAAGTGGGAGGGGAGAACACCAGGATTAATGACAGTTCATGGACGTAGCACATGGGGGCTAAGAAAGGGATGAAGTCAGAGAGAGCAGGATAAGCTCTGGAGAAAGTCCCATCTGCTGAGAAGGTTCTAGGCAAGCCTCTGAGGGAAGGGAAGGTGCTAGATTCTCAATAGAATATGACATAGCAAAGAGCCAGACCCGGGCTTCATCAGCTGGTGGCTCCATGATGCTGGAAGGCCACCTGCAGTAACAGGCCCTACACAGGGACCCAGGACCAGACCATCTCCTACTCTGCAGCAGAGGGCCAAAAGGACCAGGGTCATGGCAAGTCCACTGGCGTGCATCTGAAGCCCCCTCCCCTCACCCATGAGCCCCACCACCACCTTGTTGGACAAGGAGAAAAAAGTAGGAGTAGAGATCTAAAAGTATGAGAATTTGCTCAAAGAACTGTCCCACTAAAGGGCACTGATCTAAACTGAAAGACACCTTTCAACCAAAACGGTCTCAGGTACTTTAACTGGCAAGTTAAACACTAGGAAAATAGGGTTTTTTCCTACCTAACTGGGCAAGGGTGCTGGAGCAAGATTAGATCCGTCGTGCATGCATGCATGATCAGTCACTAAGTTGTGTTCGACTCTTTGCAGCCCCATGGATTGTAGCCTGCCAGACTCCTTGGTCCATGGGTTTTCCCAGGCAAGAATACTGGGTGGGTTGCCATTTCATTCTCCAGGGGATCTTCCTGACCCAGGGATCAAATCCACGTTTCCTGCATTGGTAGGTGGGTCCTTTACCTCTCAGCCACTGGGGAAGGCCCTTAGACGCATCACAGAATGTTAAAAAATTACACTTCATTGCACGTACAATTAATAAGATAAAATCGTCAACCGCCATTCCTATGACAGGAGGAGGAGGAGTTACAGAGATCAAGTGAGGAAATGTTTGGGGAAACAGTTTAAAATCCAACCCCTGAACAGAGGAGGGGATGAAATTGAGCATGAGATGCACACCCATGATAGGTGGATGAGTGTTTGGGGACTGAGAACATCTGCACAGATGTTAGACTATGTTTCCATGTGCGTGAGAAGATACCTTCACTATGACCCAAGCCCTGCGTAACATCTCAACTATGTGGCCATGACAAGACTGGCCAATTTCCCCCACCCTGTCACTTTCACAAGCACTCTCTTATGAAACCCAAGTCCACTGTGGTTTTCCTCCTCAACCTCTCCCCCTGCCCTCCAGATTTTCCTTACTAATCTATGCACTCACTCTTTTAAAAGCACAATCTTAATGCACTCAAAACAACCACATAGTTAAAGCTTTCTCTGAATGGCAGTCCATTGCTCGGGAAGGGAGCTTTCTATTAGCACAAGAACCAGGTGGCCTCAGCTTTGGGGAAAGTGATAACATCACAATTTGATGGTGGAGCTCATGCCAAATTTCAGCAGAGAGCCCCAGGGAGCAGAGTCACTGAAGTGACTATGTCCCTGCCTTGGCATGAGTGTCTTCACACCACAGAACCCTGTTTATGGAAAAGCAAACGGAAGTCACCAGACGAGTGAGCTAGGCCAGCAGCCGGGCAGCTGCAGGTCTCAGCTCAGCTGTGAAGGCAGTGCCTGCAGGCACTCACCTGCATGAACGCACACCTCCAAGGGTGCTTACCTCTAAGGGGACTCATCTCCAAGGGTGCTCACCTCCATGAACGCTCACCGCCAAGGAAGTGCAGTACAGCAAGCACTAACCTTCTACCACTTTCATGCCTAACATTCTTCCTCCCATTCTAACAGGGGGCTGAAAACACCCCTTGAGTAGTTCAGTGTCTTGCCCTGGCTTACACCTTGCGTGTCCCAGCCTCCCCTATTTGCAGATGTGGAGCCTGTGGACTGAGAGGTCTGTGGTCCCTGCCTCTCACTCCTGCCTCCTCCAGGGCACACACCCTTTGCCCTTCAGATAAGGTCCTGCTCCTGGACCCTGTGTCAGGACAGCAGGGATCCCTGTGGCAATGACTGGAGGGACTGCAGCTGCAGAATCTTTCACTGCCTGCCAAAGCCCACCTGGCCTCTCTGGTGAACAGCACTGGGGCCTGGAGGCAGGGGGATGTCTCTGTGGAGTCTGCACACCTGCCTCTAAGGGCTCACCTCCATGAGGGCTCACCTCCATGAACGCTCACCTCCAAGGGAGCTCACCTCCATGAACACTAGAGTGTGACTGTCTAATGTCCACCGCTACGGCCTCACCAGGAGGGAAAACAGAGAAAGAGAAGGGAGGAACGGGAGCACCGGGGAACCCGAAGACCAGCGGCCAGGAGCCCAAAAAGAAAGGGACCTGATGACAGTTTGCAGACTTCATACTCATGCCCAGGGACAGCCTGGCCTCTATCACTGCATCTCAGCATAAATTCTGTGGTGTTGTGTCTGGCTCCCCTATGGCCCAGAGGAGCAACTCAAAGGCAAAGAGGGGACTTGCTTTTGTCTGGATGTCCAAAGTCAAGCATTGTTTGGTCAACGGAACATACATTGACCACCCTAGGAGCTAACACATCACATGGACCTTCATATGACAACTAGCTCTCAGGGTCCAGCCAGACTGCTCAGATGCCCCTGCTATTAGATGACAAACAGAACTCTTCCCAACCTCGCAACCTGCTATTAGATGACAGACAGGACCCTTCCCAACCTCTCCACCCCCACACCTGTCACAGACAGCACCCTGACTGCAAGTGAAAGGGCAGGCCTGTGGTCAAGGTTTACCTGTGCAGATGGCTCTGAGACACCATTCCAGGACTTCTTTGCAAAGAGCAGTGTGGAGGTGACAGCTGCTTTTTGCTTAACAAGGGGATCTCCTGCCATAGCTTGCATCTCCTGTTCATTAGCAAGGGGGATGCTAGGAATTAAAAATGTAAAGAATAGGTAGGCTACTTCAGGATGATAGAGAGTAAACAAAACTCATTAAAAGGAAACAGAGTCATCCTTAAAAAACTAAAAATAGTTATATATACTGCAATCCCACTCCTGGGCTCATATCCAGAGAAAACTCTAATTCAAAAAGAAACATGCACCCCACTGTTCACTGCAGAATGATTTACAATAGCCAAGACATCGACAGATAAATGGATAAAGAAGATGTGAGATATATATTTATTCAGCCATAAAAAAGAATGAAATAATGCCATTTGCAGCAACATGGATGGGCCTAGAGATTATCATACTAAGTGAAGTCAAAGTAAGACAAATACCATATGATATCACTTATATGTAGAATCTAAAATAGGATACATATGAATTTATTTACAAAACAGACACACAGACAAAGAAAACAAACTTATGGTTGCCAAAGGGAGAAGGAGGTAAGGGAGGGATAAGTAAGGAATTTAGGAATAACATCTACGTATTACTGTATATAAAATACGTAAAGAGCAAGGGCCTACTGTATAGCACAGAGAACTATACTCAATATCCTGTAATAACCTATAATGGAAATGAATCTAATGAAAAAATGGAAAAAGAGAGAAGACAGAGTTAGACCATGGCAGGGAGCAGGTTCCTACAAAAAAGTGACTCCTGACTCTCAGTTAGAGAATTCTAGGCCCCCAGAAATGTCCCTCCTGGCCCAGGGCCACTCTCTGCTGAGCTCCACCCAAGGGGGAGCTGTGCCAGGACACCATGACCCAGGGATGCAGGCGCAGCCATGCAGGGAGTCTGCCGGCTCTCAGCAATTCTGGGCCTGCTGCTGGCAGCTCTGTGACTGAGGCCACACACCAGCTGAGCCATCCCAGCGTCCTCGTCTGCAAAGAATGGACTGGGCTGACCCAAGTCATCATTCCAGGGCTTTCTGACACTGAAGTCCTAAGATTGTAATGCTAAAGTTATAGCAAGTCATCAGCCATCAACTTTCTATGGCATTTCTACTGAAGAGGCCATTGTTTTATGTTCTAGGGCCTCAAAGACCCAGGCCTGAGCAGAGGAGTCTCTCTCCCCTCCCTCTCCCCCTCTTCCCCTCCCTCTCCCCCATTTAAGGCAGCCCAGCAGAGGGACCAGTCCTCCCTGAAACTCTTCCTGCCCACACAGCTCTTCCCCCACTGCCTCTCCTTCAGCACTCAGCAGCCAGACCTCAGCTTACTGTTCATGATCCTTTAGCACCTTGCTACTCAAACTGTGGTCCCCAGACCAAGATCCTCAGCATAACCTGGCAATTTCTTAGAAATACAGGCACTACTTCTGACTCACTGAATCCAAATCATCATTTCAACAAGACCCCCAGCTGACCCCTACATACAGTAAAGTTTGAAAAGCAGATTTATCAGATTTGTTGTCAAACTGGGTATAAAAGGAGTAACTTAGTGTTAACAGATGATGATACCCAGGTCCCACCACTGAAAGTCTGATTTCATCAATGTGGGTTGTGCTACAGGCACAGAGGGTCTGAATCTCCCTGATGATTCTAGCAGGAAGCACAGCCTGAGAACACTGCTTTCCTAACCCTCTCCAGTTGGATCTTCTATCTATTCCTTCAACATCCAGTTACTTAACAAAGCAATAGTAAGCTGTCTTTTAATCAGCTAAGATATAAATAGATTTTAAGCCACTTTGCAGTGCCACTAATTCTAATGGGTCCCCAGTTTATATCTTGCCTCTTCCATGGAGGTGGGAGGTCTGGGGAAGGGGCACAGACACAAGCCCAGCCCAGGAATTCTCTCAGAGGGCAGAGCAAGAACTTTTTAATATCTGTACAGAAGAATTTCGGGGACAAATCAGGCAGATGGCTGGCCTGAAGGCTCATTATTGTACTTAGTTAAGAATCTATGAAATAAATCAATGACAAATATCATATGATTTCACTTCAATGTGGAATTTAAAAACAAAACAAATGAACAAGCAAAGCAAAAATATAGATGCAGAGAACATTTTGGTGGTTTTCAGAGCAATAGGGGTTATGGGGTGGACAAAATGAGTAAAAGGGGTTAAGAGGTACAAATTTCTAGTCATAAAATAAGTAAGTTATGGGGATGTAATGTACAGCATGGTGACTATATAGTTAGTAACAGTTGCTGAGAGAGTACATCTTAAAAGTTCTCAACACAAGAAAAAAAAGTGTAACAAATAGTTTATAACAGATTTGGTAATTAGCCCTATGGTGGTGGTCATTTTGCAATGTCTACAAATATAAAATCACTGTGTTGTACGCCCAAAACTAATATAGCTATATGTCAATTACACCTCAATTTAAAAGAAAAAGCATCTGTAACTCTGCACAGGAGGAGGCGAGCTCTTTTGCTCCCTTTGGATCTAAGCCCAGTAGGTGATGCACGTTGAACGCACACCCTTAACACCAGGCAGCTCTAATCACATGCAATAGTCCAACCTGGGCTCCCTCCAAGGATGACAGCACCAACTGGCAAGAGGCAGATAGCCAGCTGCCATCTCTGGAGGAAGAAACCCAGGGAAGCTGGCCGAAGGACTCCGCTGACATCACAGAAAAGCTCAAGAAGAAAGACAGGAAGACTGAGCTCAGGGTTTTCCAAATAAGAGCCCATTGTAGGCCCCAGGATTCCCCTCATTTCTTAAGGAATGGGCTGTCAGGTGAGGGTCCTCCAAGATTTTTGAAACTTGGTAGGCATAATCCTTTACGTGGAAAACTGGTCTACACTGCAATCTGAGTAGCTTACTTTATTTATGAAGAGAATTTGACAGCTTCAAAATGTATGTCCAAAGGAAATGGTAAAAATAAGAACTCTATCACCAGATGCTGCTGCTAAGTCACGTCAGTCGTGTCCAACTCTGTGTGACCCCATAGACCGCAGCCCAACAGGCTCCTCTGTCCCTGGGATTCTCCAGGCAACAATACTGGAGTGGGTTGCCATTTCCTTCTCCAATGCATGGAAGCGAAAAGTCAAAGTGAAGTCGCTCAGTCATGTCTGACTCTTAGCGACCCCATGGACTGTAGCCTACCAGGCTCCTCCATCCATGGGATTCTCCAGGAAAGAGTACTGGAGTGGGGTGCCATTGCCTACTCCGTCTATCACCAGTAACCTTTACTAAAAGCTCCGATACTCATCAGCCAGGTGCGCTTGGGTGGAAGAAGAGAGATGAAGCAGTTGTGTGACCTTAGATGCATTATCTCCCCAATCTGGGCCTCAGTCTCCTCTATGTAAAATAGAAGGACTCAATTTGGATGATTTCTAACGTCCTATGTCAGCATGCTGTATCCTTCTAAAGGCTGAGGCTTTCTTTTCAAAGCCTTGCAATAACTGCTACAATCCCAAAATTTGATGGCAAGCTTCCTCATGGAGTTGGATCCATAGTTCCATCAACTAGGAATGTATAGAAAATTTCAGAGAGAACATAAGAGAAAGTAATACAAGCAGGATGGGGAACTCTGTCCTGCAGGAGGTCCTTGAAGTTGTTTTCTTCCATTTTATTAAGTGGCAAAGATGAATGAACTCTTTGAGCCTACTCGCATCAAGCTGTCACCTTCAGTTCTCCACCCCAAATGGTCTTCCCAAGGTCACCAAGAAGTTAGCTTGGTTAGAACCATAACATCTTCATCTTTCTACACCTATCAGCAGCATACTCTGCAGATGGCCACTTGCTCATCCTTGAAATACTTTCTTCCTCTGGCTTCTAGAGCACACACAGGTCTGGTTTTCTTCCTACCCCTCTGGCCATTCGTAGTTGGTCTCCTTTGCTTGTTTCTCCCTGTCTCCCCAACCACGTAATGTTACAGAGCCCCTGGTCTGTCGATCTCTTTTCTCTTCTTTCTCTGTCACTCCCCTAGTGATCTCACCAGTCTAGTGACTTTATCTTCACTAAAAACCCCCAACCATACATCTCCAGCCCTGACCTTTCTCTGCTACAGGATGCCAAGTAACCCCAAACAGCTGGAAATGCTGTAGATGAAGGGGTTTGTTCTCTTAGTACGGTGGGGGTAAAAACCATCTTGAGGCTTGTTGTTTTTTAAAGCTTTCTTTCCATAGAAAGATGGACACTCGCTGCTTATAAAACAGGGAGCATGTTTGGCAAAAGTCACAAAAACATGAGGAATAAGGCAATACTCTACAGAGAACTGGTTCTGTGTCAGGCATATCCATTCATGCACATATTTGATTATTCTGTGCAGAGGAGCAATAGCCCACAAACCTGAAGGAACCACCCCCCTGGGAAGAGGCCAGGAGACCTTGTCCTTGGGGTACTTCTGACTCATCACTACAAGGAGGAAAGACGAGGACGCCTATCAACCAATATGTCATGTGTGCCAAATGAGTGAGTGAATGAAACAAAGAAGGCATAGTTCTGGGCTGGTTAATGAACCCCAAAGCCCATTAAAAGGCAATAATAAGTATTCAGCAATTATATTTTGAGGACCAACCATATGCATGAATCATGGTAGGTTCTGCATGGTATACAAAGCTAAGGTCACAGGCTACTTGTCATATGGGAAGAAAAGGCCTAAGTGCTCCAGGACAAGCGGGCCAGGCTGTCACACTCTGAGAAGCCAGAGCTGGCCCTCATCATGAGCCACTGTCCCCATTCTGCGAGCTCCTTCATGACCAGTGGCCCTCCGATCTCCCAGGCCTATTTGCCCCCATTTGTCTCTATTTGTCTGAATGTGTATGTTTTCCCCTTTCCACTTGCAGCCTTTGATAAGCGAGTTTGTAAACAAGCAGGGAGCAAAGAGTCTCATCTGGAAACTTTCTCAGAAGCCCTTTTTGGAAAAGAGTTTCTAGCTCTGCACTGCTTTCACAGGCCAGAGGAAGAGAGGCAGAGACACAAAAAGAGAGGCCACGCTCCCGAGAGCATTAACCTCGGATTTGATAACACCACAATAAAGCGCCAAAGCTATCCCCTTCGGGGAGGCTTCAGAAACATGCAGCCCCACCGGGATTTCAGCTGACAGACCTCCAAATGCCCTCTTGCCTCCCAGGCCACACGACACGCAGAGATGAAGAGCAGCCGGCGCGCGGAGGCACACGTCCCCCACCACCCCCGCGTCAGTGAAGAGCGTGGCTGCACCAGCGGCAGCAGCAGGAACTGACCTGGGTCTGTTCTCCCACCTCTGACCTGGGGGCTGAACCGGAAGTCCCCAGAGAGGCCCAGGCCCTCCTTGCTTTCTCTGTTGAGATCCCATCGGAATGAAAGACTGAAACGGCCTTTTCATGGAGGCACTGGCAAAACTTGCCTTTATATTTTTATAATCTCTATATTTCCTCATCCTTTTACAAGCAGAAAACCAAGCAGGAAAAAGCCCATGATAGTTTTATCTGTTCTCCTGTTCAACAACAGGGCCACTGCCTTCCCGGCTCCCTCACTCCTGTTTTGGAAATGGACACTAGAAATTTTTCCTGTTCGTGACTGAGGCTACAGTCTGTTTCCAATTACCTTGTTGGAGGTCGCATGGTTACATCCCTTTTCTAGTGGAACGAAAACAAACTAATGCATTCCCACACCAGTCCAGCATTGGTCCCTCCAAGAGCAGCTGACATACATTCCAGCCTGAGGTGGGTTCCCCCAGAGGGTGACTGAGGATAGAGTGGGACCATAGATATGGAGCAAGCTAAAGAGGTATCCACAGGGTCAGAAGATTCTTACAGGTGGGGAGCAGGCTACCTGACACACCAGGAGAAGGGCACCCCAAGACCAGGTCCTGGGCAGCTGAAGAACGGGGTAAGCCAGAGGGGCAAAATCTAGGAGTCATCTCAGAGTAGCAGGACTGACCAAGGGATGAGTGAAATCTTTAGCAGGATGAAAGCTCACCTGGAGGCTTGCTAAAATGCAGATTTCTGGGCTTAACCCCAGAGATTCCACTGGTCTAGGGTGGGGACCAGGCAGGAACATGCATTTCTTCCATTTCTCAGTTGGTTCTAGTAGAGAATGCCATTTGAGAAACACTGATGAAGAGTGATTGTGGTCAGACTGCAAACATTGGCCGAAGGAAATTATGTGGAGAACACATACTTACTCAAAGTCCTGAAGACAAATCCAAAGTCAGAGGCTGAAGGGATGGAGAGGAATGCACTCCCAGCTCGGAGGTCAGGCCTAGAGACCCAAAGAAAGCACAGGTCCAAAGGTCTAAGGCAATCATTGGGGTGAACAAGCCTCAGAGGAGCTTCTGGAAGCCAGTGGTATGGCAGGTGGCACATAGCAGGTAAACCCGACATGCACAGCATTCAAGGCACATCCTAGAAAATAAGGAGAGTCCCAAGCAAGTGGCCTGGCTCCTTCACATCCGGAATTTCTCCACAGTTCTTTATAAGTGTGGGTACTGTCGTGGGGGTGGGGGGTGGTGGTTAACTTCACTCAGCAAAAATAAGCACAGGGAACCACAGGCTGTTGCAATGAAGCCATAGTTCAACTGTTCTGGTATCTGTTATTTGAGCATGGAGGATGCTAGGTTCTGCGAGAGATTCTAAAGAAGATAACATAACCCCATTGCCACCATTAGGGAGACACAACTAACACATAAAGCACTTTAGGGAAAGCTGGCTGCTTAAGCAGGCCACAGTATTAGATAAAATTGAAGTCACTGACCACAATCTAGAGTCCAAAGGGCAAAGGGGGTCCACTGCACCCAGGAAGAAGCTCCCAGATCAAGCAGAGGGTCAGGACTAAGCAATTGAAGTCATAATCCTGTCTGCTGGGCCCTCTTTTCCAATAGGCCTGACTCTGTTTTATACAGTCCAGATTACATGAAATTAGACCTCAGAGCATCAGTTCTTACCTACTTGCACCTTTGGGGACCTACATTTGACTTCTCGTCCTAATCCTTTTGACAATTCATCTTCACTGTGAGGTCTTGCCATACCTGTGAACCTAAAATTAAATACCACTCCAGTTTTGACTTTTGTTATCCTTTCTCCTCATGCTCAACACAATGGTTTGCAAAGTCCCTCTAGCCACTCTGCTATTGACCACCCTGGTTATAAATAAGTATGCTGACCCAACCCAGCCCCAGATTCTTGCACTGGCGTAGGCTACAGTAGCTCTACAGAGTTTCTCCAACTTTAGAAGAGAATTTGCACACTCATGAAACAAGAGAACAAGTGGGCCGAGTACGTAGGGACAAAGGAGAGATGGCAGATAAGAAGAAATAGTCAGAGAGGAGAGCCCACATTTTGAGATCAGTGACATTTTCTCTTTCAATCAGAATATTTCCTAATCTCAGCTACTCAGTTGAGAAGGGAGAGATCGATTTTTTCTAGAGTCAAATAAAGGTAATGTTTGTCTTGAAGCACCAGCCAATTCTAATCTTCTCCATCTTGCTGGAACCCACATGGAAAGGTGGAGTCAGCAGCACAACTGAGATATAAAAGGAAATCTGATAAAATCGTTCATTAATAGAAGAACTTCAGTTCTCTGGCCTGATCTGGGCTATAGGAGTCTTGTTCTTGCTGAGTTTCATCTGCTGCCTCAAAACCTTCGGGAATTTAGAACCAATGAGGTCCAAATATATCAACTGGCAGTCACTGGGCATGGTCCAATCCATGGAGGTCTAGGGATTTGTAGCCTAGAACTACACCTTGATCAGATATGATGCAGTAGTTAGGCAAATAAGGATAGGTGAGGATTATCTGTATTACCCACTCTAAAACTAGAAAAGACATTCTTCCCTTTCCCAAGAACCACTCATTGGTAAAGATTCGCAGAGAGTGTTGGTTTGGGGTCCTGCATTGTTTCCTTCACTTTCCATAATGAATCAGCTCTAGCAGG